>NC_142133.1:22632205-22932455 GCF_024610735.1 Ursus americanus
ATCCCACTTGGAAAGTCACAGATAACATAGTAGTAAATATGTGGATAAATGAACACTGACTATATAAAACAATGGTAATGATATCTTGTTAGGTTTTAAGAATGTATGTAATATTTCCAAAATGCATGACAACAATAGCATTTAGGTTGAAAGGGACTAAATGGACTTAAAGAGCTCCAAATTCTTTCTGGAAGGAGGATGAAGGTATGGAATAACATTACGTGTTTAGTAGTGAAGGGTGTACGTTCTAACTCCTGGAGTAATGACCAGAAGAATTACAATTACAAACTGATATGGAGCATAAAATACATGTCATAATAATCTTTTCTGGAAGATATAAAATTTGCCAGCCTTCTTGCCAACAAGAAGCTAGCCTTCTTGTCTCTTCCTAGTGCTATTTTCTTTTGCATTTAAGGAAATAAATTTACATATGTGAAAGAATAGTTCCTTAAGTTTTACTAAATAAGTTCAAAGCAAGTTGCAAATAAATGTATCCATTTTCTTTCCAAAAACTATTTAAAAGAAATGGATTCTTTCATCTTACTGCCTGTGTGTCTTAAAGGTATTTCCCTAAGACTTTGTGAGTTGTTTCTATAATCTCTATTGAAAAAGAGTTGATATTTTCAACTCTTTGGAGTCTGGCAACCTCAAGATCTCTGTAGTAGAACGTCGCCTCGCCTCTTGTTTCGTTGTTTTATTTTAAATCAAAGTTTTTTGAGAGAACTTTCTGCTGGCATTCCTCTTCCCATCACACAAATCTTATACGTGATCCAAGATTGAAGCTTGAAGTCAGACAAACAAAATTAGATGTAATACTTGGGGAAACTTCCCTCCTCCCCTTCCTCCTTTGTTCTTTCTTTCCTTTCTTCCAAATGGGTTTATTAAAAACTTTAATTCTAGATGAGGAAATAAGATAGCTAACTCTTTAGGAATCAGCAGGATTCATTATATGCAAAAAGATCAAGATTCAGACTACGAGGGGCACCTGGATGGCTCAGTCAGTTAAGCATCTGCCTTCGGCTCAGGTCACGATCCCAGGGTCCTGGGATTGAGCCCCGCATCGGGCTCCCTGCTCCACGTGGAGCCTGCTTCTCTCTCCCTCTGCCTGCCGCTCCCCCTGCTTATGTTCTCTCTCTCTCTCTGTCAAATAAATAAATAAAATCTTAAAAGAAAAAAAAAAGATTCAGACTACGATTCTGGGCCATTGCTCTGATATGTAAAAAAATGTTAGGAATTCAAAGTTAGCCTGATTTTCAGTATTTCTCAGTTTCTATCATTTTATAGTCAAATCAACCTCTGTCTTGGATTGGCTCAGTGTTTAATTTGATCCATCTCTTTAATCTTTGAAAATTAATTTTTAATTACTTAGCTAACACATGAATACATTTTCCCTTAAACTTTAGAACATCCTAGGTAAAACTTTATTTTCCATCCCTGGTCTTCCTCCAGAATCTCCAGAGGTTAACCACTGCTATGAGTTTGATGTATACCTTTTTGGATCTTTATATTCACATATCTACCCAAGAATTTACACGGTATTCTTTGTGTGTACATTTTTCTTCTCTTTCTAAGTAAATCCCCCTGCTGATAGGCATTTAGGTTGTTTTGCTTTTCTCAAACAGTGTTTTGGTCAATACTTGTACACACGGGAGAATGTACTTCTAGGGAGGTATCTAGAGGTGGAGTTGGTCGATCATAGCCATGCCTGTTTTCAGTTGCAATATATTCTGCAGAAATGTACTACCGAGAGGCAGCAGGGTGGAAGACGACCCGTTTCCACCCACCTTTCCGGTATATGATGCTACCAAATGTAATTCTTTTTGCCAGACATAACTGTATCAGGGTTTCTTCTCCTACATGAAGAAGTAAGCTTGTGAGGGTTGCATCTTTTCCTCTCACCAGCAAACCTTGACAGCTAACTGCTCCTTATTGCCTAGAATTTACAAGACTTCAAAAACGATGCCCTCCCCCCACTCCCCACTCCCCAGAGTCTTAAACTGCTTTGAAATGAAGGGAATCTATTTACTAGAAAAAGAAATAGAATACATCTACTGGGACAAATGGAAAGAATGGAGGTACCCTTATGTCTGGGGGAGCCCAGAAACGCAAACTTCCTGAAAGAAGAGCTGAGGCTTGGCATGAGGAATGGTGATTGGTGATGTTTTTATTAATCAGGGGAAATTCTGAGTTCAGTAATCAGTGTCTTTGAGGTTTATGCCGGTGAAATTAATCCTGAGTTATTTTAAAAACTAGATTTCCAGCTTCTCAGCTTTATGATTTTAATTCCTAGTTTATTCTCCTTAGTAGTATAGCTGAATGACATTGCTGAGAAATTGAGAAGTTGTTTTTCATACAGTTATTTCATCTGAGAATATGATTTTAAATGGATTACAATGTTCATTGATACTTCTGGTTTGTGGAGTGAACTTGCTCAGTGTTATAAACTTGAATTTTGTATAGTTTTGTAGATTGGAGAGTAGAACAGTGAATGTTTTTTTATATAAATGCTAAATTGAAAAAATGCACAAATCAAGGTACCTATTTCCACTAACCTTGGGGAAGTATCATGAATTTAAAAAAATTTGATGCCTCTATGCTTATGATACTAAAAAGAAGGTTGAATAAGGTATTTTTCATTTTCAGAGCAATTTACTGGTTTTATCTAAAGTATTCTTTAATATATGAATGTAACTAAAATACCAAATATTTCTTTAATCATTTTGAAAATCAAAATGGTATAAAAAGAGATATTTATGAATCACATGTAATTCGACTGAAAGTACTTTTTTCACTAACATAAATCATAAGCTCTGCAGATATAGCTTGACTTTAATTTGTCTGAATTATAATATGGAAACATTTAAAATGGTTTTTAAAAGCTAGTTATAGGGGCGCCTGGGTGGCACAGCGGTTAAGCGTCTGCCTTCGGCTCAGGGCATGATCCCGGCGTTATGGGATCGAGCCCCACATCGGGCTCTTCTGCTGTGAGCCTGCTTCTTCCTCTCCCACTCTCCCTGCTTGTGTTCTCTCTCTCGCTGGCTGTCTCTATCTCTGTCAAATAAGTAAATAAAATCTTTAAAAAAAAAAAAAGCTAGTTATAGGTACCTATACATTAAATTCAAAATATAACATCTTTTTCAATTTTTTTCTTTTGAAAAAGTTTCTAACTTACAGAAAAATAGCAAGAATAGCCCACAGATTTCCTCCATCTTCAGTATTTTGACATATTTGCCTTATGGATTTTCCTCTTTATAAGTATATATCAATGTTGCTTTTTTTTCTCCCTGAATCATTTGAAAGTAGGTTGCATACATTATTCCCCTTCACTCTTAATACTAAAACATGCAACCGCAAGAATAAGGATATTCTCTTATATAACCACAGTACAGTTATTAAATTCAGGAAATTTAATATTAACATAATACTGTTATCCAGTCTGTAGTCTAATTTAGTCAGTTGTCCCAGTAATTGCCTTTAGGGCAGTTTTTTTTTCTGCTATAGGCTCCAGCCCACATCATGTGTTGAACTTCATTGTCATGGCTCTTCTGTCTCCTTTCATCTGGAGAAGTGTCTCAGCTTGTTTTTTTGTCTCTTAGGACCTTGATGTTTTTGAAGAGTACAGGCCAGTTATTTTACAGAATGTTCTTCTAGGAGGGTTCAGGTGATGTTTCCTTGTGATTAGGTTCAGTGGATGCATTTTTGGCTGGAGTACCTCAGGAGTCATACTGTATCCTCCTCGGGGCATCAGGTCCAGAGGGGCAGCATGTCTATTCAGCCACTATTAGTGATGTTAAATATGATTGTTGGACAACGGATCATTCCAGTGTTACCCATTTTCCACACTGTATAGTTACTATTTTTCCTTTTGTAGTTAGTAATTTGTGGGGAAGCACTTTAAGACTGTATAAAGATCTTATTCCTCCTCAAGCTTCTCCCACCCCCAAATTTAGGATCCCTTGCTACTCATTTATGTCCGAGTTTATAATTCTTAACTCTGTCATTCCTTCTGTGTTTTATTAAATAGCATTCTGCTGTAATGAAATGCTTCCTGCTTTTATTTATTTCGATGCTCAGATTATCCCCAGGTAGCTATTTCCTGTATCCTTTTCACATGCTCTTATAATTTTTTAATACGCTATTACTTTTTGGCACAATTAGCTGTTTGAGGTCCATCTTGTACTCTCCCTGCCCCAGCACTGGAATCAACCATTTCTCCAAGGAGCCCTTGTCCTGTTAGTGGGGACTGGTATTTAAAACCCAAGGTCTGTGATCATTGCTTTACTACAATGCCATTGCTTCTTGACCTTTTCAGCAGACAGAGATGGGAGATACATATACCTACATATTCTCATAGATGCAGCTAAAAAGATGGAAATATATTTAAAAATCCTGAGTGTATACTGATACTCCCAATTCCAACATAGCTCCCACCGGAGTTCTCATCTCCCTCTTTCCACAGTGAAAACCTGGCTCACAAAAAAATTAATACATTTACTCCTTTGATCAGTCCAGCAATACATATAAAATCATTTCAGGATTGCTATACACGGACTGAAAAATAGACCTCCTAAAAAGAGCTCAAGATTATATACAGTTCTTTTATTTTCCTTTACATTGAAAGTAGAGTTCTGTGTTCAGAAGTTACTTGGATTAGCTCTGATTTAAAAAATTCAGCATGATAATGTTATTCATTTTAAATATAGTTGGGTTCATTTATTTTCATTTGCATTCAGTTTTAAGATCCTCCCCACCATCCTTGTTGATTTCATTTAATTTTTTGAATATATAGAACATTAACATGATTTTAAAACTGAAGAGTATACAAAACAGTATATACTCAGAGAATTATTACAAGCTTCTTCATTTTTTAATTTAATTTTAATTTTTAAAATATTTTATTTATTTATTTGAGAGAGAGTACAAGCCGGCGGAGCCGCAGAGGGAGAGGGAGATGCTGAGCAGGGAGCCCAACACGGGACTCTATTCCAGGACTCCGGGATCATGACCCGAGCCGAAGGCAGCTGATTAACTGACTGAGTCACCCAGGCACCCCTATTTTTTGTTAGTAATCTGCTATTAAAGAAAACCAATAATTTAAAATCAAGCATAGTATATATATATGACTGAAGATATCTGTGTTGTTTTTCTTTGGGTATGTAGATAGAGGATATCGGTTGTCTATTCTCCAAGTCATAGAAAAAATGTAATACCACGAGACCAAAAGACTGAATGTAGTTCAAATGGTTAAGATCCAGATTGGGAGTAACATTAATTTCATTGGAAAAAAAACCTCAGGGGGCTGGGGGAACTTAGAAAGGCTGTCGTTTCCCTATTTGACACCAGGGGGCGTATTGACTCAGATGCGCCGGCAGGCCTCTGCCAGGCTGAGTCTGGGAAATGAGGTGCACCTTCCCCAGCCCTGCAGGCCTCCGGTAACTGTCTTCTGTGCCGTGTGTTAGAGTTTTGACCTAGGAGTGGGGTGGAAGTTATGAGCTAGGGTCATTCTCAGGCCTCCGGTTCTCTCTTCTTCGATCTTCTTGCTTTTTTAGTTGATGTTTTATTTTCTTTAGGTTGGCAAGAATGGCTAAGAGTTAAGTAACCTGTCCAAGGTCATAATTCAACCTCAAGCTGTCTAATTCTTTCATTCTGCCATTTGAGAAATGTTGTAAAGAACAGCCATGCATACTGTGTGCCTGCCTGCATATAAAATTAGATCAACTCCATATAATTCCCTAATAAAAAACCAACTGACACACAGTGGACATGGTGGAAATATTAGTCACACATTATGAAATTAGAAAATTCAAATAAGAGCCAATTAAAATAAATATGGAATTAATGAGATTAGACCAAGAGGAAAAAAGTTGAACTGATTATTAACTCAACATCTGATCCTGAAAGTAATCATAAATAAATTCATTATCCCTATTGCCTGTCAAACCTTGGGGGCACTCTACTTGTATAAGGAATCTGAGATACATTAACCTTAAATTGCACTTGTTTGCCTCTTGCTTCTTATATAGGCTTATTCCGTTGCTTACATTAATGCTTAGTCATTCAGTGGCTAAAGTGCTATCCTCTGGTTTCACTTTGAGAGAGACAAAATTGAATTGTGTCCTCATCAGTAAATACAAGGATGAACTGAAAGATGCACTGGATTTTTAAGAACATCACCTGTCTTATCAGTGCAGTGACTAGTAAAACAATATTCTGCCCATAGCAGAATCAAAGCCAGGTTGGAGCAGTGGGGCAGCAGAAGGCCAAGGTGTCCTTTTCAGCTTCTATTCAGTGTATAAGAGGCGCCAGATTCTCCTATTTAGCCTCTTCTTCTATTTACAAAATTGCTTATGGTAAAATTTATCCACGAGTGAGTCCATTAAAGCTTTTATAGGCTTTTCTTCGTCTGGTGTTGTTGATATTTGATTACAGGGAAATGGTTAAGTCGCATATGAATAGCTAGCTACTGTATGTGCTGGCACTGTGTATTTGCTTCTCTTTCTCTTTTTTTCCATTTTCTCTTTCGCTTTCTTACCATCAGAATATTCTTTCTATTTTTAATTTTATTATAATAACGTTTTCTGGATATCTTACTTTGGGTGGAAAAATTACCTGTATTTTAAATCCAATTGATTACAGAAGTTTTAGAAGCAGTAATGTTTTATTATATTTAGCCTCTAAATTCTTATGTGTGATTATGTGCACACATAAACATATCTTTAGAAATTATTTACAAACATATTTATGAGAACAGAAATGCTGTTATCTCATATTTTTGGTATGATTTGTTACTTTAAATCTTAAACAGTGGCTCAAATTTGTTATGAATCAGTTATGCACACCTGTAATCTTTAGCATTTAATTAAATATCTACCCTTTTGAACTGTTCTCCGATTATCTTATTGTGTTAATTCTCCTTTCTCTGTAAGTTTAAGGGCAAAAACATTTCATACATTCTTTTAATGTAGTCCCTACAACACCTAGCACTATCTCTGTCACATGATAGGTACTTAACAGTCAATTATTATTTTTAGTTCTTGGCCATTTTTTACGCACATACGTTCTACCTTCTTTTTTGTGTACTTTGTATTTTGACATAATTTCAGACTTACAGGAACATTCCAAGATTAATACAATAGATATCCATATATGCCTCACCCAGATTCCCCAAATGTTAGTATTTTGCCACATTTGCTCTAATACCTTCTCTCTTGTTCATCCACCTCCTTTCATCCTTTCTTCCTCCCACCTTCTCTCCATGCCTTCTTTCATCTAACTTCCTACCTACCTATGTAGCTATACATCCATCCATGACGCACACACACACACACACACACACACACACACACACACACACGAACATGCACATGCATATATACAAGCATGTATTGTATACAGATATATTTTTGGAACCATTAAGAATAAGTTGCAGACCCGTTCAATAGCTCTCTCCCCTGAATACTTCATTGTGTCGCTCCTAAAAACAAGGACTTTTTTTTTTCAACCTAACTACATATAATTCTCAAAACCAGTGAACTGACATTTAAACAACATTATTATCTGATCTACAAATCTGATTAACATTTTGGTAGTTTACTCAATAATGTTCTTAAGAGCCAAAGAAAATCCCAGATCATGTGTCATATTTCTGTGTCAAATTTCCTTTGTGTCCTTTAATCTAGAACATTTGTTTCGTCTTTCTTTGCCTTCCATGAGCTTGACGTTTTTGAGTGTACAGACCAGTTATTTTGTAGAATGTCTTTCAGTTTGGCTTTGTCCAGTTCTCACAATTTGGATTATGCATTTTTGGCAGAAATATCATAGAAGTGATATTATGTTCTCTGTACGTATTATCAAGAGGCACATAATGTTGATTTGTACTCTTACTGGTTATGTCAACTTTGGCCACTTGTTTAGGTGGTATCTGTCAAATTTCTCTACTATAAAGTTACTATTTTTTCCTTTGTAATTAAGAAGTATCTTGTGGGAAGATACTTTGGGATTATGTAAATATATTTCTCATCAAACTTTCACTCAGGAATTTTAGCATCAATTGATGATTCATGCTTTAACCACTCATTACTGTGAAGGCCACCAAGTGGAGATTTTCTAATTAGATTCTGCTTTTTATTTTGAGTATAAATATCCTTTATTTAGCTTCAGAATTCTCTGATTCTTCTCTTCGCACTATGCCTTATTCTATTTGTACATTACCTGGTGTTTGCCACAAATAACTTCATAACTAATACTGTTTTTGACAGTAGAATCATTCGTTCCCCTTTATTTGCAGTTGCAGCTAAAAGGAGCTCCTACTGTATTAAATACGTCTAGCAGAAGAGCCTGCTTTCACATCATTTTGTCAGAATTCCTCTCCGTAAGTGAGGTAATCATGGTAGCTTTTTGCAGAGCATCGATTTGCTGTCACTGTTTCTTTGAAGCATCTTGAATCCTCTCCTGACACTGCTGTTGTGACCAAGTATTAGCTGGTGTGGCATAAACACAGTTTAGCTCAGTCTTCACACGACAGCTTGACAATCCCTAATCTGTTCACGGTGCTATACCAATGAAGGAGAACCTGCAGCCTGAAAAATCCTAGATTCTCAGGGATCAACACAGAGGTAGTTTTATAGCTTTATTATATGGTGATAAAGTAGAATCTGCTAGATAAAAATAAATAAGTGTATGTAAGTATTTTTATCAAGACTGGAAAGCATATTTTATTTCATCTAAAAAAGTACCCAAGCTCATACTTTTCGTCTGTAGTCTAAAAAGATATTTCACATGCAGATGATTTTATTTCTACTGTTTCTATTTTAATTCAGTTCTGTGTAATGCGTATTTATTGAGTAGCCTGCCCGGGCCTGCAGTAATTAGTAACGTGAAAAGTACATATGTATATGTATAGGGCGCCTGGGCGGCTCAGTCCATTGAACGTCTGTCTTCGGCTCAGGTCATGATCCCGGGGTCCTGGGATCGAGTCCCGCATCAGTCTCCCTGCTCAGCGGAGAGTCTGCTTCTCCCTCCGCCCTACCCGCCTGTTCATGATCTAGCTCTCTCACTGTCTCTCAAATAAATAAATAAAATCTTAAAAAAAAAGATATATGTGTGTGTGTGTGTGTGTGTGTATGTACACACACATACACCCATATTTATGTATGTATACACACAGGTATATATATTTGTATATATATTTGTGTATGTATAAACATATACAATTGTGATAGCTTTAACTTGCAAAGAAATGTTGGAAAAAATACTTTTATTTATTATTTATTTTTGTTTCTAGTTAATTAACAGTAATATAGTGTGATATTAGTTTTAGGAGTAGGTTTTAGTGATTCATCACTTACATATAACACCCCGTGCTCATCACAATAACTGCCCTCCTTAATACCCATCGCCCATTTAACCCATCCCTCCTGCCCACCCCCTCTCCAGCAGCCCTCAGTTTGTTCTCTATAGTTGAGCGTCCCTTAGGCACCCCTGGGTGGCTTAGTTGGTTGAGCATCTGCCTCTGACTCTGGTCATTATCTCAGGGTCCTGGGATCAAGCCCCGTGTTGGGCTCCCTGCTCAGCAGGGAGTCTGCTTCTCCCTCTCCCTCTGCTCCTCCCCACTGTTTGTGCTCTGTCTCTCTCAAATAAATAAATAAAATCTTAAAAAAAAACCCAGTGCCTTATGGTTTGCTTCCCTCTCTTTCTTCCCCTCCCCTTCCCTTTTGTTCACCTGTTTTGTTTCTTAAAGTCCGCATTATGAGTGAAATCATATGGTATTTGTCTTTCTCTGACTGACTTATTTTGCTTAGCATAATACACCGTAGCTCCATCCATGTTGTTGCAAATGGCAAGAGTTCATTCTTTTTGAGCGTTGAGTCATATGACATTGTACACATAAACTGAAGTACTTTTGATTTAATGTTAAATTCCCTTACAAACATCTGTATGATATCATATTCTAGATAAAGATTCTTGCAGAGACTATGGAATTGTCTTCTAGGTAAGTTGTTTACATTGGTTCAGAAGGGGAGCTCCTGAAAAGTAACCTTGTGGATGAGATCATATTTGAAGGATTCTTCCTGACTTGTGATATCCCGTTTCAGTTCTCATCATAGTTCCTAAACAGATCAGAAAAACACATTTTTTTCTCTCTCTTTTTTTTTAATTTAATGATTTTTTATTATATTATGTTAGTCACCATACGGTACATCCCCGGTTTCCGATGTAAGGCTCGATGATTCATTAGTTGTGTATAACACCCAGTGCACCATGCAATACGTGCCCTCCTTACTACCCATCACCGGTCTATCCCATTTCCCCACCCCCCTCCCCTATGAGGCCCTCAGTTTGTTTCTCATAGTCCATAGTCTCTCATGTTTCATTCCCCCTTCTGATTACCCATCCTTTCTTTATGCCTTTCTTCCCCTACGGTCATCCTAGTTCTTATGTTCCATAGATGAGAGAAATCATATGATAGTTGTCTTTCTCTGCTTGACTTATTTCACTTAGCATTATCTCCTCCAGTGCCGTCCATGTTGCAGCAAATGTTGAGAATTCATTCTTTCTGATAGCTGAGTAATATTCCATTGTATATATGGACCACAACTTCTTAATCCAGTCATCTGTTGAAGGGCATCTCAGCTCCTTCCATGATTTAGCTATTGTGGACAATGCTGCTATGAACATTGGGGTGCATATGGCCCTTCTCTTTACTACGTCTGTGTCTTTGGGGTAAACACCCAGTAGTGCAATGGCTGGGTCATAGGGTAGCTCAATTTTTAACTTTTTAAGGGACCTCCACACTGTTTTCCAGAGTGGCTGTACCAACTTGCATTCCCACCAACAATGTAGGAGGGATCCCCTTTCTCCACATCCTCTCCAACAATAGAAAAACACATTTTTTGATAATTCACTGGTCTTTAGGAGCATTGAAAACATTTTGTTTAGTGTTAGCTGATCCCAGAGATGCCACTCATTTAGGTACTTATATTTTAATTTAAAAAGATTTAACAACTGCTAAGAAATGATACCGATTTAGCATTGTTATGGCTTGTTATTGAGACAACCTATTGAGAGATATGGCATCTCAAGGATTACAGGCAAGGACCTTTCTAGCTTTGTCCCCGCTGCTATTCTTGTCAGTGTAAATGCAGGCATTCTGAGTTTACTCCTGAAAAGTTTTCAGTGTGGCAGGACAGCAATGAGAACACTGGTAAATGGTTTATTTATATAAAGTAGATTATATTTTATCTCTGTATAGTCAACGTGGATAAATATCTTTCTGTGAAGTGTCCATAAGAATTTACTTTGTTCATGGCAAGCAGTGTGGTAGAGACACTGAGTCAGGAGACCCGGATTCTAGTCCGAGATGTGCTGTTAACTTTCTGTGTGATCTTGGACAAGCCACCATCACCTCTCAATCTGTTTTCTCATTTGTAAAAAGTATAGATCAGATCCCCTCTAAGGATTCTTACAGCTCTTTTCTAGTTCAGTATACTATTTGTAACTAATTGGTTCTACTCTAAATTATATTTATCCCCCCAGGAAATGAATGGGATTTTGGCTTCTCTACAGATGAAAATCACACAAAAAATTCTAAATCCAAATGTGTGGCATAGTGGTTCCATTTGAAATATGTCAGGTTGGTGTCTGCATAATGCCAACACGTGTGGATAGTGATGACTTAGTATCTTAGCCTGACCTGGAAACATGTGGGATGGGTTCTGTTGTAAGTAGGGCTCAACTAAGTGTCCTGAAACTCCTAGTTCATGCATCACAGAGCTCAAGTTGGGACAAGCTTATGTGTCTGTGAGAGCTGCAGGGACCTTGTTTCGTGAGATTTTGGCTCTTGGGTCTGAGCTTTCAGCTGAAAGCTGGACATCTGAGAACTGCACCAGCCAAGCAGCTGGGAAATGACTTATTTTCATTAATCAAAATACGATGTACAGACAAGCTGGTTGAGATAATACCAGCATTGGATGGGACTTTGTAAATAAGCTGGCAGAAATTTATATGAGCCAGGCTGGCTGTATGGTGCACCTGGTGGGTTGTCAGGAAGCTTCCATGAATTAGCAGTGATGTCAGGAGACTTCACCCTAATTCTAGGCTTTAATATTGCCATAGAGGATGCTTGAGAGGACATCTGGTTTTGCTTCAATGTATCTGTCAGGGTCAACAGCATCAGGTGCCATGAGACTAGGCCTGGAGATAGAGATTTTCATACCATGCATCTGATCTATCATGGACACTTATTCTTGGGAAATACTTAGATATTGGTTTACATAAATGTAAGAAATCTAAATCACAAAAGTAATACATGTGCCCTGTAGAAATTAAACAGTGAAAACTACTGAAGTTATAAAATGAGAAGTAAGACTTCTTACCTCCATCCATCCAAACTTTCACTCCTGTGGGCAGCCACTACAAACAATTTGATTTTGGTTTTTCTAGGTCTTTTTCTAAGCACACCACCATTTTTATATACTATGATTTAATATTAACTGTTATATTCTGTTATCATAATTTGGGATTCAGTCCTTTACAGTATAGATGATCTTGCATTCTATGAAGTGAGATGATGAAACCTTTAATATTCCACAAGTAAATGGATAGTCTACTGATCTACTCAGATATTTGGCCCTAGCTTCTCACCCCGGATCAGTCAGGAGCAGTTTTCTAGCTTAAGTAATGATCTTGACTTCACCTAAATGATGGGGCTGTGCAAAGTTGGGTAAGGCAACAGTGAACTATAAATAGGAGAGTTTTATAATTTATCATCCAAACCAAGACACTTTGAGAGTCCCTAATAATTACGCTGGAAAAAGAGATATAAACTGGGACTGTCCAGACATATGGTCACTCTAAAGGTTAACTCTCTACAGGTTGACTTGGGACTAGTTGCTTTCCTGTTCTGTTCCATGGTTCCTGGTTCCTGTTGAATGACGTGGCCATGAACTCTACTGTATCTGGGCACTGGCCCTAAATGACTGATTCTTTTCTTGGCCCTTGGTTTTTAGAGAGCCTGCAGTAATTCTTAGGAGAACCTGCTAGCACTCAGAGATTAGACTGTTATGTTTCCTTAATTCTTTATGCAAGAATAGTCCAGCATCCCTCTTGTACACTTCTCACTTCCTGATCTCCTTTTTGATCTGATCTCACCTCAGTCAGTTCCAGCTGGGTGTCTCTTGCCACCACTCCACCAAATCCGCCCTTGTTATCATTGATGACCTCCATGTTCACAAATCCAGGGTAGTCACGTCTCTGTTCTTATTCGATGCACCTGATCATTTCTTACTTCGTAGAGCAGGTTCTTCCCCTTGCTTCTGTGACCCCGTACTCTTCTGGTCTCTCCCCCATTTCCAGGTTGCATTCATAGCATCTTTGGCTGGATGCTTCTCCTCTTGACCTCTCACTCAGTGTTGAAGTGCCACAGGGCTCTTCCCTGTCCACAGTCTCGGTGTTGTGCCTGTAATTAGCATCTTCACAGTGATGCCCATGTTGGTATCTGCAGTCCTGATCCTTCTCCTGAGCTCAAGACTCAAGTACCTAACTGCCCACTTCATCTTCATCTGGAGATAGAAACCTGACAGGTCAAAACAAAGCCTTTGCTCTCCTCCTGCCCCCACCCCACCTTAATCCTAATCCTCTTCCAACCTTTGCATCTCGGAACAAGGCACCATTCACCCACTCCCTCGGGCCCCAAGCCCTTGGATCATCTTTGATCCCTTCCATCCCACCCTGTCCTTCTTCCCAACAAGTTCTGTCCACTCTTATCTCTAATATTCTGTTGATCCCACTGCTGCCCTTCGAGTGCACGCCACTATCATCAATACTCTCAATGTTTTTAGTAACCTTCTTATAATTCTCCCTGCACCCTCTTTAGCCTCCCTGCAGCCCATTTTCTACATAGTGGCCAGAGAGCTTGCTTATTTGCTTGCCAATTTATTTATTTATAATTCCAGTATAGTCAATATACAGTGTTATATTAGTTTCAGGTGTATAATACAGTGATTCAGCAATTCTGTACATTACCCAGTGCTCATCCTAAGTGTTCTCTTAATCCCCTCCACCTGTTTCATCCATCTCCCACCTGCCTTCCCAGCGGCCAGAGAGCTTTTAAAAGTTCCTTTCCTTCTCCGGGTCTGCTGGAGGCATCACACTGCACATAGACAAAAATCCAAATTCCTTGCATGGCCATCTGGCTTTTTATTTAGCCTCTTGTCTTGCTCCCCTTTGATTTGCTGGGCACTGACAACTCACTGGCTTTGTTGGTCCTCGGAGCCACCCAGCTCAGCCTATGTCACGGTCCTTGCACCTGCTCTTCCTTCTGCCTGGGTTTTAATGCATGGTTAGTTTCTTCTCATTCAGGTTTTAGCCTCATTTCATCTCCTTAAAGAGGCCTTTCCTGACTTTAGATAGTACTAGTCCCTGTCGAAATCAGTGTTTATGCCCTCACTTTATGTGCCCACTCTGTAGAGCATGTATTTATTGTCATCTCCCTCCTCCTTTGCCTACTAGAATGTTAACTTCTTAGCAGCAGGGATGATGTCTGTTTTGTTTACTTTCACGTCTCGGCGCATAGAACAGGGCCTGGTGAGCATGAGGCGCTTGATTCTCACTGAGTGGATAAACAGTGGTCACTCTGATCCAGGATGACTTGTGTCCCCGGCACCTCTTCCACATCAGGAGTGACCCATGTTCATTTCAACACCAACACCGTGTACTGTTCTGTCCTCTCTCGCTCTTGGTCAGCTCTGCACGGTCTGCCTGCTGCAGGCCTTTGTAAGCCGTGTACATGCTTTTTCTTGTTGTCAAGTCATTATCTTCCCCGTGGCATTTATGTGGAGAGTGGCCCACTTGTTAAGAGACCATTCTAGGCTGTTTGCTAGATGAAGCTAATATAAGCACCCAAGTAGTCAGCTTGAAAATTAGTTCTTTAACTCCCCTTACCTATTCCTAAAGAGATTGCATTCACTCAGCACTTTGTGGAGGTGACAAAAGAATGAGTCAAGAGAAACTGAGCCCTGTCACCCAACCTGTGGAATTTACTGTGTGATTAACCCTCCTGGTGTGCTACACACTTTGCAGTTTTAATTATAGTTTGGATTCACTACCTTCTCACCAGATTATCCCAAGGCCCTTAACCTGGACTGGCTAGATTAAGTGTCCTGTGGGATTCTAGTATCCAGTTCTTTTTTCCACCTGCTCATTCTCTGTCATCACCCGTAAGGCCCCGTGCATCCTTTCTTACTCATACCGGAGCACATACATTAGTTGTAGGTATCTCATGCCCTGTCTGCAGTTATTCAAAAGCCAATATTTAAATTATATAGTTTTCTGCCTCAACTAATCTTTATCAAGTGTTTATCAGCTGTGTTTCTTTTGCTAATAGAAATATGCTAATTACATAAATAAATGCAAATGTGGGTGATTCTGGATGCAGGATGCCTTCTGTGAAAAGGAATTCTCTTAATGCCATTTTCAGAATGTCACCACAAAAGGCATTCTATAAAATGGTAGCTCTCACATACATGTGTGTTGCATGCCTGTGTGTGTATGTCCGTGTACGTGTGTGTTACACACAGACAGGCACATATGTTGTTGGGGTTGAGACAGTTCCTCACAGTTGTTCAATAATCTGTTGACGGATAGAGCGTCCACACAGTTTTTTTTTTAATTTTTTTTATTATATTATGTTAGTCACCATACAGTACATCCCTGGTTCTGAAGCCTGTTTTTCTCCTCTGATAGTTTCATTTGTGTTACCTCTTCAAGACGAGGATTAGAATTAAATTGACTAGGCAAGCAAAGCTGAAAATTGAATTAATTTCAGATTTGTAATGAAAAATGGGATCTCTCCTACTCAGTATTAACTAGGACCCTGTGGGCTATACAAACGAAATTGACAATCTCTCATTAAAATGATATTTTCTCCAGTGAAATGCACTGACACTAAATAGTCTCTGAAATGCTTTATGCTCCAAGATCATAGCTGCCATAAGGATTATAGAACTGAATGCAGTTTTTGTGAAATACACAGAGTCCACAAAATGTATTAAACATGGTGTCATTTTGCCAAGTATTTATGGAATTCCTCCTCTGTGCCAGGCACTGTGCTAGGCAATGAGAATTAAGGATGACCACAAGTCCTGTTCTTATCATCAAAGGGCTTCCAATCTAATGGGAGAAGCAGCTATACTTAGAGCCAAGCTCAAGTGACTTGGTTCGTGGTGTGAGAGAAGTCCTGTGCAAATATGGAGGGAGAGGGGAATAATGCCATCTGCTTGGTTTGGACCAAAATGAAACAGGTAGTAATAGATGTGAACTTCAGTGGGTTACACCGGACGGAGAATGGTCATCCAGGACTGTGGAAGTTACGAAACACTTCATGTAAAGCACAATGCTGTGGAATCAATTTTAGCTTCAACTCTGTTTTGTACCTTTAAAGAGATTTAAGAATTTCATTCCAAGAAAAACTTTTCCCTGAACTGATTCTACCTTTTTGCTGATGAGAATGGCAAACATTTATTGAGTACCTACCATGTGCTGGATGCAGCCCCAGATAGTACTCAACAGCAGCTCTGCAGTGTAGGTAATATTATGAATATAATTTAGATGGGAGAGGTCAAGAGACTGGCCTTCAGCTGGGAAATGGCAGAGCTAGACTTCATACCCAGGTCCATTTGACTTCAGAGACCATGATACCCCCCTCCCCACCCCCGAATCCTGTCTCCTTTACACACAGCTGTTCCATGGGTGACTGCTGGTTGATGAAACTGATGATGTAGGTAGAGTCCATGTGTATTATCCCAGATTAATTTAACCATATGTTACACTTGGCCAAGTCTTGGAACCAGGCACTTTTCAATATTATGTAGGCTCAGTGATCTGAGAGCTCAAGTACTAATGACCCAGGACAGGACAACATTGGCCTGTTCCTCTGTCCCCTCGTAAGAGAGTAACTGACTCATGCAGGACGAGGCCCAAATGCTCAAGAGGGTAAAAGATCTGAGGACCCTGTGGGCTATACAAGACGCGCTGCCTCAGCAGCCGTCAGCCTTCGTGAGCTAACTGTCAGGCTGGAGGCCGTGGGTCCCTCCAGGTGCTGATGCTGCGGGCCTCTGGCGACACTAAGAGAAACCTTTTCTCTACAGTAAGTGGCCCGAGTCTGTGGGGATCCGAAGGCACCACTTAGCGCCGAGGCCCATAAGTAACCCAAAGCCGGGAGGAGCAGCCGCCTCAGGGAAGCTGCAGCCCTGCCTCCCCTGGTGCTGCTCGTGTGCCCCCCTCCCTCTGCCAGCATCCTCAGCCGGGCCTTCACATGGCTCATCTCTCAGCTCCATCACAGAGCCTGGTCTTCCTCTCCCCCACTCCGGCCAGGGTGACTACCGCTTCCTTCCTCCCCCGACCCCGCAGATCACGCCTGAAGGGTGAGCTTTCCCCACCCCTCATTACTCAAGACAGGGAAGGGCGCCGCTCATACTTAGAAGGAATTGCAGGCCTAGAGGATTTATGAGCCGACATCTGTATCTGTTGGCAAAGCATCATTAAATAACTATGTCCCATTTACATTGTCTAATCTCTCAGATCTCCAAGGAAGGAGCCATATCCCCCTCCTCTCTTCTTTAATCTCCTGCAATATTTACAACTGGGAACGTCTTTCTTGCAGCTAACTTAAAGTCTGTGTGCTTTATATGAACATTCATATCCCTTTACTTTGTGCTCAGAAGAGATGAATAATCGTAATTTGTACTTCCGCTGAGCAGAGTCATCTCGGAAATTTTCTCTCAGAGGCATCTCAGCGCTGTATAAGATTGTAAACACTGGAGTCAGATCTGGTTTCGCCCAAATCTAATTCTGCTGCTTACCATCGGTTTTCCTTTGGGCACACTGTTTAGCTCTGAGTCACTTTCTTCCTTTGTAAAGTGGGGCCATATTAAGCATGAAATGCTCCCCCTGATGACTGACCCAGCCTCTTTTTATCCTGTTGCTTTGCGTCCTCAAGAAGGTGGCTGCTCCCACTGCAGTCTTCATGTCTGCGTTCCAACCAGCAGGAAGGAGAAAGGGTACAGGGCCCTTCTCCTCCCACTAGCGCCACACCTGGAAACTGTATGACTTCCATCTTCACCCTGTTGGTCAGAGCTTGGTTGTAGGCTCTGGCTGGTTCCAAGGGAACTTAGGAGATGTATCTTTATTCTTGGCATGGTTTCATGTGCCCAGCTGATACTTGGGTGTCCTATTTCTGAGAAAGAAGGGATGTATCATAGGTTGAATTTCCCAGGGAGGGGACTCTGAGACAAAGTTTACATTGTAGGATATTTATTAAAGAGTGCTCTACGGATCAATAGTGATTGAAGGAGGGGCGCCTGGGTGGCTCAGTCATTAAGCGTCTGCCTTCGGCTCAGGGCGTGATCCCAGAGTCCTGGGATCAAGCCCCCGTTGGGTTCCCTGCTCCGCTGGGAGCCTGCTTCCTCCTCTTCCACTCCCCCTGCTTGTGTTCCCTCTCTCGCTGGCTGTCTCTCTCTCTGTCAAATAAATAAATAAAATCTTAAAAAAAAATAGTGAAGGGAGGCAGAAGGAAAAGTCAGGCTACACCGCAGGCCCCATGTGAGCCTTAGTGGGCCCCCACAGGTTGCTTTAGAGATGAGATGGCCAGGCCTTTCTATGCCTATATTGATTGGTCATTAGGTATGGGCTGGCTTGGCAATAGGCGTGACCTTGAGCAAGACAACTCTTGGCAGTTAAAGTGACCCCTGAAGAGACTAACAGCTGGAGGCCATCTACCAGCAGCACTACCAGCAATTGGGCCAACAACTCCTTTATGAAAGGGGATTGTGGATGACTCATTCTGTTGTCCATCACAGGGAGAATGGGGGAGCTAGCATATCTGCCACACTATGTCACGGAGTGGCCGTGAGGAACAAATAGAATGTAGAGGGCTTTTGCAGAGGACTGGACTTCCTTCCGGTAAGTATCCAGTCAGTTTTGGCTGTGGTATTAGCATTTCCCTAAGTTATTTTAACAGGATATTTTTCTCCCACAGCATCCTGTGGGACTGAAAGAGTTGGCTATCCCTCATGATTAAATTTAGGAAATAACTGCCTTGCAAAATCTTTCATTTCTACTCCATGATGGCTGATGTTGAATCCAGGCCTCTTGTCGTAAGTTGCATTAGAAAAGAGTGTTTACATTGCTTTTTACTTTGGTCTTCACCAAAGTGGAAATATAGAAAGTGCTTTTCTATACATAAGATTCTGTATTATTGATATTCTTTATTTCTGTTCGCAAATGTATAACAGAAATTTCCTGAAAATAAGATTAAGAAATGAAAAAATCCTTTGTTAAACAAGTACTTACTGAGCATGCACTCTGTGGGTGGGCCTGCATCACTCATGCAAGCCTGCAGGTCTCACCTCTGCTCTGCTGTCCTCTCCTAATCTGGTGTCACTGTTTCCCCTTCTGCCCCCTCCAGCATGTTCATTGCAGCAGCCAGAGTGATCCTTTCAACATTTAAATCAGTCTTATCACTCCCTTTACTCTAAATCCTGCAATAGTTGCCCTGTGTATTTATAATGAAATTCAAAGTTCTGGCCATCCTTTGCCAGGCCCTGCAGCTCTGGACCTTGGCCACGTCTCTGATCTCATTTCCGCCCCAGCCAGTTTGCTCCAACCATACCAACCTCTGTCGTTTTGCAGATATCCGAGCAGGTTCCTGCCCCAGGACTCCTGTCCTTGCTCTTCCCTGTGCTAGAATGCTCTTTCCCTCTGTCTGTGCTTGGCTTGCTCCCTCGTTTCATGCAGGTCTCTGTGCCCTGCTGCCTCATCAAAGGGGCCTTTCCTGAGTCCTCTAAGGTATACCATTTGTCTGTCTCTCTCTTTCATCCCATTTCATTTTTCTTCATGGTGCTTATTATTTCCTGAAACTGTCTGTATTTGGTATTTGGTATATATATTTGGTTATTGTTCTTTGTTCATCTCTCTAACCAGACTGTAGGATCTGAGAGAGCAGGACTTTGTTTTTCTTACTGTTGTATCCCCAGAAGAGTGTCCACAAGCAGGCACTCACTACATTTTTGTGAGTGGAGGAGTGAGTGTGCTGGTTTCTGAGAATACAATGATAACTAGGACAGTC
This sequence comes from Ursus americanus, assembly GCF_024610735.1. Classification (NCBI taxonomy): domain Eukaryota; kingdom Metazoa; phylum Chordata; class Mammalia; order Carnivora; family Ursidae; genus Ursus; species Ursus americanus. Next base: position 22,652,328 of record NC_142133.1, read on the forward strand.
ATGGACTCTGCCTTCATGAGATATCTGTCCTACAACCAAGGCCCACTCCAACAACCAAGGCCCACTGCAATGAAAATGATAGAATGTTTTCTTTTAATGTATTGTAGTAGTAAATAATTTTAATAGAGCTTCTAATGTCGAACTGTCCTTGCATTCTTATGACAACCCTACACGGTCATGATATACAACTTTTTAAAATGCTCTTCTTGAGGGGCGCCTGGGTGGCTCAGTCGTTAAGCGTCTGCCTTCGGCTCAGGGTGTGATCCCAGCGTTCTGGGATCAAGCCCCACATCAGGCTCCTCTGCTAGGAGCCTGCTTCTTCCTCTCCCACTCCTCCTGCTTGTGTTCCCTCTCTCACTGGCTGTCTCTCTCTCTGTTAAATAAATGAATAAAATCTTAAAAAAAAAAATCCTCTTCTTGAGTTTGCTTTTATGTATTTTATCTAGTATTGGCATGTAAGAATGGTTTTCTGTCGCTTGCTACTGTCTTTGTTCAGTTTTGATAATCATTAGCATTGTCATGGTTATGTCAGCCTCATAGGAGCACTTAGGATGCTATCCATCTATTTCTGTTTTCTGGAGCAGTTTAAATAACATAGGAATCCCTGTTTAATTTAGGTCTGGTGGGTCTTGCCTATACAACTGCCTGGACTTGGTACCTTCGTGCTGGGTAGAAGTTTGATTATCTTTATAATTTTTATGATTTTTGGCCTATTGAATTAGTTTCCTTTTCTTGAGTAAATTTCTACAATTTTATTTTTCAGAATAGGTTTCATCTAGATTTTCAAATATATTATAAATAATAGGTTCCTTAAGTCTCCTTGTACCTATAATTGTGTCCCCTTTATCATTCCTAATATTGCTTATTTGTATTTTCTTTCAGTGGTCTTAATCAAGGTTGACAAAGTTTTATCTACTCTGTTATTTCAAAACATCTCCTTTGATTTTATTAACCAAGTCAACTTTTTGTTGTAATAGGTGTTTTGTTCTCTGTTTTGTTGGGTTCTCTTTTCTTCTACCATAATTGTGAGAGTAAGGACACATGTACTTCTGGACACAGCTTTGCGTCTGTACACTTGCGTCCCTACTTCGTAGAGAGCTGGCATTTACCAGACTCTCTAACTTGCTTCTCTTGGATCTCAACACGTACAGAAGGGGAGTTTCCCAGCCCGAAGATGCATTTCGTGCGCATCTTAAGGTTTTAGCATGGAGTCAAACATCTTTTCACTGTCAGGTAATTATTGGGGGGAGGGGGTTGTTTTACAGGAAGTCATTTAATTGAGTATTTTGATGACTTCAAAACCACTCCTGCTTCTTACATTTGTTTGACTCAGAGCTTGGACTCTTCTGCCCATTTCTAGTTTGCAGGGTTTTGCTTCAGGTTCCATGTAAATTTGAGCCCTTTGCTTTCTGTATTCCTGATACACCTCAAAAGTTTTAGTCTGCTGTTAGCACACTTTCTCAGTATTTAATTTTTAGCAAAGCAAGACTCTAGTGTGAGCTTGACGATGCAGAAAAAGCTCTGGAAATTGGAAACATAATTTTTGTTTTGTTGCGTCCTTAAGGGGCCTCGTTTAACTTTGTGTGTTGTAATTGGCCATTTGGGAGAGATGGAGCCATGAGTTCCATCCAGCACTAGCATCATTTCCTTACCCTGAGAGTGACAATGATCCTCAGCTCAGTGATTCCAGTGACAGAAGGAGCCTTCTCTGTGCTTGAGCAATTGGCATGGAATATTACATTAATGAAAGCTCACTTGAAAGTACTCACATTTTCTTCAGTAATTATTTTAGAATATGATTTATTTACAGCAGATTTCTATTGCCTTCAAAATAGACTTTCTAAAATGAATTTAATAAAATGATTGGGAAATATTTACATGTGAACAAATATTAGTAGTTCCATTTTCAAATCTAAGCTTATAGCATAGAAGAAAAAAATTTTTATGTTTAAATGAAAAGATAATCTGGATGTTTATCATGTAAACATTCAAAAGATTGGAAATTTCAACTTGACCAGACTTTCTGTTTTCTCTTCAACTACTTGGGGTCATTTAGACATGGTGGAGTAAGAATTCTTTTCTATTTATATGTACCTGGGAATCTCTAAATGTTTCGTTTGTTTGGGATTATGTCAGAGTGTGCAAATCCAGAGTTAATTCTAAAAGAAAATGAGATGAAATCAGTAAGATGACAGGTGAAGGATTTGTATTAGATCCCAGTGAAGCTTATTAAGTACTGAAATTTATTACTAAAGAAGGTTCTGACGTGAGCAAGGAGAGAGAGAGAGAGAAGAGTTTTCTGCAGGAAGTTGTGAAAGTTCTACACTGCCTCCCAAATTGGAGCTGAATCGTAATTCTGACCCCAAAGCTTCTCCATCTCCGAAAGATAGTAAGGATCACAGTCCATTTTTTTCATTCTGCTTGAGATGTGGAAGTCAGGCTAGGTCCCACATATTTATTTTTATCGTGGTAAGAAGAGACAGAACTGCAATGTAAATAGAAATGCAAGGATAAAATTTATATACATTAAATATGTAAAAGATCCTACTTTACGCACGTTGTGATTGTGATGGTAAAAATGGTGACTACGTTCATGCTTTTCCTTGAGAACTGATGCAAGTTCAGAATCTGATTTCTTTAAGGACAGTTTTAATAAAATCTGAGTAGGTGTTTTAAATGAAAGAGCCAACAGGAGAAACAGGAGAGGAAAATCATTGTGGTCACAGTCTCATGAGCTTGTTAGTGGTAGAACTCAAGAAGAGAATCCAGCTTTTCGGCGTGTTTCTCTTAGCCCTGTCTGACATGGCATTGCCTTGTTCTGTTAGAATATCCTTAAAAAATAAATCTTGAAAAAGTTGAAAAAGTTAAACGAGATGATTGTAAAACCTTCAAATAATATAGAAATGTACAATGTGAAATGAGACTCCCCTGTACCCCCCAACTGCTAATCTTGTTTTTCCAAAGGTCACTACTCTTCACAGTTGGGAATATATCCTTACAGACACTTGTCTATGTGGATGCCAACATATATGAATTTAACTAACTGAGAGACATTTAGTTGCTTAAGTTTTTAACTATTATAAGTATTGCACAACTAAGTGCCTTTTAACCCAAATAGTGTAATATTTATTGAAATGTAATTGGAAATAAATAATTAATTAGATAGGATAAAAATTATTTCAGTCTGTGCTACATAAATCTGAACAATTACTAGACTAGGCTTTCTAAAGTGGTAGTTCAAAAACTAGAACAATTTAAAAAGTTCAAAAACCTGGAGCACCTGGGTGGCTCAGTCAGTTAAGCATCTACCTTCAGCTCAGGTCATAATCCCAGGGTCCTGGGATTGAGCCACGCATCGGGCTCCCTGGGGAGCCTGCTTCTCCCTCTCCTGCTCCCCCTGCTTCTGCTCTCTCTCTTTGCCAAATAAATTTAAAAAATCTTTTTTTAAAAAGTTAAAAAAACAGAGCAATTTAATATCCATTAGCATTTAAAATGCATTGGCAAAAATGATACATGTAGCTTTCGACTTGCACAAATGGGTGGTTGACTGTCCAGGAAGATTATTGACTTTCAGTGCAGAGAACTTTGCATGTGCTTACTCTCCAAACAGAGCTGCATTGGGCGAGTGGTTCAAAAAGGCTCTTAGTTCTTCCTATGTTCTCTATTTATTTTCCTCAGCAATTAAGGCAATGATAATATTGGAGATCTGGAGGAGAATTCAAGGTTAAAAAACAAATACACAGTGGTTATGTCATTCTCCAAGATAAGGAATAATAATCACAATTCTTAAGGAAAATACCTCAAATTCTACCCAGTTTCCCAGTGTCATAATTCTATCCTATCTATAAATATGTAATGGTGACCTGAACAAGGTATTTTCATAGAAACATGGTTAAAGGATAGTGCTTAAGGATAAACTGCATTTTTTGCTTGTATCACATAAATAGTAAATTAAATTCTGTGAATGCTGGAATTGTTGCAGGAGTATGGTAGATGGTTCATTCTTGCCATTAAGCATTTGGCATGCCAGTTGATTATAAAGGTTCGTTTTTTTTTAGGTGGTAGGAAAGGAATGATCATCTTTGGTATTATGGGTTTGTATGTAAAATTTTATTTTATTTTTTATTTTTTTAAGTAGGCTCCATGTCCAGGGTGGGACCCAATGTGGGGCTTGAACTCAGGACCCTGAGATCAAGATGTGAGCAGAGTTCACGAGTTGGGTGCTTAACTGACAGAGCCACCCAGGTGCCCCTAAAAGTAAAATTTTAAAAGATCATGGTCTCACAGGTCCTGGGATCAGCCCTGTATTGGGCTCTGTGCTGGGCAGAGAGTCTGCTTGGGATTCTCTCCCTCTGCCCCTCCCCCCTGCTCACACTCGTGCTCTATCTCTCTAAAAATAAATAAATCTTTTTTAGAAAAAAAGGGTAATACTAGTGTACAGTTTTCTGTACATGAGGATATACTACCGAATAATAAAAACAACAACTTACCTTTATTGAGTGCTTACTATGTGCCTGCACTTTTCTGAGCACTTGCGCATGGAATAATCCCCAAAACCTTACTAGATCTACCCGTTACTATCCTCACTTTGCACACGTGGCACAGAAAGGGGAAGTCTCTTACGCCAAGGACACAGAGCTAGTGAGTGGCAGGGCTGGCCTGGGTGGTTTCTTCATAAGAAGATGCAGCTTGTGGCTGTGGAATGGGAAACATTTTCATTCTCATAATTGGCTCAAACAGAAGTTAAAATATTATCACCGTGCTTCATCGAAATGTCTGAAACTCCTGCCCAAATTATGGCAGTTTTCCTCTACTGGTAAACACTTTGAAATATAATTGTATCTAGGCAATTGTATCTTTGGACAGATTATTGGGGTTAGAGAGTCCTAAGTATGTTTTAAAGCTTATATCCAATACTAAAAAGCACACAAATGTTATAGTGGAATACATATGTAAATTTACAAATACATTTTAAAATTTAAAAAATTGGTTAATGTGAGTTATCTTTGCTACTTTTAATAATAGTACATGTGACTGAAAGGTTTAGGTCTTTTATGCCAACAGATTGCATTCTATGTTGTATAGAAGTTAGGCATAAAATAATATAACATTAAAAATAAATCTATGCTTTATATAGACTATTTAGTTATATTCTAAATTTCTGTACCACCTAATAAGTGTCTTTCTACACTTCTGCTGAATTTTACCTCAAATATTTAATTTTCCTTTGTTGCTAGTTTTATTTGGTGGTTAGTTTCCTTTGGTATTCCCCTACTAGTAAACAAAAAAAAAAAAAATTTTTTTTAAGAGAGAGCCTGCGTGCAAGGGGGAGGTGGGGGGGGGTCAGAGGGAAAGGGAGAGAGAGAATCTTGAGAATCTTAAGCAGGCTTCACGCCCAGCATGGAGCCATATCGCATGACCCTGAGATCATGACTTGAGTTGAAATCAAGAGTCGAACACTTAACTAACTAAGCCACCCAGGTGCTCCAGCAAACAAAACCTTTAAAAACATTTACAAAGTGTCATTTTATTTCTTCTGAAATATTAATTGGTGTTTTTCAAATAAAATTTAAATACTGAGAAGCATGTTAAGAATTAGATTTTAGAGCAATTGACATAGTATTTTGAAATATCAGGATGATTTCTTAGGGAAATTGAAAAAGATACGATTTTTCTCTGTTGGGATTATTTCCTTTTTCTTGATCAAATTCAAGGTCTCGCTTTTAATTGCAAAGGCCAGTTCTTCTTGCTTCTGCAGCCCGCCTAAAATACATGCAGTGATTATCTGTTAATTACTTCGGTCTTCCGGATACTCTTCCGGCTTCTCAACTATGTTTGTAACAAGTATAATGAATGTGTCTAATCAAAGCTTAAGGGGTTATAAATAACTCTACTGGATCAACTTGAATTTTTTTTTTTTTTTACTAAGTTCTGTCTTTGTCTTGTTCTCCAAGATGCTTCAGCATTCCTGCCTTTGGTCATTGCTCATAGCTCCACTCTATCTCCATTTGGTAAACTCCTTACTTGATTAAAAGCCCTAACCTCCACTCTTGATAATGTTTGCAGGGCATATTAGGGTGTTCTGATTAATTGAACTTTTAAGTTCATTGAGAGCCAATACAAAAAAAGAAAAAAAAAACCACTTATTGCAAAAAACCCAGGTTTGTTCTAAGCTGCTTTTTTGCATTCTTCCCCAAGCGGTATATTTACTGAATATAAGTGTAAAGGTTACTATCTGTAGGGTCAGACAATATTATGTTTCAGGCCTTCACCACCATCTGTCTATTGTGTAACCCATGGTAAGCCCCAGGTGTCTCATTTGTAAAGAAGATGAGAGTAGCACCTGCCTTAAGGCTGTTGGGTGATTAAGTGAAATAATCCGTGGAACGGGTTTAGCATCCTTCTCAGTGCATAGTGAAAGCTCGGTAAATTATAGACATTTTTATTGCTGTCAGTAACCATTAGCTTTGTCCCTGTGTATTATTCTACATGATGGGGAAGTCAGTAAATGTATGTACGGCAGGCATACACTATGTCGGTTGGTAGATAATAACTGATCAAAGTCTTAGACTACATCATATCTTACATGCTACATGGAAAATGCTCTTTTACGATGCCTGAGAAATGTCACCTGCTGACCTCATATCTTGTCTCATGAAACAAGAAATTATTCATATGCTATAGCAATTGATGTATATTCATATTTCTTTTTTATTGTTATGGATGTAATATAAGTATGTAATGAAACACTGTAATACAGTGCAAGCAAAAACCAAGCTTGCACTGTATCTTTAAAATCTTCTCTTTAACTAGTTGATATTTTTAATAATCCTCAGAACATCACTAATACTTTTCTGTATTACCATATGGTCAGTTTGTGCCCAGTTTGTAAAATCCTTTTTCAGATCTGGAATAAAATTATATTTGATTTTAGGAGCTTATCTAACTAGATAAGGAGGTGAAATAAAGACATACACCTCTTCTCTAATTTTTATTTTTTTTTATTTTTATTTTTTTTTAAAGATTTTATTTATTTATTTGACAGAGATAGAGACAGCCAGCGAGAGAGGGAACACAAGCAGGGGGAGTGGGAGAGGAAGAAGCAGGCTCACAGCGGAGGAGCCTGATGTGGGGCTCAATCTCATAACGCCGGGATCACGCCCTGAGCCGAAGGCAGACGCTTAACCGCTGTGCCACCCAGGTGCCCCTCTCTTCTCTAATTTTTAAAATGTAGTTGAATGTGGATATCTGGTGTTGCACAGAAAAATGTCCATAAAGTTAGTTGCAGTTTATAATGAATTGAGGCTAGCAACCCAACTATGACAGAGTTATATATACTGAAAACTTTTGAGGCTTGATTAAAAAAAAAAAAAAAAGATTCAGGGAAGACAATGCTTTTAAATATGAGATTAAAATCACCCATTTTTTTTACAACCCTAAAAAATTGACTGTTTCTCATTTTGCATAATACTATCTCTATTGGTATACATCATAATATAGTTGTAATGAGACCATGATGCTATTTTATATTCTGTTATTTTTATTTAATATCAATATAATTAAATTCATATTGCAACATAATTATTATTTTAAATATTTGCATTCTAGTGTATCATGTTCATGTGCCATAATTTATTAAGCTGTTTCCTTAATATTCGATCTTTATGTAATTAGGAGCTTTTAAATCAGTTAGCAAGCAATTAACTCTATTGTACCTTCTCTTTTATGTTAAATTAGGATAAATACTTATGAGTAAAATTACCATCTGAACAAGCATAAATACTAATAAAGCTTTGGCTACATATTACCATGTTTCTGAAAACGCTGTGATGTTTTACTCTCACCAACAGTGAATATGTATAACCCTGCTTTGCCAACATTGGGTGTTATATTTTTTGCAGTTTAGGAGTGTAACATGGCTTTTAAAAATACTCTAGAAGACATCCAGATGGCCAACAGACACATGAAAAGATGCTCAATATCACTCATCATCAGGGAAATGCAAATCAAACCATGACGAGATACCACCTCACACCTGTCAGAATGGCTAAAATTAACAAGACAGGAAACAACAGATGTTGGCAAGGATATGGAGAAAGGGAAACCCTTTTGCACTGTTGGTGGGAATGCAAACTGGTGCAGCCACTCTGGAAAACAGTATGGAGTTTCCTCAAAAGTCAACAATAGAACCACCCCATGACTCAGCAATTGCACTACTGGGTATTTACCCAAAGGATTCAAAAATACTGATTTGAAGGGACAGATGCACCCTGATGTTTATAGTAGCGTTATCCACAATAGCCAAATTATGGAAGGAGCCCTAATGTCCATCGACTGATGAGTGGATAAAGATGTGGTGTGTATATATATGTATATATATTGTTGCACGTAGCAATAGTTCATTCTTGCTATTCTGAGTAATATTCTCAGCCATCAGAAAGAACGAACTCTTGCAATTTGCAACAATATGGATGGAGCTAGAGTGTATTATGTGAAGCAAAATCAGTCAGTCAGAGAAAGACAAGTACTGTATGATTTCACTCATATGTGGAATTTAAGAAGCAAAGAGATGAACACAGGGGAAGGGGAAAAAAGGAGAGGGAATCAAACCATGTGGCGCTCAATGTCAGCGAACAAACTGAGGGTTGATGGAGGGAGGTGGGTGGGGGTCGGCTAGGTGGGTGATGGGCATTAAGGAGGGCACTTGTTGAGATGAGCACTGGGTGTTATATGTAAGTGATGAATCACTAAATTCTGCTCCTGAAACCAATATGACACGTATGTTAGCTAACTAGAATTTAAATAAAAATTTGAAAGTAATATGTAAAAGTGAAATGATATATATAAAAAGAGTCCATTTGTGTGTAAACAAATAACTAGGAAAGTTAAAAAAAATTTGAAAAACAAAACAAAAAATAAAAATACCCTAAGTTTGCTGATAGGGAATAAAAACACCTTCAGTTTTCTGTTGACCTCTTCTTGGGTATATTGTTTATCCAGCAGCATTGTCCCCTTCAGAGCAATCATTTCTTGAGTTCTTTGTCATGTTCCAGGCATTGTGCTAATGCTCCCCTGAGCCCCATGAGCTAGGAATTCTTAGGTCCTCATTTTAGAGTTGAGGAAACAGGCTGAAAGAGGAGAAGTTACTTGCTCAAAGTTACCCAGCTAAATAAATAGTAATCAGAGATTTGAGCTCAGGCCATAGGATTCCAAAATTAAAACTAAACTTTTCCTCTGTATGTACAGATTTTGACATTGGCTGCATTTAATGCAAGTATTTCCAGCAGTCTTTGTCCTTTTAATTTTGGTTTTGTTCTTATTCTACTGTGTAAATGTTTAAATATGTTTATTTTTGAAAATGTGATCTTGTTCTTGGTGTCTGTTGCTTCAAAGCTAAAAAAGTTGTAATCCTTAACATATCTGATATTCTGCATTTTTTGCCAGTAATTTCAATTATTGTGTTTATTTCAGCTTTTGCAATTCCTCTAAGTTTATATTGGTGAATAGGTGCTTTTTAACTCCCCCAACCAACATAATATTTTAAACAATCCTTTCTTACTCTTTGTCTTAGAAATAAAAGTGTATGAACTCTTAGTTTATATATATATATTTCTGTCTATATATTTGGGTTATTTCTCGACTATTTTCTTCCCCTTGCTATATTTGTCATTTATTTCTTGTTCTGGTGATTGGTTATGATTTGGACACATGTAGACTACTGTGTCAGTTTTCTGAATTTGTGAATTTATAGTTCATCCCTGCTTTGGGGACTATCTTGCTGGACCACAGTGAATTAGAATCCTGGACCTTTTTGTTATTTTAGCTTTGCTGTAGTATTTGTTGAATCAGACAGAAGACAACAGGATGGTTTAGCATACCATAGACAAAATTGTGTTACCTCCCTTCCATCAAAGGTGCTATCTTTCGTCAACGGAAGTGGGGAGTGAAGGAGGGCATCTGTGGCCTGGGCTCCCCTTACCACCTTGTCTTGCTTGTTCCAAATGAGACTTAACATGGATGAGAACAGACCTTTGAGGGAGCACTGCACCAGGAGTAACACATAGACCTTGGGCTAGATGAAGTTATTTTGGTTTGTTTGCAAAGACAAGTTCAATTTTTTAGTGCCTCGCTTTGTACAAAGTAAGACATAAATGCTATATGTTTTTTTATTTTTTGAAAGATTTTATTTATTTGTCAGAGAGAGAGAGAGAAAGAGAGAGCACAAGCAGGGGGAGTGACAGGCAGAGGGAGCCTGAGCAGGGAGCCTGATGCAGGTCTCCATCCCAGGACCCTGGGATCATGACCTGAGCCAAAGGCAGGCGCTTAACCAACTGAGCCACCCACGCATCCCTATAATGTTATTTTAATTTCATTTTTCAAACTAAGATCATGAAGGGATGAAATATTGTAAGTTTTTTGAGGGGATTTCTATGATTTTACCTCAATTTGTGTACTTTGTATTATCATGATTAAGATCGCTGAATTATTGTGTAGGATTATTGCATAATTGTGTTGGTAAAAAATAAGCTATTGGAGGTGTAAACAGAGTGATTGTTGGACTTGAAACCTGCCTCTGCTCTCTGGTCTATCTAAGCCTCATCTCTACCACATCCTTTCAAAAACAAATGCAACACTAGAAGCCTTACAGAATAATGTAAATCCTGGTTACAGCTTTCCTTAAAAAGTCTGTATAGAGCTTTACACAGTATACATTGAGCAGAATATCCTAGTTCATCTGTCTTCCCAAAGTTCTTCCCCAGTCTTGCCCCTATTTGTTCACCATTCATGTTGGTTCCTATCATATCCTGCCCTCCTCCTTGCCCCACTTTCTCCATCCCATCTTCTTTTCCCTCTGTTTCTATTTCTTCCCTGCAACTCTCTCCCGACTCATGAACCTTCCCAGGCGGCCTGGGAAGGTGACAAAGAACAATAGTAAATATTCAAGGAGACTTGGTCTTATAAACAATCAGCCCAGGTAAGCCAGTTGCTTCCAGGAAGAGGCCAGCCCAGGGTGGTTGGAACCAGGAGAGACAAGCTGGTTGGGCCTGTGCAGTAGGCACAAGGAGTGCTGGGTATGATGAGGGGTGACAGGATGGAGTGGCTGTCCAGCGTGCTGCAGTAAAGGAGTTAACTAAGAGCATCCATTGTAGAGAATCTTCTGTTTTCTCTAGTATAAACAATTTGTGATGTCCAAGGTTGGCAGTAGAGAAGATGAGATGATTGAACTTAGCGGCTCCTCTGCTTTCCCGAAAAGATTTCTCTCTGCATTCTCTTTAAGGAGGGCTGCTCCCTCTGTAAGTCTTTGGTTCCAGCCCTTCTTAGCTGCTCTTGCCTTAACGAACCTAGGGCAGGACAAAATGCCCTGGGCTGAGGTCTCAGAGTTCTTGGCAACAAACAGAATCTACTCTCGGTAGTATACACAGAAAAGTAACAGATCTCGGGATGTTCACTGAATCTCTAGAAGAGGCCGAGACCACACAGCTCAGAACAGAGCCCAGCCACACCGAGCTGTCCAACTCAGGTGCTGAGCTGCACCCCTCCTGACCCTGCAGTGAGTTGTGATGGAGGAAGAGTCTGTTGTGCTCTCTCAGGGGACGTAAGGGGCAGGTGAACAGTCTGCACAAGCTAAAACCCACCACACGCATATCAAAGTCTTTGGATTCCTTCCTCTCCATTAGAGTAAGAAGTTTCTGGCAAATAGTGTAGGTCACCACTGAATCCAGATTTCAGTGAAGAAATAGAGCAAACAGTTGTAATTACTCCCAGTTGCTTGAGCCTCCATATTGAATTCCGAAGCTCCATTAAGACAACTAAACTATAAAGCCTAAGTTAAAATCATATTCTTCCCTTCCCTTAGAGCCCATTCCCACACAGATTTCCCAAATTTATACTGGCCAACTGAAACTTGTTAAACTTTTACAAGTTTGTAAGTTTATAAAATATTGTCATTATTTTGGTTGTATAAGCCTTTTTCTTTCTGATTTGACTTTGTCTTTGGCCTCTAGTGCAGTTCAGATCAGACTGTGATTATGGGCCTGGAAACAATGGTGCGGGCACAGGTGGGACAGGAGAAGACAGGTTCCCCTTGAGGGATAAGTGCCTCAGGTGCGCTCTTATTTTGTCTCCAAGCAAGACAGATACTGCCTAAGGAGACCCATGATTGGGGATCCAGGAAAGAGGGCTTTGGAGAAGGTCGTTCAGAGGCTGGCAGTGCTCAAATTAACTGAAAGCTCACATATTCTCATCAGTATCCCAACTTTCACATAAAAATTTGGCTCTCAGGGAACGTGGGTGGCGCAGTCAGTTAAGCGTTTGGTTTCAGCTCAGGTCATGATGGCAGGATTGTGAGATTGAGCCTGGTGTCTGGCTCTGCACTCAGTGGGGAGTCTGCTTGAGATTCTCTTCTCCCTCTGCCACTCCCCTGCCCTGTGGTCTCTGTAAAATAAATAAATAAAATCTAGGGCACCTGGGTGGCCCAGTCGGTTAAGTGTCTGACTTAGGCTCAGGTCATGATCTCAGGGTCCTGGAATTGAACCCGAGGCCTGTCCCCCCAACGGGGAGTCTGCTTGTCCCTCTGCCCCTCCTCACCTTGTGTGCATGTGCTCTCTCTCTCACATAAATAAATAACATATTTTTAAAAATAAACAAAATCTTTTTAAAAAAATGGGCTTTCCCTTGGTCTGGCCCTTATCAGTATTAGAGATGAAAGAAAGAAAATAAAATTTTATTTGTACCTAGATGTCAGGTATTATGAGAATTTCAAGAGTATTTATATTTTAAAAGGGAATCAGAGGAAGATTGAATTGTGAAAAGACTTTAAAGTCATGCAGACCTGAATCTGAATCCTGGCTCTGCCATGTATAGACTCTGTGACCTTGGGCAAGTTCCTTAACCTTTTTGATGCTTTTGTTTAAAGAGGGGTAAGTATCCATATCATCCGTATCCCATTGGATTGTAGATTAAATGAGATCCTGTAAGTAGCGCATAGAAATTGCCCTTTAAATAGTAGATAATAGTCATTCAATGATTAATAAATGCTTATGGAATTGAATGTGGTTTTAATTATAAAGTAGACCAACTTGCTCATGAGGGACTTAGAGTCATATGTATGGAGAGGTCTTTTGGCTTGGGAGGCTTTCTTAAGGTCCCTCAATTCAGATTTTATGGAAGGTTTGCATTACCTTCTCTATTCTAAGGTAGCCTGTGTGTTTAAATGGAATTTGTTCACATGTCTTTGAAATTTAGTAAAATGATCAAATACCATTTTTCATTAGAAAAATATCTGGTTATTTGGCTGGTTTTACCACTTGGTAGAGTGTGACAGACTGGTGATCAGTCATGATATTGGAAATTCTTAAAGGTGTTATTTCTGTACTTGTTTCGTTGTGGTGATGAACATTAAATGGCTTTTTTAAATAGGACCAAACTTTTTGAAACATTCTTTCAGAAGTTGAAAATTTACCACAAATGTAATAACTTTTACATTGCCACCAATTTCTTCCATACACAAATAAAATAGGTATAGAAATTAATTCAGAGTGGGGTATGAAGTTTTCAACTTTATTTTCTCCTTCTCTTGGGTTGCGTTTGGGAACACAGATGATGGGATGCGTAGATGCCTGATCAGGAAGTGCCATAGGCGGGGGGCGCCTGGGTGGCGCAGTCGTTAAGCGTCTGCCTTCCGCTCAGGGCGTGATCCCGGCCTTGTGGGATCGAGCCCCACATCAGGCTCCTCTGCTATGAGCCTGCTTCTTCCTCTCCCACTCCCCCTGCTTGTGTTCCCTCTCTCACTGGCTGTCTCTCTCTGTCAAATAAATAAAATCTTAAAAAAAAAAAAAGTGCCATAGGCTGATGTTTGTGTCCCCTGCGCATTGTGCGTTGAAGCCCAGTCCTCAATGTGAGGCCTTTAGGAGGTGATTAGGTCATGAGGGTGGAGCCATCATGAATGGGATTAGTGCTTTAATAGTCCACCCCTAGCCCTGCGCGTGCTCGTTCAAGTGCGTCTTTTTCTCATCTCTTTCATCCCTCTTATCAGCAAGGTGCTCACATTCAGTTCACTTAGGGATTTCATTGGCACTTTGCTAAGAATGAGAACGAGTCCCAGTTTTTGTTTTTGTTTTTTACATAAATCAATGCACCTTCAAAAGTAAAAGAAATCCAGCAGTATCCGCACCCCCCCCTTTGTACCTGTCATACAAGATTATTCATCCTTGAAAGAGTTCTCTAACAACACAAACCCCGCAGTTGATCAGTTTGTCCCTACTTCTAGTTCCCGTCAGTGCGCTCTGTAATTAGAAGGGAGAATGCTGAGGGACAATAATAGAATATTTACCTTAAACAAACAAAAAACCATACAGGTACCCCTTTGTTCTTTTCCGTTTCTGTCCCTAAGTAAAGCAAACATGCCCGTGATGTTAGCCTGTGTGTTAGAGCCATTGAGAATTGAAGATTTATGTAACAGAATTATATGAGAAGTTCCGTACTGTCCACCCTTCTATTTGCCTTCCCCTTGTTACATCCAGCCCTGGATTCTATCTCAGAGTAGCTTGTGCCCTTGGGCAAGTCATTTCTCTGGCTTTGGTTTTCTTTTTTTTCTTTTTTTTTTTTTAATGATTTTTTATTATATTATGTTAGTCACCATACAGTACATCCCCGGTTTCCGATATAAAGTTCGATGACTCATTAGTTGCGTATAACACCCAGTGCACCATGCAATACGTGCCCTCCTTCCTACCCATCACCAGTCTATTCCATTCCCCCACCCCCCTCCCCTCTGTAGCCCTCAGTTTGTTTCTCATAGTCCATAGTCGCTCATGTTTCATTCCCCCTTCTGATTACCCCCCTTTCTTTATCCCTTTCTTCCCCTACCGATCATCCTAGTTCTTATGTTCCATAGATGAGAGAAATCATATGATAGTTGTCTTTCTCTGCTTGACTTATTTGACTTAGCATTATCTCCTCCAGTGCCGTCCATGTTGCAGCAAATGTTGAGAATTCGTTTTTTCTGTTAGCTGAGTAATATTCCATTGTATATGTGGACTACAGCTTCTTAATCCAGTCATCTGTTGAAGGGCATCTTGGCTCCTTCCACGATTTAGCTATTGTGGACAATGCTGCTATGAATATTGGGGTGCATATGGCCCTTCTCTTCACTACGTCTGTATCTTCTATTCTGTGAACTGTGAGGGTAGGATGAGATTATATTTGAGTTTCCTTTTAGGTCTGATTCTGTGGAGTGATAAGTCTCATTGCACCCAGAGAAATCCCAGCAGATCTCTTTAAGGATTGGCATAGCATCTCTGACAGGGAGTTCTTTAGAAGCGTCCACATAAGCAGACATCAGAAGGCTCCAGGACCTCCCAAAGCCATCCCCATTCTCTTCAGCAATCCTTTTAAAAATCAGAAATGTGATTTGTAAGAGTAATAGAAAGAAGTTTAAATTACAGCAATGATGGGAAAATATTAATCTTAAAACCATGTATTTCCTTATCACTTTTCAACATCTAATGTTTCCTCTTATTTCTGTTGTGTTGGACAATGAAAAATGGATCTTGATACATTTTGTCCCTTTACTTCTAGCCTACTTTGTTAATGTCCCTTGGGCTGTCTCTTATAGTATTGGTGCCAATTTCTCTTTTTAGTAAGTTATTATGCAGATCTTTGGGGATGACTGTCAAAATGCTTAATAAAAACTTGATATCTAAGCTAACTCTTGCTTTGGGGCTTTGAGTAAGCCTACACATTTATCCAAGTGAAATAAGGATTTCTGTTCACATGAAAACCTATAACACAAAGTTTATAGCAGCTATATTTGCAATTGCCAAGTACAAGGGGAAGAGTCGACTAAAGGGCGTCAAAGACAGAACTGTGGGAGGTGACAGAACTGTTGTAAATCTTGACTATAGTGGTGGTGGTTATGTGACCACAGATGTTTGTCAAAACTCACAGAACTATACACTAAAAAGGGTGAGTTTCCCATTATGTAAAGTATAGCTTAATTAAAAAATGAATAAAAATTACTATTAAAAAAGTATCTGGGAACAAAACTATATTTCAAATATCTATTGAAGTATATATTTTTAAATATTTATTAATTTGACAGAGAGAGAGAGTACAAGCAGGGGGAGCAGGAGAGGGAGAAGCAGACTCCCCACCGAGCAGGGGGCCTGAAGCAGGGATCAATCCTAGGGCTTTGGGATCAGGACCCTAGCTGAAGGCAGATGGCCAACCAACCGAGCCACCCAGGCACCCTTACTGAAGTATTTTTTATGCCTCATACTCTGTCGGGCACCATGGGATAAAATAGAAATATAGATGTTACAGAAATATAAGACGTTCTTCGCAAGGAACTTTTACTTTATTTAAGGAGATCAAAATTTAGAATTTTTAAAAGATATATTATTGGAGGGGGCACCTGGGTGACTCAGTCGGTTGTGTCCAATCTTGATTTCAGCTTAGGTCATGATCTTAGGGTCGTGAGATCAAGCCCCACATTGGGCTCTGCGCTGGGCTTGGAGCCTACTTAAGATTTTCTCTCTCTCTCTCTTCCGCCCCTTGCTGTCCCTCCCCTTCGTGCATGACTCCCCCCCCCAATATATTATTAGGACACAGAATATTGGAAGCAGTCACTTTTTGTTGTTGTTGTTGCCAGACAGCTGAAGTAAATATAGGAGTTGTAATCATGAAAAAAGATCACTCAAGATATAAACAACGTTTAAAGTATGCCATCTGGGTTTTTTATATGTTCGTTTAAAATTTTTTATTTTTCAACCTTGGGGGACAGGAGAAGAGAGTAGAG
This sequence comes from Ursus americanus, assembly GCF_024610735.1. Taxonomy (NCBI): domain Eukaryota; kingdom Metazoa; phylum Chordata; class Mammalia; order Carnivora; family Ursidae; genus Ursus; species Ursus americanus. The sequence continues at coordinate 22,669,126 of NC_142133.1, forward strand.
CCAACTCATGAAATAAGTAATAAAACACAGATTAACCTTGTTTTTCTGAAGAGGTACAAGTAAGTATTTATGAATTTATTTTTGGTGCCATCATATAATAAAAATGACCTTTGATGACCTTCATTTCAAAGAACATTTACCTTATGAAGCATCTCTATGTATATTTAAATTTTCTGAGCAATTCAAGGAAGACAAATGATTACTATAAACACTAAATCCTACTGAACTTCTTCACCATACCCAGCACAGGCAATTATCATTTCAAAACTATGAAAGAGACTGCTGATTGCCTACCAAATATCTGTCTTTGCCATCCTTAGCAACAGAACCCCAATTTTTTTCAGGGGAGCAATGTATCCCTAAAAAATGGCATTGACCAGCCTTTATTGGAGTCATATGTGGGTGGGTGACTGCATCAGTGTTGTGTGGATTTGCAGGAAATCACTCATGGGGGAGCTGGCTCCGCTAGGGTGGTGAGGGCCATGGGACTTCTGCCTTCCCCTCCTCCTGCTGCTGGAATACAGGCATGATGGTTGGAATTCCAGCCTAGTTCGCTTGTCTTAGAACACCACTCTCTCTCCACTGAGAGAAACAGTCTTTACTTAACAGTCAATGAACTGTCCTCATCATTCATTTTCTTTAAATGGCTTTTTGGTCCTCGCCCTTGCCCAGTCTTGGCCCACTAAACATGAAAACAAGCAGACCTTTACTGAGCATTTTCCACTTTCCCAGCAGTGCACTAAGCACATTCCATACCTCTCCTCATCTGACTTTCACATCCCTAGGAAGTAAATCCTATTAGTACCCACATTTCACAGATAAAGCAATCAAAAGACTAGGATAGATTACTTAGCTGGCCCCACAGCTTGGTAGCACGGCAAGGGAGCTGGGATTTCAGCTGAGGCCTCTTTGCTTCCAGGCTGTGCCGTAGCACTAGCTACCCATTCATCCTCACTCAAACTCTTTTTACTGTAGATCATTTAAACACATCAGAGACACCAATTCAGCATCACAGTCTATGTATCACCTCTTTTCTCTGAATATCATTTTCCTGTATTATACAATTTTTTCATAGCTTAATTTGACCACTTGCCAGCTGTGTGATTTCATTATTAAAATATTAATTCTCAATCCTCTTCTCTGGCAGGAATTTCCAAGTGTATGTTTGGGGGGTGGGGAGGAAAGGGCAAAAGTCAACTCCATTCTCTTTAATCCAGACCCTTCCCACTACACCCTTCTGGTTCCTTAAACTGGTCCAAATGCTCCACTAAGGATCCTGTCTGCCTGCTTTCTCCATAAAACCTTCTTAGTGCCCAGCAGTCCCCTTTTCCTTTAAGTGGAGTAAAGTCTTGGTCATCTATGAATGTTTGGTGAGCTCAGGAATTAACTTTAATAATTAAAGGTACTAAGCATTCTTGGCTGCCCGGGTGGCTCAGTCACTTGGACACCTGAATCTTAGTTTCAGCTCAGGTCGTGATCTCAGGGTTGTGAGACTGAGACCCTTGCTGGTCTCCACACTCTGCATGGAGTCTGCTTGGGACTCTCTCTCTCTCTCAAGTAAATAATAAAAATAATAAAATAAATAAATAAGATCTTTAAAAAAGGAAGGTACTGAGCTTTCTTACATGACAAATGCCTTATTTGTTATTTTACGTAAATACCTAAAAGAGGGTCACTGGATCAGTAGGTTCTGCTACTGCGACTGGCTCTTTTTTTTTTTATGATTTATTTATTTATTTAAGAGAGAAAGAGTGCACATGAGCAGAGGGAGGGGCAGAGAGAGAATCTCAAGCAGACTCCCTGCAGAGTGTGGAGCCTCACGCAGGGATCGATCCCACCACCCTGACATCATGACCTGAGCTGAAATCAAGATTCGGACACAATCGACTGAGCCGCCCAGGCTCCCCCTGGCTCTGTCTTCATGACAGCAACTAAACACTTCAGAATGCTGATTCGTTTGTTAACTCTGCTTTGACCACACCATCTGCCACTAACCTGCTCTTCTTTAAATTACATCATCATGGATAGCCTTTACCCCAGAATTTTGTCATGCCATTCTGTTATTTGGCAACTATTTCTGTAGGTTGGTTTTCCTTCTTCAACTGGGTTGTAAGCTTCTCGAGGGTATGAAATTAGTATAGTAAGTCTTATCAAACACACATTTAGCTCCTGTATCCTGGAAAGAGAGAGGGTGGGGTGAAAGCATGGCTAGACTCCTGCTACTCCCTGCAAGGAGTGTATACCCCGAGGGATGGTCTAGTTTCTTCAGGGGGCCTCAGCACTGTGACAGAGTCGTATACACCAGCCACGTGCACTGCCCCGTCCCTGATGGTAAGCTAAGGGACTAAGAGCAAACTGTAGAATCCAACCCCTTATAGCAGATGTGACTCCACATATTCAGTACTTGATAACTGAGTGAGCCTGAATCCCTGGTCCCTGGAAGAAACAGTGACAAAACAGAGGAGCAGGTTAGGGAGGTACATTTTCAACGTTTAAGACAAATGGTACTCATTTGGCTTCAGAAGAAGCTGCTTCTATGGCATTTGCATAATTTCTATTTCATGGATAAACTTGGCAGCGGGTTACAATTGTTAGCATTAAGAAGCCAACACCAAAATCTAGATGAGCTACTCTCATTATCTAAACTTATTAAAAACATTGGATAGTAGATAAAATTATATAAATAAATGAAACTACAGTCTTTCTGTGTGGGAAAGTTTAAGAAGATAGAGATTTCAAAAGATTCTGAAAAAGGAAAGGAAAGTATGATACATAACCCATCTCGTGTATAAATAAAACCACCAGGGTATCATATCTATATATGACATCTCTATATCTATATATCTATACCTAAGTTTAACCAAAAGAAGTCCCCTCGGGAATCAGTCTGATTAATGGATTCTAAAAATGACTGATGAGAGAGAAAATATCTCCTCCTGAATTTCCTATTCTATTCAGTCTTTACTTATTACACTCAGAATAACATAATAGGGGCATAAAGAAGCTAAATGACCTATTTCTTTAGAGAATCTGTTTCTTAAAGGAGAAACGAAATATTCCCACTTCAGTTGGAATTGACATTTACGTAATTTGTGCCTTTTTGAAGAGCATTGAGTAAATTGAGGGTTTTGTTTTTGGTTTTGGTAGATTTCTTGGTAAATTGAATCCTATTTGAAATATCCTTGGAGAGTTCACTCTTTTAAAGGAAGCCTTAATCCTTTTTTAATGAAAATTGAATGTAGTAAACAAGCCTGAACACGTACATGTACGCGTGTGCACTCGTGCGCGCGCGCGCGCACACACACACACACACACACACACACACACACAAGTAACTATCATTGGCTCAACACCAAAAGACTTAGTAACAGGGATTTAATCATACTAGGCATCAGTGAAGTTTTGGGGATTAACACAGGCCCTACTTAGAAGAAAATTTCAGGTCTGTTGTCGTGACATGATGTGAATGCATAGAACAAACCATTTTAGAGCCCCACCAGACCATATAGGATCCAGCGTGGGAGCAAGTGATTCAGACCAGTGCTTCTTCCTTATTCTGCTTCTCACCCTGAGGCTCAAGTCACGAGGGGATGGAGGGTGGGGTGGGGTGGCTGGGATCTTTTCAAAAAGTGAACTCTGATCTGGTAGGTCTGAGGTGGGACCTAAGGCTCTGCATTTAGAATAAGCCTCACTTGTTGTCAATGCTACTGGCCTGAGGACCACACTTTGTGTAGCAAGGGGCTAGCGTAGAACAATTAACAGCCATGAGAATTCAAAGAAGGAAGAGTTAATATGGTCTGGCATGGAGACCTCTCTCCAACCCTCTTTACCTTTAGTAATGCGAATAGTTGTGTCTTAATTTCTCTGCTTAGGGTACACACACACACACACACACACACACACACGCACACACACACACACATTTAAGCAGACAAGGCATCAACTCTAACTATAACTATAACCATAACTATAACTATAGCTATCTATGTTTTAATCTTTTTGGGTTGCTGTACCAAAAATACTGAGTGGCTTATAAATGACAGAAATTTATTTCTCCCAGTTTGGGAGGTTAGGAAGTCTAAGATCTGTGCCGACAGATTCAGTGTCTGGTACGTGCCCACTTCAGGGTTGCAGACTGCTAACTTTTCACTATGTCCTCAAATGGCAGAAGGGGTGAGGGAGCTTTCTTGGATGTCTTTTGTATGGGTACTAATCCCACTCAGGAGGAATGGCTTAATCACCTCTTAAAGACCTCACCTTCTGATACCATCACCTTATATTCATCACAATATGTATATATACCATCACAAATATTCAGACCATAGCATATATATATCAAGTAAGTTATATATATACACACTTCTACTTGACGATTCTTGGGAATAACTCAGTAAGTGGAAATTGGGGGGCAAATTTTGAAGGAAAATTTCTGCAAATTTTTTAGTAAAAAGTAACACCTATGTAAAATACAAACTTCTTTTTAGGTTTGGGACAGGTATAAATCAAATAAAGTACTGAACTTTATATTCTGAGTTAATTTTCTACATTTGTACTGCAGTTGACTTTCTGAAAAATAATGGTATTTATTTGATTTCTCTGTTTTTTTGAAAACATCTCAGTCATTTTAAATCTACATTTGTGCATCATATAATGCAATATAATCATAGATCTGGGTGTCTTGTTCATTTAATGAGAACAGAATTGAGATCTTCAATTTATAGGAAATCATTTAGTGACTTAGAATTTTCTTGGGAGTTGTTTTTAGAGCCTGATTGTGGTGAGTGTTCTGAAGTTTCTTAGTGACTTAAGGATTTTGGGTCATATTCCCATATGATTATTTCATTGAACATGGTTGTCTTGGTGCATGGAGTTTCAGGCCCAGTTGTACAATTAGAGGGCACAGGCTCCACGTAAGACCACCCTTAACCTCTGGCACCAAATTCAAGTTTGGGGGTTCCCAAAACCTCTCTCAGTTTGGATGAGTAGCTAGAAAGACTCACAGAACTCACTGAAAGCTGTTATACTCACTGTTATGTTTTATTACAAGGAAAAGATCCAGACTAAAATCAGCCAGTGGAAGAGGTACATAGGGCAGAGTCCACGAGGTTTCCAAATGCAGAGCTTTCGTTGTCCTCTTCTGGTGGAGTGAGGGCACATTACTCTCCTGGTATCAATGCATCATGTACACACACAGTGTTGCCAGTCAGGAGGCTCACCCAGGCTTTAGTATTCGGAGGCTTTACTGGGGCTCCATGATTGATTGGTTGACTGCCCACGTGCTTGATCTCAGCCTCCAGATGAACTTTGTGACCTGAAACCCCATTGTTGGTTGTATTGTTAGACTTTCTGCATGACCCAAGGCCCCCAGACAAAGACATTCTTACAAGGCATGACATTTTAATGATCAGAGATTATCCCCAGTAACAGAAGGTGAGGGTCAGACCCTCTTTTTGGACAAGACCACTTTTTTTTTTTTTTTTTTTTTTTTACTGTACCTGGAAGTATTTTTCAAACTGCAGGTTGATACCCATTAGTGACCAGTGAAATCGATTTAAATAGTCCCCATGAACATTTCACCAAAGGTCATATTTCAAAAGTTTGAACAACACTAGCTTTTTAGTAATTAATTAATAATAATAATTAATAATTATTAATTAATATAAATAAAATTGGAAATGCCTCACTCAACTTGGAAGTTGTTCGGGTGAGTTGCTCTTGACTCACTCAACAGTGACCACACCCTTGTATAAGCTCTTTAAGGTTCTTATTTTCTTTGTTTTGATAAGTGCTTATCAGTGCTTACTGGGCTAATGCTTTGAGATCTTCCTGTCATTTTATTTATTTATTTGTTGGTTTGGTTGTTTGTTTAGAGCACTACTGGGGAGGAGCAGAGAGAGAGAGAGAATCTTAAGCAGGCTCCAGCCCAGCACAGAGCCCGACATGGGGCTTGATTTTACAACCCTGAGATCCTGATCTGAGCCAAAATCAAGAATTGGACGCTTAACTCACAGAGCCACCCAGGAGCTCGCCCTTTCTTTCTTTCTTTCTTTCTTTCTTTCTTTCTTTCTTTCTTTCTTTCCTTCCTTCTTTCTTTCTCTCTCTCTCTCTCTCTCTCTCTCTCGACCGAGCTCGAGTGGGGAAAATCTTCCTGTCATTCTAAAACAAAACATACATTGATCTTTAAAGTAATATAGACAGAGTATCAAAAGAAGAATATAAAAAAATAGAGGCAACTATAAATACATTTTCATTAGAAATAATTCATTTGCATATGTATTTGAAAGATATTGGTGAATTATAAATACTTTATACATTTTAGTGATTATTTGGTATCCTAAGACTTGGTTCATCCAACAACAGCTTATTACAGTCAATTTTGGAATCAAGCAGTTGTGGATTTAAATTCCAATCCTGCTGCTGATATATTGCAACTTGGATAAGTCACTTATTTTCTCTCAGCCTCAGTTTTCTTATGTGTATAACTGGGATAATAACAGTGGTTTTGTGTGTGTGTGTGTGTGTGTGTGTGTGTGTGTGTGTGTGTGTCTGTGTGTGACTGTTGTGATGTTAAATATAAGTAAATTGTCAACACAATGTCTGACATGTAGTAGGTGCTTAACAAATGATTATTAACGTCATAATTTTTTAGACTGTTGTTGGTAGTAAGGGGTTTATGGGAAGTAATTGATTTCTAATGAGTCTTTGTTAAGGAAAAGTAGTCTGTGTAGTAGTTATAAGTACAAGCTCTAGAACCAGACTGCTAGAGTATAAATCTGATCTCTACCACTTATCAGCTCTGTGATCTTGGGCAAGTTGCTTACCTTCTCTGGACTTCTATTTCATTGGTCCACTTGTCTGTTGTTGTGCCAATACCACACTTTCTTAATTACCCTAGCTTTGTAGTAAATCCTGAAATCAATAATGTAAGTCCTCTGAGTTTGTTGTTTTTCAAGACTGTTTTGGCTATTCCAGGATCTTGGCACTTCCGTTTACACGTTTGAATCAACTTGTCAATTTCTATCAAAAAGCCTGTTGGAATTTTAATAAGGGTTGCAATAAATTAATCAACTTTGGAGAATTGTCATCTTCATATTGAATTTTTCACTCCATGAACATAGTATATGTCTTCACTTATTTAAGTCTTTATAATTTCTCTCTGTAATATTTTGTAGTTTTTCGGTGTACTGCACATCTTTTGTTAAATTTATTCCTAAGTGCTCTGTATTTTTGATGTTATGTAAGTGGCATTTAAGCTTTTTTCCCAGTTCACAGCCAGTATATAAAAATACAGTTGATTTTTACACATGATCTTATATCTTGCAACCTTGCTGTACTTATGATTTCTAGTAGTTTTCTTAGATTTATTAATGTTTTCTATATAAAAAATATCTTCTGGAAGTAGAGACACTTTTACTTCTTTTCCAACCTTTATGCTTTTTCTTTATTCTTGCTTATTTCACTGCTGGGATTTCCAGTCCAATAATGAAAAGAAGTGATGAAATTGACATCCTTGCCTTGTTTTTCATCTTAAAAGAATGCATTCACTAAATTAACATTAAATATTTTAGTTACTAGTGTGCCAGAGTTTCTTTTTATCAGGCTAGGAATTTTCATTCTATTTTTAACTTGCTGAGAGTTTTTGTCATGTATGGGTGTTACATTTTGTTAAATCCTTTTTCTGCATCTATTGAGATGATCATATGGTTTTTCCACAAGAGTTTGTATAACACTGGCATTATTTCAAGATTGTTTTGGCTGTTCCAGAATCTTTATATTTCCATATAAAAGTTTGAATCAGCTTCTCAGTTCTATAAAATAGCCTATTGGAATTTTGATTGGAATTGCGTTGAATTGGCCAACGTTGGTTACAGTTTACCAGTGAAACTACTGGACTTAGTGTTCTCTTCGTAAGAAGTTTTTTTTATTGTAAATTCAATTTAGCACATATAAAGCTATCCAGATTTTCTCTTTGTGTGTACGTGTGTGAGTAAAAGAGAGAAAATATGGTAATATGTGTCTTTCAAGGAATTTGTCCATTTTAGTTAAGTAGTTAAATTTATTGATGCGTAATTTTTTTCCCCTGTATCTCCGACCTCTTACTTCCTTTCACCCATTTTGCCCATTCTCTGCCCCCAGCTACCATCAGTTTGTTCTCTGTTATGGGTTTGTTTCTGCTTTTTGTTTGTTTATTCATTTGTTTTGTTTTTTAGATTCTGCATATAAGTAAATTAAATCATATGGTATTTGTCTCTCTCTGACTTATTTCACTTAGTATAATACCCTCTTGGTCCATCCATGTTTTGCAAATAGCAAGATCTCATTCCTTCTTTATAGCTGAGTAATATTCCGTTGTGGGGTGCCTGGGTGGCACAGTGGTTAAGCATCTGCCTTCGGCTCAGGGCGTGATCCCGGCGTTATGGGATTGAGCCCCACATCAGGCTCTTCCGCTATGAGCCTGCTTCTTCCTCTCTCACTCCCCCTGCTTGTGTTCCCTCTCTCACTGGCTGTCTCTATCTCTGTCAAATAAATAAATAAAATCTTAAAAAAAATATTTCATTGTGTGTGTGTCTGTGTGTGTGTATGTCTGGGTGTGTGTGTCACATCTTCCTATCCATTCTTTACCCATTCATCTATCAATAGACCCTTGGGTGGCTTCCTTATCTTGGCTATTGTAAATAATGCTACAATAAACATAGGGGTACATTTATCTTTTTAAATTAGTGTTTTTTTTCTCCCATGGGTAAATACTGAGTAGTAGAATTACTGGATCATAGGGTATTTCTATTTTTAATTTATTGAGGAAACTCTATATTGCTTTCCACAGTGGCTACAGCAATTTACATTCCCACCAATGTGCATGAGAGGTCCTTTTCTCCACATCCTCAACACTACTTCTTATTTCTTGTCTTTTTTATTCTAGCCTTTCTGACAGGGTAAGGTAATATCTCATTGGTTTTAATTTGCATTTCCCTGATGATTAGTGATGTTGAGTATCTTTCCATGTGTCTGTTTGCTATCTGTATGTCTTCTTTGGAAAAATAACCATTCACATCCTTAGCCCGTTTTTAAATTCAATTTTTTGGGTTTTGTGTGTGTGTGTGTGTGTGTGTGTGTGTGTGTGTGTGTGTGTTGAGTTGTATAAGTTCTTTATATATTTTGGATATTAATCCCTTATTGGACATAACATTTGCCAATATCTTCTCCCATTCAGTAGGCTGCCTTTTCATTTTGTTGATAGTTTCCTTTTCTGTGCAAAACGTTTGTATTTTGGTGTAGTCCCAATAGTTTATTTTTGCTTTTGTTTCCCTTGCTTTAAAAGACATATCTAGAAAAATGTTACTATGGCTGATATCAAAGAAATTACTGCCTATGTTTTCTTCTAGGATTTTTATAGTTTCAGATCTCACATTTAGGTCTTAACACATTTTGAGTTTATTTTTGTGTACGGTGTAAGAAAATCATCTAGTTTCATTCTTTTGCATGTAGCTGTTTAGTTTTCACAGCATCATTTATAGAAAAGACTGTATTTTCCCCCATTGTATACTCTTGTCCACTTTGTCATAGATTAATTGATCATATAAGTGTGGGTTTATTTCCAGGCTCTCTATTCTGTTCCATTGATCTATATGTCTATTTTTGTGCCAGTACTACTCTGTTTTGAGTACTACAGCTTTGTAGTATATCTTGAAATCTGGGATTGTGATACCTCCAGCTTTGTTCTTCTTTCTCAAGATTGCTTTGGCTATTCTGGTTCTTTTCTGGTTCTATACAAATTTTAGTATTTTTTGTTCTAGTTCTGTGAAAAATGTTAGTATTTTGATAGAGATTACATTGAATCTGCAGATTGCTTTGGGTATCATGGACATTTGAGCAATATTTGTCCTTCCAATCCATGAGCATGGAATATTTTCCCATTTCTTTGTGTCATCTTCAATTTCTTTCATCAGTGTTTTATAGTTTTCAGAGTATGGGTCTTTTACCTCCTTGGTTAAATTTATTCCTAGGTATTTCATTATTTTTGGTGCAATTATAAATGGAATTGTTTTCTTAATTTCTCTTTCTGGTATTTCGTTATTAGTGTATAGAAACACAACTGATTTCTGTGTATTAATTTGGTATCCTGTGACTTTACTGAATTCACTTATTACTTCTGTAGTGTTTTGGTGGAGTCCTTAGGATTTTCTATGTGTAGTATCATGTCATCTGCAAATAGGGACAGTTTAACTTCTCCCTACCCAGTATAGATGCCTTTACTTGATTCATTGATGTGGCTAGGACTTCCAGTACTATGTTAAATAAAAGTGTCAGAGTGGATATCCTTGTCTTGTTCCTGATCTGAGGAAAAACCTTCAGGTTTTCGCCATTGAGTTTGATGTTAGCTGTGGGTTTTTCACATATGGTCCTTATTATGTTGAGGTATGTTCCCTCTAAACCAACTTTGTTGAAAGTTTTTATTATAAACAAATACTGAATTTTGTCAAATGCTTTCTCTGTGTCTATTGAAATGATTATATTATTTTTATCTATCATTGTGTTAGTGTAGTATATCATATTGATTTACTTGTGAATATTGAACCACCCTTGCATCCCTGGAATAAATCTCACTTGATTGTGGTAAATGATCCTTTTATTGTATTGTGGAATGTATTTTGCTAATATTTTGTTGAGAATTTTTGCATCTATATTCATCTGGGATATTGTCCTGTAATTGTGTGTGTGTGTGTGTGTGAGAGTGTGTGTGTGTGTGTGGTGTCTTTGTCTGGTTTTGGTATCAGGGTAATGCTGGCCTCATAGAATGTATTTGGAAGTTTTCCCTTTTTTTCTCTATTTTTTGAATAGTTGAGGAGAATGAGTATTAACTCTTCTTTAAATGTTCGGTAGAATTCGCCTGTGAATTCATCCAGTCCTGGACTTTTGTTTATTTGTAGTTTTTGATTACTGATTCAGTTTCATTCCTAGTAATTGGTCCGTTCAGGTTTTCTATTTCTTCCTGATTCAGCTTTGGAAGATTTTTGTTTCTAAGAATTTATCCATTTTCTTTTTTTTTAAAGATTTTTTAATTTATTTATTCGACAGAGAGAGACAGCCAGCGAGAGAGGGAACACAAGCAGGGGGAGTGGGAGAGGAAGAAGCAGGCTCATAGTGGAAGAGCCTGATGTGGGGCTCAATCCCGTAACGCCGGGATCACGCCCTGAGCCGAAGGCAGACGCTCAACCGCTGTGCCACCCAGGCGCCCCAGAATTTATCCATTTTCTAAGTTGTCTAATTTGTTGGCATATAATTTTTAATAGTCATCTCTTATAATCCTTTGTGTTTCTGTGGTGTATAATGTTATTTTAATATTCCCTTATTCTTTTTCATGTCTGCAGGATCTGCAGTGATATCCCTTCTTTCATTCTTTATATTGATAATTTCTGTTGCCTCTTCCTCTTTCTCTCCCTCTCTCTTAAATCAGTTTTTTGGGGGGAGCCTGTGTGGCTCAGTCAATTAAGCACCTTCACCTCAGGTCATGATCCTAGGGTCCTGGGATTGAGTCCCCCATCGGGCTCCCTGCTTGGTGGGGAGTCTGCTTCTCACTCTACCCCGCCCCCTGCTTGGGCTCTCTCTCTCCCTCTCTCACGCGCGCTCTCTCTCAAGTAAATAATAAACAAAAATCTTTTAAAAAAGCAGCTTTTTGGTGGCTTAATCTTTTCAAAGATTAATAAAAAAGAACCAACTTTAGGGGCGCCTGGGTGGCACAGCGGTTAAGCGTCTGCCTTCGGCTCAGGGCGTGATCCCGGCGTTATGGGATCGAGCCCCACATCAGGCTCCTCCGCTATGAGCCTGCTTCTTCCTCTCCCACTCCCCCTGCTTGTGTTCCCTCTCTCGCTGGCTGTCTCTATCTGTGTTAAATAAATAAATAAAATCTTAAAAAAAATAAAAAATAAAAAATAAAAAAAAAATAAAAAAGAACCAACTTTTGACTCTGTTAATTTTCTGTATCATTTTCAGTTTTCTGTTTCATTGATTTCTGCTCTTATCTTTGTTACTCCCTACTTCTTTTTGGTGAAATTTGCAGCAGCCAATTTAAGGGTAATATATTCTAATATTTTCAATTCTTTTTGCTTGCTGTAATTTAACACTTAGATAGTTCTGAAAATTTGTAACTTTTGAGAGCTTTTTGGTTTTCTGATAGGTTTGTTTATTCATGCTTAAAGGGATGTTATCTACTCCCTGTATACAACTTAGATTTTTCAAAGTAGGCTCTTTTTTCTATTTAAATTAGCAATTCACATAAAACCTCAGTGAGTAAAAAACTTCCGTTTGATAATTCTGTAGGACTCCTACATGGTTTTTTTCTCCCCCTGCAAATGGAATCATTAAAGAGAATGCCACTTTTGGAGAAATGCAGTGAACAAGAAACTTGGCCCAATATTAGACTTTAGATGTCACAAAAATTTATGTGAATCTGTAATAAATGATTAATCTTTGCCATTAACATTAATACTTAGATTTGAGTTTAAAAGGATATCTTGAGTTCACTTCTAAATTGAGTTAACTTTAGCTTCAATTAATAATCCTTCTGTAAGTTCCTGTCAGCCCTTCTTTTCTCTTTGCCTTTGCAGTACCCATGTCCCAGCCCGTAGCTAAGTCCTTTGTGTCCTCTACCTGCAGACTTAACTCCCAAGACAACTCTGATGGAGGTAGTTCTAGCCCCTTCCCTGGCTACCTGAACCCCCTGCCTATGGGCTTGTGCATTGTTCCCTACTTTCGTACATGTGAATTGAGGTTGCTACTGTGCACTCCATTTTAAAGTTCCCTTGGGGAACTTGTTAGTTACCTTCTATAGAATGCTAAAACCAGGAAGGTGAGGCTGGTGAGACTGAAGACATAGCCTTTGGCTTTGGCCACTGACATGATCTTCATCATGTAACTTCCAAATCTATGTCTTTAGCCTTAATGTCTGCTCTTATTATCTATCTTCCCTAATATGGGGGGGGGGGACCTGGGCCTCACCTGCTACCTGGGCATTGCTAAACACGTACTCTTCCTCAGCCCTGCTTGCCCACCTGATTCTGAAGCATCACGCCTAGCTGTTCTTCATCTACCTTCCCGTCTGTAAGACTGTTCCTTCCAGGGAACCTGCGTTTCCTCTCCTATTCCTGCCTGTCATCGCCCACTGTGAACCCCTGCAGTGTCTGCACAGCTCCTAGTCCAGCTGAGTGACATCCCAGGCTGGTTCGCACCTTTCCGTCTACGGTCTTTTCAGTTTGAGTAAATGGCAGTGCTTTGCCATTTCCTGAGAAATAATCCTTCCAAACTGTTTGTACAACTTTAGAATTTTGAAGTCTAATAGTATTCTTTGGTGGTGACATTAAAATAATGTGTGAGCTGTTTAAAATTATTTATACTGATTTTGTATAACCTTTTCATGCATGTGAGAATTTAATTTTTGTGCATTCATTCAGGTATGTAAGCATCTGATACCTGTACTCTAACGAGATACTCAATAAATATTGTTTATTTTAGTTTCCTTTACTATGTGAGGTGGAAAGGTTTCTCAGGGATTTGTAATGGATAGCAAATCCCTTTTCATAAAAAGTTATTTTATAAATATTTTGTTAAAATATAATAAAATACTCTAAGCATTGTGTAACCCAACATATTAGTCTTATGAAATCTATTTCAGTGAACACAAGCTCATAATATTTGTAGTAATAATCCTAAATTAATTGATGAGAATTATCCATATATGTTTGTTATTGGAGGGAAAAATAAAACCATTGTCATTTCATAACATATCCTAATCTTCCTGGCTTAATGAGAAAAAACATGCTCCAGAGCCAGAATGCCTCTATGTGTAGTGGAAGTGTGTGGATTGAAAGAACAGTGCCCTGGGGTCTCCTACAGTCAGGAAGAGAGTACATGTTGTGGAATAACTTAAGAGGATGTATCAAGGATAACCACAAAGGAGAGAAGCAAACCCAGGAATGTTGACATCACCGAGAATGTGAAAACCGAGAAGGCAAGGCTGGTGAGAATGAAGACATACCCTTTGGGTTTGGCACTGGCATGGTCTTCATCATGTAACTTCCAAATCCATGTCTTCAGCCTTAACCTCTCTCCAGAGCACTGGACTGAGATTCCCTACCCCTTACTGGACCATCTGAAGCTGCCTAGAACTCAATCTATCCAAAATGGAAGTATTCATTACTTGAGCAGTTTCTCAACAGGCACAGTGAACACAAGAGGCATGGTCCCCGCCTACAGTTCATCGTCTCTTCCCATCGGCTTCCTTCCTGGGTTGCTTCCCAGTCCCACCGGGAAAGCTATGCTCCTGTCCCATCCACTTCTCCTGCTCTTCTGCCAGTCGGCTGATTGCATCTCCCAGGTTTACTTCCCTACATATATTCCCCTTTGTGTCCCTTCTCACACTGCCCTGGTTCAGTGGCTTCCTAATAGCTTTTTCTAAAAAAATTATTTTAAAAAATTGTGATAAGGACACTTAACATGAGATCTAGCTCCTTAACAAATTCTTTTAAAAATTTTTAACAATTATTTAAAAAAAGATTTTTTAAAGATTTATTTATTTTTAGAGATATATTTATTTTATTTATTTATTTTATTTTGGGGGGGGCAGAGGCAGAGGGAGAAGAGAATCTCAAGCAGACTTTCTGCTAAGGATGGAGCCCCACGCGGGGCTTGATCCCATGACCCTGAGATCGTGACCCAAGCCCAAATCAAGAATTGGACATTTAACTGACTGAGCCACTCAGGCACCTCTCAACAAATTTTTGAATGTACATTACAGTATCGTAGGCACAGTGTTGTCCAGCGTTATCTCTAGAATTTATTCATCTTGCATAACAGAAACTGTGTACCTGTTGAACAGCATCTCGTTTCTTAGTAGCTTTCTGAAAGGTCCCAGCATCCCCTCTCTTGCTTCTCTATTCTGTGCTCCTCATGCATCCCGTAAGTCACTATATTTGCTTGTTTGTCTGTCTCCTGAAGGATACTTTATTTTATTTATTTATTTATTTATTTATTTATTTATTTATTTATTTGAAAGAGAGCACTAGAGTGAGAGCACATGAGCGGGGGTGGGTCAGAGGGAGAGGGAGAAGCAGGCTCCCCACCGAGCAGGGAGCCCGACATGGGGCCCGATCCCAGGACCCTGGGATCACGACCTGAGCCAAAGGCAGACACTTAAATGACTGAGCCACCCAGGAGCCCCTGAAGGATACTTTAAATGATGTGAAATTACAGACTGTCCTGTTCCTCAGTATATCCCTGGCACTTCCCACAGTGGTATTCAGTAAATATTTGTTGAATGAGTGAATAAAACAGTTTCAGTCATGTCTTGTTAATATGATTTAGTGAATATAGCGAGAGATTTGAATTTGAGCCCCTTCCTGACCTGTGATCTAGCTCTCAGTATCCTCATATTTATAGTGGGTATGTCTATCTGGGTTGGTGTGAGGGATAAAAGTAGATAACATCCCTTTAAAAATTATCAAGCTGCTTAAATATTGTTATTAATGCACAGAACATTTTCTCAGTGGCCTCCTGCTTTCTAGCATTTATGCTCAGCATGGTTTGACTGTTCAGCTTCCTCTTTGTCCTACATCCATGTGAACTGTTTGCATCCTCCCTGGTTCTCATTTCTCAGACACTCTGGACACCCCCTGCAGACACAAGCCTTAGCACCTTTGCTTATCTTGCTTCTCATCCTCAATTGTCTTCCCACCACACAGCCTTTACCTAATACAATCCTCCTAGGTCCAGATTAGGAGCCATGGGTCCTGAAGACCTCTATGTCCCAGTCAGATTTAATCATCCTTCTGTTCTCCACCATCGTTCGACACCTTGATTATCCTTCCCTTTACTATACAGCTATTGGTTCTTGTGTTGTCACAGATGCTATTCACAGATATTCCAGCTGTCTGTCCTTCCTGGCACATGGTCCGATTGCACCTCCCCTCCCTCTTAGTTAGGTGTGGCCATGTGACTTGCGTTAGCCAATGAAATATGAGTAGAAGTAATATGTGTTGCTTGAACTTTAAAAGCCAGTGTCTACCTTACCACGTTTTTCCCCTCTGGCATGTTTGAAATAGTGACCACTGGACCAGCCTGGGTCCTGGAGAGAGCCCGTCTGCTGACTCACAGTAGCTGTGTGGCATGAGGAAGGACTGTCACTAAGACTACAGGCTCTTGGTTACTGCGGCATCACCTGCCCTATCTTACACATTGCTTACACACGTGTCTTTCTTACTGAGTTACAAATGCCTTAAAGGCAGGTTCTGTAACTAACTCAGTGTGGACCCACACTCACTTCTAACCTCCCTACACCTAGTGCATGCTCAACATAATTTTACCTGAATCTTCCTGGAATTCTGGAGAAAGATAGTGATTTGGGAAGAGCTGGGAGTAAATTATATTTTAGAACAAAATATTTAGAATATTTATAATATTATGTTGGGGGTAAATATCCTGTTTCAGAATCTTAGAAGGAGAGAACTTTGGGGAAGAGAGGAAAAGCTCCAGGGTGCAGCCACAGAAATAGATTAAGTCTGCCACAGAGTCATGCCATACTGTCACTGGGGAGTGTCAGCTTTGTGCTTTTTAACCCTGGCAAACAGGTTCTAGAAAGATACGTGAAGTTTTAGTTGTATCCTAACATATTTTTCATGAAGTCATAAGATATACATGCCATATTTTATTTTCTTGTTTTTTATTTCTAAGCACATTTTTTTCCATTTATAAGTCAATCAGTAATTTGCAGTGAATTTTAAAGTCATTAGTATGAATTAATGCAACATTGTGGTACTGATGTTTTCCCTAGATTTATTAGTGAGATGTCTGCTTTAACATTAATTTATAGACATATTTTTTTAATATAGAAAGGCAAAGGACCTGAGTCATTCTAATTAGATAAATGTACAGTTTCAATAGCATTAATAGGCCTATTTGTTTTACGGGCTTGAAAAGAAGACTAATGGTGTACATCACTTGAGTTTCAATCAGTCATGTCTGTGATTTACTAATGTACCTTCCAAGCAGCTGAATTTGGGCCTCCATGGCATAACTCTAAGTCCGTTTTTTCAGAGGAGTAAACACTTTCAAGCCGGGAAAATTTGCCCCACCCCCAACTCTTGTCCCCAGCATTACGCTCTTCAAAGGAATTCACTTGCAGCTTTTCTCTCTCTCTCTTCCCTTCCCTCCCTCTCCTCATCAGTGAACCGATGTTTGAGATTGATAACTCCACATAAGATATGTTTTTAAAGGATTTTGGCATTTATTTATTTCTTTATTTTTATTATATTATGTTAGTCACCATACAGTACATCCCTGGTTTTTGATGTGAAGTTCCATGATTCATTAGTTGCGTATAGCACCCAGTGCACCATGCAATACGTGCCCTCCCTACTACCCATCACCAGCCTATCCCATTCCCCCACCCCCACCACTCTGAAGCCCTCAGTTTGTTTCTCAGAGTCCACAGTCTCTCATGCTTCATTCCTCCTTCTGATTACCCCCCCTTTCTTTATCCCTTTCTTCCCCTACCGATCATCCTAGTTCTTATGTTCCATAGATGAGAGAAATCATATGATAGTTGTCTTTCTCTGCTTGACTTATTTCACTTAGCATTATCTCCTCCAGTGCCGTCCATGTTGCAGCAAATGTTGAGAACGCGTTCTTTTTGATAGCTGAGTAATATTCCATTGTATATATGGACCACAACTTCTTAATCCAGTCATTTTTAAACCTCAATAGACTATTTGAAATCTAATTTATATTTTTAGTTAGAAATCTATTGTTTTTGTTTGTTTGTTTTTTCCTTTTACTTCTTTCCCCCTCCATGTTTCCGTTTATACACCTTTGCTCTTTTTTGGGAAACAAGGTTCTGCCTGGAATCCTTTCAGAGCCAGTGTCTCAGAGTAATATACTCTGCTTTCAACTGGGAAGTCTGGGCGAGTCCTTGCAACTGTGGCATACGTTTTGCCACAGGGCCCCTCACCATTTCATTTCAGAAGTCTGTTGTTTTTATTTCATTTAAATTTACTCCTGCATCATATTCTGTATACCATGATGTCGTTATCCATTCTCCTGTAGGTAGACATATTGCTTGCTTTCTTTTCTTTTCTTTTCTTTTCTTTTCTTTCCTTTCCTTTCCTTTCCTTTCCTTTTCTCTTCTCTTTTCTTTCTTCTTCTTCTTCTTCTTCTTCTTCTTCTTCTTCTTCTTCTTCTTCTTCTTCTTCTTCTTCTTCCTCTTCTTTTTGGTACACCAAATGTGGATGTAATCTCACAATGTAATGTTGAATGAAAGAAAGCAAGTGCTAGAAGTATATGTATAATAACACACCATTTAAATAAAATTCAAATACAGACTTGCACACATGAATAATAAAACTATATATTAAAAAGACTAATGAATGATGAAGACCAAATTCAGGATAGTGGTATTTTCTTGCGAAGGGAGGAGGCTGTGATGGGGGAGGGGTATGGAGGAGCATCATTGTTTGGTAATATTTGTCTTAAACTGGCTCATGGGCCCATGGGTGTTCATTTTATTTTTTATGCCTTATATACACACATTATATGCACATATGAATGTATATATTTATATGTTTGAAATATTTTATAATAAAAAAGAAATAATTTATTTTCTCTTGTAAGCCATATGCTCAACGTCAAAACTATGGATTTTGGTGCCAAGAAGTCAAATAACCCTTTGACAAACTAGATTTTTAACCCTTTGGCAAATTAGATTCTTAATTGGCTGTTGGCATCCAGTAGATACTAAAAGAAGGATGGTATAACTCAGACTGTCAAACAACATCCCACAGACCGAATCTGGTTGGCTGCCTGTTTTTGTATAGCCCATTGGGCTAAGAATGCTTTTACATTTTAAGGTTCTTTTTATTTTATTTATTTTATTTTTTTGCTTTTGTCTATCATTTTTATTTATTTATTTATTTAATTTAAATTCTAGTTAGTTGACATGCAGTTCAATATTGGTTTCAGGAGTAGAGTTCAGTGGTTCATCGTTTACAACACCCAGTGCTTATCATAACAAGTGCCTTCCTTCTTACTAACCACCCATCTAACCCATTACCCACCCACCTCCCTCCATCAACCCTCAGTTTTTTCTCTATAAGTAAAAGTCTCTCATGATTTATTCCCCCCTCTTTTTTCCCCTCCTGTATGTTCATCTGTTTTGTTTCTTAAATTTCACATGTGAGCGAAATCACATGGTATTTGTCTTTCTCTGATTGACTTATTTCGCTAAGATAAGTCTAGCTCCATCCCTGTCATTGCAAATGGCAAGGTAACCTTCTTTTTGATGGCTGAGTAGTATTCTATGGTATATACATACCACATCTGCTTTATCCATTCATTAGTCAATGAGCATTTAGGCTCTTTCCATAGTTTGGCTATTGTTGATAATGCTGCTATAAATATTGAGTGCCGTGTACTCCTTTGAATGTGTATTTTTGTATCCTTTGGATAAATACCTAGTAGTGCAATTGCTGGATCATAGGGTAGTTCTATTTTTACCTTTCTGAGGAACTGCCAAACTGTTCTCCAGAGTGGCTGCACCAGTTTGCATTCTCACCAACAGTGCAAGAGGGTTCCCCTTTCTCCACATCCTTGCCAACACCTGCTGTGTCCTGTGTTGTTAATTTTAGCCATTCTGATAGGTGTGAGGTGGTAACTCATCATGGTTTTGATTTTCATTTCCCCGATGTTGAGTGATGGTGAGCATCTTTTCATGTGTCTGTTGGCCATCTGGATGCCTTCTTTGGAAAAATGTCTGTTCATGTCTTCTGCCCACTTCTTAACTGGATTATTTGTTTTTTGGGTGTTGAGTTTAGTAGTTCTCTATAGATTTGGATACAAACCTAAAGTTCTTTGTAAATGAAATTTTCATTTTAAGTGAAAAAAATCCAAAGAAGAATAATATTTCATGACATGTGAAAATTTTGTGATATACAAATTTCAGTGTCCATGAATAGAGTTTTGCTGGAACAGATGTGTTCATTCATTTACATATTGTCCATGGCTGCTTTCACACTACTGTGGCAGGGTCGAATAGTTGCCACAGAGACGCTATGGCTTTCAAAGCCTCAACTCTTTACTATCTAGTTTACAGAAAATGTTTGCTGGCTCCTGGTGTAATGGAAAAGAAATTGGTATTAGACAGGTAAAATTAGTTGATTCTAAGTTTTCAGAATCAGGCAAACCTCCCTTTGCATCTTTGCTCAGCTCGTTATTAAATGGTTCTCTCTGATCTTCAAAAGAACTTCTTTAAAAGGATAGTCAGTGTGAAAATGTCTAGCAAACCACTGGCATACGTTAAAAACTTAATTGTTTCTTTACCTTTGAGATAAAAATCTGCCTTATATTAGCCCAAACGATCTGAATAATAAAATCTGAATAATCTTGATTCTCTGCAAAATTTTATTACTCATGTTTGGATAATTTGCATCTATGGACTGAGCTTAGACAAATCACTTCATATTTTGAGCCTTACTTTTCCCATTTGCAAAATCAGAACATAATAACTATTCCCCAAGGTTATGCTGAGGATTAACAGAAATAATGGTTGTTAACTGTTACTGGTTCAGGTCCTTTGCTCACAGTCTCATTATTTCTGTGGTACCTTTCCCTGGAGAACATGTTATTCATTTGAAATCCAGCTTTTTTTTTTTTTTTTTTTTTTTTTTTAAGGCCAGCCATGGAGCTCATCCAGAGGTCTAGAGGTCAAGCTGATGTAGAGCTTTGCCACTAACTGGGAGATTCTGGCACAACACTTAACTACTCTGTGCCTTATTTTTTCATAGTTGAAGAAGGATCAGATAGCTGCCTAGAAGGGTCAACTAGCTCAGGACTTAGATGTTAAAGGTATCACCCACTATTCCATCAAAACAAAGCTTGAATTAAGGAGTACATTGTAGCCAGATTTTTTGGGGGGAGTACCTGTTTTAAAACTATGGACATTAATTATCATCAAACATATCCTAAAACAGTCATAATTTTCAGAGACCCCCCACTACATGCATGCTTTCTTATTCTTTTTTTTTTAATTTAAAATCAGTTAATTAACATATCATGTATTATTTGTTTCAGGGGTGCTTTCATTATTCTTAAAACTAACATAAATTGACTTAGAGGCTCATGGACCACATTCTGCCCTCCAAGTTGGTAAATTCTTTTCTGGGCCTGTTGGCACAGCCTGCATTCTGTGCATTCTCACTGCACCCCTTGGCGTATCAGATATTTGGATGGGGAGATGGTTGAACCACCATTCTGGACAGAGTGCAAATTTTTTGGCCTCAAGCAATTTTTAAATTTCTTACCCTTAGTGGATGAAATCAGATATGGGAGAATGCGAGGGGAAGTGTAGAGGGTGTTGTCTCTACATAGTATGTATGTAGGACCCTCAGTTCCAGCCCAGCTAGACCCTTCTTGGGGGTTAGACTTGACCACATGGACAAAGCCTCTGAAACAGGAGCTGGCAGGGGACTCCCATTGCATTAAGGGTTAAGGAGCCTAAACAGAGTTATCCTTCATGTACTGTTTTCTTGGATTTACTTAACCATGGACATTAATTTCTGCTCTGTAAAAATTTCCCATTAGAGTTGAAAATCATTTCCTATGACATGTCTGTGAATATGAAGTAATGGGTGAGGTTGGCCTGGACACTGAAGTGCTGCTTGCATGAGCTTTCTTTTAAAGGGAGAGTTTATTCATGCTTGACTCCCCCTTGTGATGTCATACCTCTGCTCTGAGGAAGGGCATGCTTGTCTTTTTTGCCAAATAATAGAATATAGATAAAGCTTTTTTTCTCCTTGCTGAACCATTTGTGCTGAACTAAAATACAAAGGAAAATTGGTGACCTTGAATTAGGCTTGTTTGCTGTGTTCTTGGCTTTCAAAGACCCTTTCTTCATTTCTGTTGAACATTTTTGCTATACAAACTATTATAAGGAATCTAATATGCAATTTTTCAAAACCAATATCACAAATGTGGTTATTTTTAATTTTGTACCTAATTTAGTTAGAAAGACATGAGGCCCTGTGAATTAAAATGTTATGTCAGTATGGCACTTATAAAATTAGATTTTAATCTTCTGGATAATTTTAAATAAATATTTTGGGGAACTATTCACGTTGAGTACAAATTACATTTTTCATGATCTTTCTTTCTTTCTTTCTTCATGATCTGCAGAGTTTGTGACAGGAATTATATGCATGAAGTGTGCCTATATCATTTAATGTGTTCTTTCACCTGACTTCCTCTTATTCAGACATTTGGAGCTATGTGTGTTGACTTATTTATTCATTCAGCAAGTGTTTATAAAGCATCCTTTAGGCGCCAGGCACTGTGCTGATCCAGTGTCACTGGTGAGAAAACAGACTAAAATCCCTGCCCTCTTGTAGTTAACATTCTTTAAAAATACTGGTAGAATTATAACTAGCGATCCCAAAAGAGAAAGAATGAGAAAAAGATAATTATTTCAGTTTTTATTTTCCACATCTAAAAATCAAAATAAGTAACCTATCTCACATGTTTAAGGTTTTAAATTCAGTTCACTTGGTAAAAAATAATTTTAGTTGTCATGCTAAAAGACCTGGAAACTTACAGCTTCTATTGGTTGAGTGCTCATTGAGTCCCAAACCTTGTGCTAAATGTTTACATTTCCCCGTTTAGCAGATAAGAAACTTGAGGCCCAGAGAAAACCTTATTTAACTTTTGACATTCTTACAGTCAGTAAATGGTAGAGTTGAGATCCAAACCAAATGCAGGTCTATAGGACTCCAAAGTCAGAGTTCTCATCCATCACACACACTTCATCCAGAGTCACAGATCAGGAGCGGAAATCAATGAAATCACATGTACTCAGAACAAGATCTCAGATGATCGCCAAATCTAGAAATCACAGACTGCACAAAAACAATGATCTAGGTATAAGTTGGGCATCAAAAGCTAAAGATACGAAAATAAAATGTGATTCACCTAAGTCTGTGCTGAGTGCTTCCTGTGCAAGGTGCAGTGGTCTGCAATGTGTATGTGGATGAGAATGTGTAAGGCTGCATGGATGAGGGTAGGTTAATGAGTGTGTAAGTATATGTTAGTGTATGTGCATTCATGTGCTCGTGTATGTGTGGTAGATGGTGGCATTGTGAAATAACAATCAACAAATCAGGCTTATAGTTCACAACATGAGATGCATGTTTAAAACAGGTCTAATCATGATTCCAGATAGACTGTAGTAAGTGCAGTGAAGGATTATGAAGTGATTTCTAAACACTAGCAAGGAGCGTAAATCAGAGCAGTAGTAGTGAGATTGCAGAAGGGACAGACTCGTGTTTTAGAAATGTACAAAATCAGATAACCTGAACAACTCTCCCACTGAGAATAATTAAAAATGCTGGATAAAATATTTAAAATATAATTTAAAATTTATTTCTGAATAAGCTGGTAAGTCAAGGAATGCTTAAAGGCCAAAAATGAAGTGAAGGTTGAGACCCAGAGAAAACAGTCAGTATTCAAGATGGTCTTTGCTCTGGGGCATAAGCTAAACTCTGGTGTTCTTGAGCTTCTATTTGGATGACCTCATGGGACGTTGGTGACAGAGGAAAAAATGGTCTAACGGTAGATGCTGGTACAGTTAGAACCCCAAAGACCTGGCCCTACATTGTAACAGTAAACTAGAAACAAAACAAAACAAAGCAACCTGCTTGCATAAAACATTAGTGAGGAAAAGGGAAATAAAATCTCCTTTTTGAAAATGTATGATCATGTGATGGCTCTCATATAGTTTTGAAATACAAATTCACACTGCTTTTGTGGTCTGACGAAACCTCACACAATGATCCTTGCACACTGGTGTCCCCAAGTGCCCACAGAAGCAAGTACAAGTCTTCTAGAGGAATGTACTTTTTCCCTGAGTCTCAAAAAATTCCCACAGATAAAATTCCAAGAAGCATGAGGCTTCAGTTAAAAAAATAATCAGTATATACATATATATAATATATATAAATAAGAAATATATAAAAAATATATATACTATATATATTAAAAATGAGTATGATTAATATGTTTAAAGAAATAGAATATGGGATTAAAATACAGATTAGGAGCAAGACATTATTTAAAATAACTAAGATTTGAAAAAGAATCTATTAGAGCTTTGAAATAAACAGAATTAAAAAAAGAAGTATATCTGAATAAATGGTCTAGGACAGAGAGGTTTAGAAAGGTGGAGAATAGAGTGAGGAGTTATATTAGAATTATGTATCTGGTGGAACTGTATTTCAAGAATAGAAACAAAATAAAGAAATTTTCAGGTAAAACAAGAATTTTTTCAGACCTCCACTAAAGAAATGTAAGGGATGTACTTAAGATGGAAAGAATGATCTGAGATTGAAATACCTGAGAGGCAAGAGAAATGAGAGCAAAGTAATTGGTAAATGTATAGATAACTAAATAAACATTGACTGCATGAAACAATAATAATAATAATAATGTCTAAATTGTATGTTAAAAAATGAGTAAAATAACGGTAGAATTAGAATGTGAGCACAGATAGGAGTTAAAAAGTGTTCTTAAGTTCTTACATGGTTAAAGAAGAAGGTACAGGTAATGCTTAACTTTAGATTTTTGTAAGAATGCATGTTAACATTTCTAGATTAATCCATAATAGAACAATAGAAGACACAACAACTTTTAAAAGAATGGGAAAACAACTTTTAAAGAATGGGAAAAAATGAGAAAAAAAGAAATTAAAAAAAAGATTTAAAAGGGAAGAAAAACTAGAAAACAAAAAACAGGATGAATAATGCATAAAATAAGTGGCAGACATAAATCCAAATATCTCAATGATTATATGAAGTACAAATAAACTGTATTCTCCAGTTAATAGATACAGATTTTCACCTGGGATTAAAAAGATCCAGCTATATCCTTTGTAAGAGATATCCCTAAAGGTTAAAAATGCAGAAAGGTGGACGGTAAAAAGATAGAAAGATATACCAGGCAAATTCTAGCCAAAAGGAAGCTTGTATGGTTCAATTAATATCTTATAAAATAGACTTTAAGCATAATCAAATACTAGGGATAAAGAAAGTAGCTACATGATAATAAAGTGGTTTACCAGGAAAAAAAAGGCCTAAGCTTGTATGTACCAAATAACACAGCCTAAAAAATAAAATGCAAAACTCAACAGACCTACTTGGAGAAATTGATCCATTCACATTGAGTGGGAGATACTGGTATTCTTTTCTGTGGTTAATAGATCAAGCAGCAAAAACAAAACAAAACAAAACAAAACAAAACAAAAAAACAAACCAAAACAAAACATCAAAGGAAGGTACATCCCAAGAGACATTTCTGAGGTTGGCTGTCATCTTTTGAGAACCCAGTCATCAGAAGGGTACTCATCTTCCCTTCTCTTTTGGCACAGCAGAGTCCAAGCTATAACTAGTTTTTGCCCCTAGAGCCTGGAGGTCTAATAGCACTCTTTGGCACCTGGTCTACTAAGGGCACAGGTGCTAGATACTTGCTCAGCAGTTTCTTAAGGAAATCACCCCTTCTTTATACTAATTCATACCCACATGCAAAAGCCAGTCTGCTCATTCTGGCCTCTTCTCTCTGGGCCTCTGGGATCCCATATTTTTGCTTTACCATAGAGTGCAGGTGCCTCAAAGATAGATGATCCTGCACCCCATTTTGATTTTTCCAGATTGCCCACATTGCATTGAAGGTGTCTGCGGTGATGAAAGACAATGGTAGTGGAAGGTGGCATTGCTCTGTAACCATCTCTACTCAATAGAAACAGATATTCTTGCACATCTAGATCTCAAAAAGATTTTAATTAGTCATTATGCCAAGTTTAGTGTTAGCTCTACAATGATAGAATCCCAGCTGTTCAGAATTGAGGGTGGTGGTTAAGAGTCAAGCGTGGACTTCTAGTTCCGGCGAACATGTGGGACTGAGATGTCAGATGCATACCTTCCCACCCTTCCTGCTCCTCTCCAAACACATAGAAATGCTGGAAAAAATATGACACTTAACATAAAGACAGAGCAAAAGGGAGGAAAAGAGGGGAAGGAAGAGGAATAAGATAAAACCAAAGGGAAGTGCTATCAACCAAGAGCAAAATAAAAACCAGAGTTCTAAGTGCACGAGTTGCTCTAGTGTGGTACCCCTAGTTCCCAGATGCTCAGGGGGTGGTCTTGGAAGTAATAGTTCCATAAATATAAATTCTGATCACAGTCAACTAAGTCAACTAGGTATGCAAATATGGCCTTTATTAGGAGACAGTGGGGCTTCAGCTCAACCTAATGCTTAGCCTTAGAATAGACTTGAGGAAACAAACTGAGGGCTTCAGAGGGGAGGGGGGTGGGGGATTGGGACAGGCCGGTGATGGGTATTAAGGAGGGCACATATTGCATGGTGCACTGGGTGTTATATGCAAGTAATGAATCATGGAACATTTCATCAAGAACTGGGGATGTACTGTATGGTGACTAATATAACAAAATAAATATTATTTAAAAAAAAGAATAGACTTGAGGGTTTGGAGGTTGAGGGTGGCAATAAAATTTAGGGATCTTTTCTAGCTTTATTTTTGCCTCATACCCTCATCAAGCTGCCCCAAACCCTCCCCCAGCAGCTCCAAGTCCTCAGGTATGAATTGGATTTAAGCATTTACCTTAGACACCAACTGGTACTAAAGTTGCCATTGTCAATGCGTTGCAGAATACCTTGCATTTCAGTCCAGCTGGTTAGGGAATTAATAAGTCAAAGGTTAACTCTGCATGGTCAAAGAACCAAAACAACTTTAAGATAGTCGTTTTATGGTGCTCTCACAGAGCTGTGCAATTCTGTAATTAAAAAAAATCGAAACTGGCCACTTTCCCGTTTAGATGACCATCCACATGGAGGAAGTACTTCCAGGGTTCTCCTCATCCTGGAGTATTATAATCTCATAGGTGTGAAATACAGCTGGTTACCTCTCCCTGTAGTTCTGACTCTCCAGTCACAAATGGAGCAGCACCATCTGAAATGTTTAACGTAGAACATTTTGAGGAAACGGAAATGATGAAATCATTTAGAATTCAGCAGTGGAACAAGAGGCCATTTAATACAGCCTTGAGATCTTGTGGCTCAGTTGGCATGGTGTTAACACAGTTGTGAGGCTTGCCTTGCACCTTCCAGATCCTTTGAGAATATAAACTAGCAAATAAGGCTTACCCTGAAAATAACTGCATGCTATTTTACAATAGAAGTAGAATATTCCAAGAGCAGAACAGATAGAGGTAGTAGCATTTTGCCATCTGGCAAAGCCACTAGACCAGATGGATTCACTAATGACTTCTCTAAAGTATTAATCAGACCTTACTGAAACACATGACTGGCATATTTAATTATCCTAAATTAACAGGACTTCTGCCAAATATAGCCCTCAATGCTTGAGTCATGCTCCTTACTTGAAGAGGAAAAAACAAGATGAATAGCTTCAGAAAGCTGGGTTTCATGTAGACCCCTTTCATTAGTGAAACTTCTCATTACTAAATTGTTGTGCTACAGTCTTAAGGCAGTATTTCTCCTTTTTCAAAGAATGAATTGTAAGACAAGCCATGCTGATCAAAATCATTTTATCAGTAACAATTGTACTTGATGAGAACATCTGGGGGTTGATAAATCTGATATAGTCATCAGATATCCCTTCCTACTTCCTGCCTGTGGAAGACTTCTAAACCACCAGATACATTCTTTTTTTTTTTTTTTTTGCGTAAATAAGTCAATTTTTGTTTCTCTGTAATTGTTTTTTTATTTGCTTAATTTTTATATTTGTATCAAAGCAATATAGATACACAAATCAAAGATTACTGAATGCCTTATATAATGAAAAACTGTCCCTGCCCCACCTTTTCCCATCCCCAATTTACTTTCCAAAGGAACACTTTTGATTCTTAGGGCTGTTCTTTTTTGTTTTGTTTTTGTTGTTCCTGGTGGTTACCTCCACATCTCAAACCAGTAGGATTAATTGCTATTTTGTGATTAATCCATTTTAGAATCCAACCCATGACTGACTTCCTTCCAGGATACTTGAGAATGTAGTTTACATATATCATTCTTGCTTCTTTCCTTCTCTTCCCCAAAAGGTTATTTCATTATTTTTAATTCCCTTAACATTTACCTTTGTAACTTTAAGTTATATTTTTATACCTTTATTTTTGGAGTCATCAACTTTAGATAGTATCTGTTGGGTCCCACCTTTGTATGGTGAAGATATTGGTGTGAATATTCCACTGAATACTCTAGGATTCTTTCATTCAGTAATAATGGTTTTGAGTCATCCATGTTGATGTGTGTGTCAGTAGTTCATTCCTTTTTATTCCCGAGAACAATTCCATTGTGTGACTATATAATAATTTCTTTATCCATTCACCCATTGATGGCTATTTGTGTTATTTTCAGTTTTTTGCTATTATAAATAAAGCTGCTGTGAAATTTGTATGTACGTCTTTGTTTAGACATATCTTTTTTCTTGGGTAAATAACCAAAAATGGAATTGCTAGATCATATGGTAAGTTTATATTTAACTTTATAAGAAACTGCCAAATGCTTTCCAAAGTGATTTATCATTTTACATTCCCATCAGCAAGGTATGTAATTCCAGTGGCTCTACATCCTCAGCAACACCTGGAATGTCAGTCTTTTTAATTATAGTTGTTTTTGACAATGTCCAAGTCTTTGGGCCATATTTTAAATTTGGTTGTCCTCTTACTATTAAATCGTAAGCATTCTTTATGTATTGAGGGCAAAATTCCTTTGTGAATTTTCTTTACCAGTCCATGGCTTTCCTTTTCCTTTTCCTGATGGTGTCTTTCAAAGAGCAGATGTTTTAATTTTGAAGTCCAGTTTATCATTTTTTTCTTTTATGGCTTGTGTTCTTTGTTTCTTCTCTTAGAAACATTGTCTTTCAAAGGTCGCAAAGTGTGTGTTTTTTCTATCAGTTGTATACTTTTAGCTGTTACACTGAGATCTCTGGTCATTTGAGATAATTTTTGTGGTTGATGAGAGGTAAGTGTTGAGGTTCCTTTTTTCCATGTGGGTATCTAATTGTTCCATTACTATTTGTTGAAAAAAACTATCCTTCCCCCTTTGAGTTACCTTAACATCTTTGTTGGAAATCAGTTGACCATATCAGCGTGGGTCTATTTCTAGACTCAATTCTGTTCCATCAATCTATATGTCTATCCTTAACCAATACTATTCTGTCTTAAATATGACTATTTTCTATGAAGGCTTTACACAGAACTTTCCCTTCTATTAACATTTTTACTCAGATTTACTGATTTCGGTGGTTGAGTCCGAATTCTCTCACTGCCAGTTGTGACTGGATTACAGTTCCAAAGACTGTTCTTGCCTCGGATATTTTCTCCTTAGAATAACTTCTTTAACAACCAATCTTGTCCATTGCATGTAGTTCTTAACCGTTTAATTCTCAGAGGGTAGTGTTATTTTTAAATTTTGAAGGTTAGTTCACAATAACTCTATGGAGATGAGTTTCCCTGGTTAAGAATGTCAGTCCTCAGGGGGGAAGAACGAGTTTCACGTATGTTTGTTTTGAGCAGACTCTATCACGTGGCGGTTAATAATAACAATACCTATATAGTGCCCGATAGATTTTAAGCACTACTGTTTTAATCACCACCTTAGGATTTATTAAACCCTCACAATTTTACCTACCTTCTTTCTTGTTGGTACTGTTACTATTCTTATTTTATGGAAGAGAAACTGGGGCACATAGAAGTTGAGTAATTTGCTGAAGGTGATTTGTGAGAAACTATTTTGTGCCAGTAAGTAGAGGAGATACGCTTCAGTGATGTACTGATGACTGTTTAATAAGCAGCTCTTCAAGAGAAAAAAAAATGTATGCATATACCCTTAAAGGTTCGCGATACATTTTACTGGTATAAATGATGGGTGGCACACAATTTACAAATAATAAAAAAGTATCCGCCTTATTGTAAATTCCATACAGCCAATCGATTCTCATAGAATTTTTTCATTGATTTTTGTTGAACTCATGCATCTGTGGCCAAACTTTGGTTGCAGTTCAACTATGATCTGACAAAATCGGACAAGGAATGAATGCTTGATTTCCTGGTTCAGAAAAGAAGTCCCTCACATCATTGACAAATGAGTGTAGTTCTGACATGAATGTTGGTATTTTCAATTATATTGCTAAGACATATCTTTTTACTTTATATTATATTTATATTATACAATTATATCACTAAGACAAAAGTGAAACAACAAAGACGTATATCAGCACTTCAGTCATTTGTCAATGATGTGAGCAACTGCTCTGCCGAACTGGATGATATTTTTTGAATATTGGAAGATTATTTTCTCAATTTTTTGTGTGATTCACAATTTAACAGCTACAGACATGGCACCTTTTTAAGTCTATTCTGCATTACTAACATTTTATCCTTCTATGTCTTAAGTGTAGACAACCAACAACACAATAAATCAAGCCTTTACTTGTGGTATTTGTTGATTTCCATGATGTAAATACTTCCGCAATGGCTGATTTCAAACCACTCACGTGACAGTACTGAAAACAGAGTTGTGAAGAGATGTGCAGTAGCACATCATTCTATAGTATTTCTACCATAGAGAGAGGAGAATGGTAAATAACCTCAAGATAATAGTCAAATGTAGTAAAATCATTAGGAAGTAATGAGTTTTAGTATGTATTTTTTTAGTTGTAAGTTTATATAACTTAATATTTGACAGTGGTTGTGTTTAACAATTGATCCCCAAAATTGCTATAATTTAACAGCTCTTTCTGGTCAGTCTGAACTGGCTTCAGCATGTCACTGCCTGCTTTGATCCCAGGCAGCAAAACCACTACGTTCTTAACCACTCTTCAATGTGGTATTAAAGTATTACTGGAATATATTTCCATAATGATGCAAGTATGGTGGTACTAAGCATGCAAGATATATTTCGTTTCTTCATTTTTCTAAATCACATTAATTCCCATTAAATGTACCACTCATCGAGGTTGTTGAGAAGTCCAGTTTGAGGGATCTCCATGCTCAACCATACAGGTACCCTCAGGCTCACACCGGTCAGGACATGGCAATCAATGGACCACTGGTAGTCTGTCCACATTGCCATCACTTCCATTCATCCTGCCCAGGCCCACCTGGAAGGCAGGGCCCTCCCTCTCTGTGGTATCAGATGAGATCACAGCACCAGTGATGGCACTCTAATGCTAAGGGCATCTTGGGGGACAAAGACTAGAGCCCAGCCACCTCCATCTGTGGCCACGTTATCAACAGGCTGCCGTGTTCAAATAAAGCCTTCCTTTGCCTTTTCTTCCTCTGGTGCACGTCCTCTGAGGCTGGCCACTCCCTGTCCAGCCCAGAGAGCAGCTGCCTCCCCACTGCTCTCAGATAGTTCAGCCCAGTCACCCAGATGCACTTAGGCCCCCAACTTTGGGAAATTTCTCTTAGTGTTATCTTCAGGGTAGGCCGGGAGAAAGTTTTCATGCTTTCCTAGTGAGACTACTTTTAAAAAGATATAATAACATTAATTTATTACTGAGAGAATCACTGAAGTAGCCTAGGCAAAAATGAAATGAGGCTTTAAAAAGTAAAACTGGGGGAGGGAGTGCCTGGGTGGCTCAGTCGATTGGGTGTTGGACTCTTGATTTCTCAGGTCATGATCTCAGGGTCCCGTGTTAGGCACTGCACTTGGCAGGGAGTCTACTTGAGGATTCTCTCTCTCCTTTGCCCCTACCCCCTCAAATAAATACATTAATCTTAAAAAAAAAAAAAGTAAAATCAGAGCCTCTTGGCTGGCTTAGTCAGTACAGCGTGCAGCTCTTGATCTTGGGGTCGTGGGTTCAAGCCCCACGTTGGGTGTAGAGATTACTTAAAAATAAAATCTTAAGAAAAAGTTAAGTCAGAATCATGAGCATTTTTTAAATGCTGCACTTGGAACAAGTACTCAAATACAATTTTTTGCCTTCAGGAATCAAGAATGATTAGTGTTGATTAGTGTTTTCTGTTTAACCTTTATAAGCAAAGCTCCCTCTTTCCACGACCCTATTAATTCTCATCTCCTCATACAACATATTTGGAAATCATCTTGATTTCATTTGACATCAGAAAGACATGCTTTTGCCCTCCCGGCATGCTGGAGAAACAAATCAATTCCTTCTCCCAGATAGGGTGATGAAAGTCCTTCTCTGCAGTGCTTTCTATTGCTATGGTAACAGAAGATGGGATTTCCCAAGGGAACCAGATTTTTATATACACAGAGAAAAGCAGTTCTCTAAAAGCTTGATCCCTTTTTTGTTGCTGCGTGTATAATACTATCAATGCAATAAACTGAGTACCAAAGGAAAAATAGAATGACACCGAACCTTTTCATATAGGTGTGGACTGAGACCTCGATTGTATCGAGACCTTCAGGGAAAGGGAGTCAATTTTTAAAGTTTTAATATTGCAGCATTGCTTTTATAACTATAATGATGTGCAAGATTTGCAAAACGGCAAGTGTTCTTAGAAGAACATAGAAGAGATTTGATTTATGGATTTTCAAATGGCAGATAGACTTAACATCTGAGTAAGTAGTATCAATACTTTCAGTCCCAGAAAGACGTAAAACACTGTGATATGGTGAAGAAGACAACGGGAGACTCAGAGTAGAACAGATATGTTGTGTAATGGTGCTTTCCACTTCTGCAATTTTCTCCCTGGAAAGTACAGAATAGTTGGCCGTTTCATAGATGAAATCTTATCAGAAGGAATTCAGGAGGTATGATTCTTTCCATGACAGATCCTTAATCGGATAAGGGGACCTAACTTTCTTTAATCTGTTGGCTCATCTAAAGGCATTACTGTAGGGTCCCTTTTTAGGCTCAGGGCACCTCTGGAAGGAGCGAAGAACAGTTTGTAGTGTGCGGCGGGGGGTGGAGTTGGTTTTATGTGAGGAAAATACATACATATATAAACATCTGTCATTTGAGTGCTTTTCAACTAAAATTCCAAAGATGTTTTGGGATTAGGAAAAAGCAGATCCTGCTCAACGTGACTTTTCTGGAAATTCTTGCATTCCTCAGTGCAGAGGTGTGGGAAGAAGGGAATAGATACCTTGATGGCAGCTTCCGACGTGCTTCCTGTAGATGTGCTTCTGCAGCCGTCCCATCTGACACCTTACTTACATATTCCGCGTTGCAAATTCAGAGATTAAAGCTTGTTGGTTTTCCCCCGGTCCCTCATGAATTTTAAAGAGTATGTTGAAATGATATGACAAATTTACAATAAAGGTGAAGTGCCACTCGGCTGTGCTCTAAAAGATACACAGATACCGTCATCCAGTGGAAGGAGTGACGTTTCTGAGGAGCTGATGGGAAGGTAACAAATGAATAAAGGTTGTTCTCTGTTCTCTCTGTTCTTGACATGGACACGGATAAATAGGAACATTATGACTCATTTTGAGCAGTCAAGCTGCACGCAAGCCAGAGAGGTGAGGTCAGAGAGTCTCGGCTTACAAAAGGGGAAAAGATAACTGATAATGTGTTCAAATGGCAAAGGAGGAACCTGGGTCACTGGGTATCATGCACTGGGAATAGATGATGTAAAGAACAGCATGAAAGGACGTCTGACAAAAAACTAAAAAATAAAAATTTCCAATGTGAACTTTTTAATGAATGTGATAAATTTATGGGCCTTGATATGAAGGAAAAGAACAATAACGAGAGTAAAAATACTTGAAATCCATAATGGGATGTTTTTGGGTCACACCACTAATTGAGTAATTTAGACTAGTAAATTATTTTGAAGGCCTCTTTCACTATTTCTTGATAGCTGTGTATTTCATCACCCTCACCCCATTCAAGGAAGTGAGAAAGGTTGGGAAGCCTGAAATTATATTAAGAACAACTGCCTGGAAGAGTGAATTTTTTAAAATTCCGGGTATTTCAGGACCCCAGGAGTCTACCAAATAATCTCAAACCTTTTTAAAAAGATTTTATTTATTTATTTGAGAGAAAGAGAGAAAGTCGGGGTGAGGGGCAGAAGGAGAGGGAGAATCAGACTCCCCAGTGAGCAGGGAGCCCAACGTGGGGCTCTATCCCAGGACCCTGGGATCACGACCTGAGCCAAAGGCAGACACTTAACCGACTGAGCCATCCAGGTGCCCCTATCCAAACATTTTTTTTTTTTTTTTTTTACTTTCCAATCATTGCTTTAATGATTTTTTATTATATTATGTTAGTCACCATACAGTACATCCCCGGTTTCCGATGTAAGGCTCGATGATTCATTAGTTGTGTATAACACCCAGTGCACCATGCAATACGTGCCCTCCCTACTACCCATCACCGGTCTATCCCATTCCCCCACCCCCCTCCCCTCTGAAGTCCTCAGTTTGTTTCTCATAGTCCATAGTCTCTCATGTTTCATTCCCCCTTCTGATTACCCCCCCTTTCTTTATCCCTTTCTTCCCCTACTGATCATCCTAGTTCTTATGTTCCATAGATGAGAGAAATCATATGATAGTTGTCTTTCTCTGCTTGACTTATTTCACTTAGCATTATCTCCTCCAGTGCCGTCCATGTTGTAGCAAATGTTGAGAACTCGTTCTTTCTGATAGCTGAGTAATATTCCATTGTATATATGGACCACAACTTCTTAATCCAGTCATCTGTTGAAGGGCATCTCGGCTCCTTCCACGATTTAGCTATTGTGGACATTGCTGCTATGAACATTGGGGTGCATATGGCCCTTCTCTTCACTACGTCTGTATCTTTGGGGTAAATACCCAGTAGTGCAATGGCTGGATCATAGGGTAGCTCAATTTTTAACTTTTTAAGGGACCTCCACACTGTTTTCCAGAGTGGCTGTACCAACTTGCATTCCCACCAACAATGTAGGAGGGATCCCCTTTCTCCACATCCTCTCCAACAATTGTTGTTTCTTGCCTTGTCTATTTTTGCCATTCTAACTGGCGTAAGGTGGTATCTCAGTGTGGTTTTGATTTGAATTTCCTTGATGGCTAATGATTTTGAACATTTTTTCATGTGTCTGTTAGCCATTTGTATGTCTTCATTATCCAAACATTTTAAACAGAAGCTGTGACCCAGCAAAGTTTTGCTTAGGTCTCTTGACAGTGTCTCTGACCATCTAGGGGGAAAACACTCATTCTTTATTTTCCAGTTCCTGTTTAGAACCTACTGCGCACGTCAGTGTGGCGAGACAATATGGCAGCCATGATCGTTGGCATCATTTGCTCCCTCTTCGGCAAGCACTTTATTGCCACTCTGCATGTGATGTTCCGGGAACGGGGTGTAGAGTGATGGAAACAGCCCCTGCCCTCATGGATCGCACTGTCCAGTCAGACCCTCTTCTTCACAGCCCTGAGGACTGCAGATGTGGTGCTAACCTGAGGGATCTCCTCGGTTTCCTCACTGAAAATTGGGTTAAGCCACCTTTTCCCAGAATCAGACCTCAGGTTTTAAACTCTAATGCTGCAAGTTCTGAGTTTAAAAGTTGCCCAAGCAAATAACTTCAGGCAACTTTGACATGCTCAGGCTTTTCTTAGCCTTCAGCATCTGAAAACTTTTTCTCTCGTTCCCTTGAGTACCTCTTGACTCATCCTTTTTCCCATCCGCTCTACCCCTCCTTACCTCACTGTCACCTGTTCCCTTATTGGCCTCCTTGCCTCTTCTCCTAACACTTCTCACCCATCTGTCCTTCCCTGCTGCTGGAGTTACCTTACTAAATTATGCAACTGTTCATGCCCTGTCCTCTAAGAATGGGCACCGGTGCCCTACCTTCCTGGCCTGCTTAAAAGGGCTTACAGGGCTGCCCTGGCCTACCTTACCCATTTCTTTTTCTGCTACTCTCTGCAAGACTGAATTTGAGTATTGTCTTTGTACATGGATGTCCTTTGCACCTTTTAAATGTGTTATCTTTTTCTGGTACTCCTTATAAAGATTCCCGAGGATATATTTTCCTGCAAACACTTGTTAAATGGTGACGCAGATCCAGGGCACCCAGGTGTTTCTTATCCCAGGACTCCTCCTCCGGCCCTTAAAACTCCCGAGATCCCGTGGGTCGGGGCTTCCTCTGCGGAGAGTGGTGGCCGAGGCAGTGCCTGGGGCTGGAGCTGCACTCTGAGCTGCCTCTGACACGCAGTGCCTCCGGCTCATCCCGTCCCTACCCTGGCATCTGGACCTGCACTCACTCCCACACACATCAGAAGCGCACCTGTCCCGTGTTTGCCTTCCTGGGAAAGCCCACACTGCCCCCACCCCGCCCAGGCGCCAGCCAGGCCCACGGGCATCCCGGACCCTGTTCACAGGAGAACATTTGCTGATGGAGGGGCCTAGGGTGAAGAGGCCAGCCGACGCATCTCAGGGCGCTGTCACTTGGGCTGTGTCAGAGAAGGAGAGCAAAGCTCTGAGGCTGTTCTTCAGGAGAGAGGCTCAAGGAACCGGCAGCAGGGGTCTCCTGGGACAATGCTAGACAGCTTGCTGCTGCCAGGAGGAACAGCTGGCCCTGAGGATGTGCAATGACAGTTGCTGAGGCCTTGGACCTTTGCAGGTATCGGTTGGGCCCCAAGGGCCGCTGCAGAAAAGGGCCTGTGTCTGAGTCCTTCCTCCTAGAAGGTCATAGACTTGTGGCTGGGGGTGTGTGCATTTCACTCCCAGGTTGTGGCCTCAGGCGGTACCGCCCTTGTATAGCCTTTGGGCCAGAGCCCATCCCCACACCTGGCCTGGCCCCTGGGACGAAGTGCCCCACACTGTGACTCTGCGTGCAGAGGGAAGGGGCACGAGGCATCACGGAGATTGGGGTTTGCTTGACAGGTGATAGGAGCCAAACTTCTTACAGAGGAGTTCCGCGTGAGAGGCCTCCGGCACCAGAGGCACCCAGGTGTTCCTCATCCGTGTACTCCTTCACCGGCCCCGCAGAACTCTCCGAGATCCCCTTGGATCACGCTTCTTTCGGGCAAGAGGTGTGGCAGCAGCACCTGGGGCCTGATTGTCGGTCTTCTGAGCCGCCCCTGATGCTCAGTCCCTCCCAGCCCATCCGCTCCCTGCCCCTGCATCTGGCCCCACACTCACACCTTCCTCCCCTCTAGCTACAAAGCCACTATGCAGGCTCCACCTGCACCCTCTTTGTTTAAAAAGAAGAAAACAAAAACCTGACGAAGCACCAGCCTGGGCAGGAGAGTGCAGGCGGACCCGACCTCCAGTGTGGGGAGCAGTACTGTGAATGAGGACCTGGGCAGTGGGGGCATTGGGAACACCCCAGAAGACAAGCTGCACTCCGGTACCAGGGCCTGGGGGCGGGGGGGACCTCAGTGAGGAAAGGGGATAGTGCTCACGGTTGCATGCAAAAGACCGCAGTAGGTTTGGTGGGAGGCCCAGGAAGGGAGCTTAGTGGGACGAGGATGAGCTCATGGGGACAGCCTGGGGAGCTTGGTTGCTGCAGAACTTGGGGGAAGCACACATGGAGACCGGAGAGAGGCAGAAAGTAATCTGTGTTTGAAAGAGGCACTGTATCCACAGGGATATGCATATGTTGGTTGTATAAAAATGCCAGTTACACAAATGATGATAATGAAACTTGGCTTTGAGTGCTTACTCTGAGCCCGGTGCTGTGCTGAATGCTCTGTCTTCTGTATATTGTCTCCTTTTATGTTGTAATCCCATTACATAGATGAGGAACCTGAGGCAAAGAGATGAACATGCCCAAAGAACCAGAGGTAGTAAGGGGCAGCAGCGTGCAAATCCAGGTCTGCTTATAGAGCATATATTTGTATTAAAATCATGCTGAAAGTCGAAAAGGAAAAAAAATTGTTACTTGTGTAAATAGATGTTGAAATCAAAAAGGAAAAAATTTATTGTAAAGAGTCATCTAGTTTTTCATATAGGTAGTGTGCCTTTTAAAAAATTCTCAACACCATTTTTAGAAAGGCACAACTTCTTTAAACAATAATTTTAAAACATTAGAGTAATTGCTCATCTAGGAATAACAACGATGACATTTCTTCCTCTT
Source organism: Ursus americanus (assembly GCF_024610735.1). Classification (NCBI taxonomy): domain Eukaryota; kingdom Metazoa; phylum Chordata; class Mammalia; order Carnivora; family Ursidae; genus Ursus; species Ursus americanus. The sequence continues at coordinate 22,707,213 of NC_142133.1, forward strand.
GGCTGCTCCAGACTCCCTGAAATTCTAGTTGGTATTTGACAAAGTTTTATTTTGATTGCACTACAGAGGGAAAATGTTACACAAACCACAAGCATGGTAATTTGTGGTTCTCTTGGTGTTAGAGTGATTTATGTAAAATAGAAATTTTCATTTAAAATACATAATCTATGGCAACAGACACAGAAACAGCACTTGACTCTGAGGCCCCTCCGTGCTTTGAAATCCTAATGAGGATGGCTTCCAGAGCTTGTGCTAGCAGGTTTAATTAATTCTGAGAAGCACACTTTCTCCTAGCAACAGCTTTTTTTTTCCAAATTAAAGTCAAAAGCTAACTTGAAACAGCTGAGTAATATTTTCAAGGTTAGTAAGTAAATATCCTGACATAAAGCAATTATAGAACAATACAGGTTTTCTAATCATAAAATTATAAGCACAATAGTGTCTGATTTTCAAGGTGACCAAATAGGTAAGATCAGATGAAATTATTGTTAAACTGTGCTGAGCCTCTTTTTGCCATTCAGCATTTCCATTAGACCAATCAGGTAATTTATCACTTTGAGGACAGTTCAGACTCTTTCTCTTGAGCTTCTCTTGTTAGATGATGGAAATGAGAAACAAATGTGGATAAAAGAAAATGTTTTTCTTAACTTTGTTCAGGAGTATATGAAAAGAGCCTTTTTTTTCTCTTTTTTTCTTTTTCAGCCTTGCCTTACACCCAGATAAAACTCTCGTTGCAACTGGCCAAGTTGGGAAGGAACCATATATATGTATATGGGATTCCTATAATGTCCAGACTGTGTCTATTCTTAAAGATGTCCATACACATGGAGTCGCCTGCCTGGCTTTCGACTCAGATGGACAGGTGTGTATTTTTTTCCGTTTCTGTTTCCTTTAATGACTTCTCGCAGGTCACCTAGAATTACAGTGCACATTGCTTATAGGCTCAGAAGGTCTACTAACCCTTGCTGCCTCCCCTTGTCTGCCTCCTAGAATCCTCTTCTGTCAGATCCTTTTCCAGCTGTCACGCTGACACCCAGCTCTGGGTGGGCCCCAGTTTTGTTTCCCTCAGTCTCCCCATCAGTTGAAAAGCCTCCAGAAGGGAGTCATGGACTCAGGTTGATAGGATCCATTGTGACTCAGCATTTCCACTCTGTCTTCCATTTCAGCTTCCTAAGTTTGGAATCAGAGCTGGACCAAACCTTTTTCATAGACTTCAAACCCTGAAGATCTTCTTGGTTCCCTTTGCTTTTAGAGGATAGCGCCACCTCCTAATAATTCACGGAGAAGATTCTCTTTGACTCTTTACCTTGAGGTCTCTTCTAACTCCTGCTTCTCCCTGCCTACTCCCTGCAATTCAAGCAGCAGCTGAGTCTTGCGCGTTTGTGACTGTCTTTATAGTCACTCTCATGTGCGTTCTCACCTTCCCATTCTCTGCCACCGTCCTTTAAGTTCCAAATCCATGTCCTGCCTGACACTTTAAATAACCTCTAACTGGTCTGCACACCGTTAGTTGCTTTTCAATATATTTTACCAACTGAAAAAATTGTGAGAACATTATTTTATTATTATTTTTTAAATTACAGATTTTATTATTTTTTAAAAATTAACATATAGTAGTATTTGTTTCAGGGGTACAGGTCTGTGATTCTTCAGTCTTACAACACCCAGCACTCACCACAACACATATCCTCCCTAATGTCCATCACCCATTCACCCCATTCCCTCATCCCCCTCCCCTCCAGCAACCCTCAGTTTGTTTCCTAAGATTAAGAGTCTCTATGGTTTGTCTCCCTCTCTGGTTTCGTCTTGTTCCATTTTTTCCTCTCTTCTTCTATGATCCTCTGCCTTGTTTCTTAAATTCTGCATATCAGTGAGATCATATGATAATTCTTTCTCTGATTGACTTATTTCACTTAATATAATACCCCCTAGTTCCATCCATGTCATTGCAAATGGCAAGATTTCATTCTTTTGATGGCTGAGTAGTATTCCATTGAATATATATACCACATCTTCTTTATCCATTCATCTGTTGATGGTCATCTGGGCTCTTTCCATAGTTGGGCTATTGTGGACATTGCTTCTATAATCATTGGGGTGCTGGTGCCCCTTTGGATCACTACATTTGTATCTTTGTGGTAAATACCCAGTACTGCAATTGCTGGATCATAGGGTAGTGAGAGCATTATTTTAAAAACCCAAAAGCTTGGAGAACTCAGTGAATGAAGTCCACAGTTTATGGCTGGATATTCTAGGCTACCCAACTTTTCTAGCCTTGTCTTCACTCTCCTTATAGTCAAATTGGGCACGTCCGTGAGCTCCCTCTACCAGACCTTGCACTTTTGCCCCTCCAGCCCCTCCCTCATACTGTGTTTCTCCACCTCAAGTGCCCTACTCACCCTCTTTGCCCGTTAAAGTGATTCATTCTTCCAAGACACTTCAAAGATCTTCAAAGGACACATTTCCTGAAGCCTTCCAGGGATCTCCAACAAACTTTCTTTCTTGCCTTTGACTTTCAGCAACCTTTGACAGAAAATATTTGTTAATGTTACAGATGTCAATTACGTGTCAGTTTTCGAAATATGTTACAGAAAAGGCAGTCCACACACAGAGGGAGGGTTCTACTGCCTTCACTTCCTCACTAAGGCTGTGCCTTTTTTCCAGCCTTCTCTGTGATCCTGGGCCACCCTTCCTCGTATTTCTGCCAATTAATTTTTTCAGTCCAATTTTTGGCAAATTTCAAAGTTAATTCTGTAAGGGTATGCTGTGGAAAGACCTGTGAAATTATTATTCATAGAGGCTGACCATAGACGCTCAGAGGCCTGAGCGTTTGGGTCAGGTTGAGTGGATTATAGGACTTGAGCTTGTTTGCGGCACTTTTTAAACAATTTACATTTACTTAGTGTTTCCTGCTGTTTTGAGAGGGTAGTAATCATTAACTCTTTTTTCTTTCTAGAACTAGATTCACTACACATGTAGACCCCTGGCATACATAGTTTTTGATTTTACTGTGTAATCTCATCCAGGTTAGTCAGGGTAATGTGTCCATTCCACTGTGATTCCATTTCTAAGGAGAAATAGCTGGCTAGTCCCTTTTGTTCAGATTTGCAGTTATTGACTTCCTGACTAAATTCAATGAATGTCAGAATGCATACATAAGTACAGGGGTAAACGTATGCTTAGATGTGTAATTATATGCACATTCTCTGATTTTGGTTTTCTAGCAAACGTTATCAGAATTTGTTCTGAAGCATCACAAGAAAAATGTAATGCAACAGAAGGAAATCCAGCTTTAACATTGAGTTGTCTGTTAATTTGTGTTTAAATCTTAGCTGTTCTCTTTTAGGTTCCATTTGGAAGGGTGAGGGCAGGGGTGGACTGCACGGTACTCCACTGTCAGCTGAGAAAGATAACCTATTTGCTTGCTCTGATGGATTTCCTGGTTTGTTGATGCCTATTGCTTCAGGTCTGCCTTATTCCCCGGGCAGAGTTCACTGGAATTGAGTGATATTTAGAAAATGACAAATAGCCCATCACCTCTCAAATAACAAAAGGCAATAGAAATGCTTTTTAGGTAGCCATGGGGACTGTCACTACAAATGAACAAAATAGATTACTTTGGCTTTTCTTCAATCAAGAAATGTGGGTTTTACTTTAGTGCCCATGTTTATCACAAAAGAAAAGAAAAAGAATAAGCTAAATGGAATTTACACACTTCCAATTTTTCTTATATGGACAAAAATGCAACCATGTATTATAATTTCCATTGCTGGGATGCCCTGTTAGAACTTACAGCAAAGAAAACCCCCCACAAAGACCACCTTTCTTAAGGGCACATTTTTAAAGTTCCAACTGTGTACTTTTTCTACTAAACATGACTGATGGAAGCCATCTTTACTGAAGAAAACTGACTGATCCCTGCATAAAAACACATTTGCGTTTAGCTACCTGTGACTATCATTCTACATATGTGCACGCACACGTACACACTCAAACATGCGGAGTGAAATACAGAAGCTCAGACATCTTATTACTTGGATGATACTGTATTTTCAAAACCTTTTGACTTAAATTCTTTCACCAGTCCATATGATAAACCTACAAGGTAGACCTAACAAATATTTTGCATATTACAAATGAGAAAACATAATTTAATGAGGTTAGTTAATTTTGCAAGGTCTTAGGTGGCTCCTCACAAGTCAAAAGAGAAGCCAAATGAACTTACACCCAGTCCAGACCTCTTCCATTACACAGTGCTGTTTCCATAGGCAGGACATCCTGCTAGAAACTCCCTCTGCTGTTGGTGTTTCTAATACATGTTTTGATACTTTTGATTTTGTGTATATGTAAATGTGTTAAATGTTCTTTTCCCTCGAGAACAAATTCTGATATAAACCCAAAGAATTTAGGCTGGGAGATGAAGTACCAGATTACTTTTACCAACATGTTACCTGAAATGTGTGTGGAACTGTGAAAAATTAAGAATGAATGTAATGCTCATTATGGGTTTTCTTCTCCATGTGTCTGTCAAACCCTTTAATTTCAGCAGCTTGACAAGACTTTGAGACTATAGAATCCTAGACTGTCTTTACTCTCACATTAATATTTTAAATTTAAAAATTAAAAAATTTGAAAAAAAAATTTGAACAAAAATAAAAAATTTAAACCTTGCCTTCAAGTTGTGTTCCTCTGATACCAACTAGTTAAATCAGAGGCTTTGTGACAAATCATTTGTAGCTTTTAGGTTTTTAAAATTTCAGTATGTGCCAGTGAAAGTCATCTGTGATATCTTTAGTTGTGGACTTAAGATGGATTTGGAGAAATCATTTTTTTTGTGCATGTTCAGTGCTTGGCCCAGAGTAGGTCATCAGTGACCATTTGTTGAAAGAAGTGATGGGTAATAAGAAATGTGCCCATCAGTTTCAGCTATTAAATCATTGTTCTTTTTCTTAGCGTTTGGCCTCTGTGGGATTGGATGCCAAAAATACAGTCTGCATTTGGGACTGGAGGAAGGGAAAACTTCTGGCCTCCGCCACCGGCCACTCCGACCGGGTAAGAAGAGCTTGTCGGATCGAACCATGCGGTGTTCGTGTGAGGGAATTGTGACTTCACAATTCACAGCTTCCCAGAGTTGTCCTATTTTTAAAAGTAAATGTTCCATGTAAAGATTTTCCCTACCTATTCAACCTAAAAACCGACTTCAAACAAAATTAATTCATGATTAATAACGATGTCAGCATGATCTCTCCTGGTGATTGGATGCTTTCTTTAAATTGTTACAACTTTTCATAGACAAAATTTTTTGATATTGGCAGTTAGTGTCTTCATAAAATCAAAATAGAATTGAATTTGAAATTGTGTGTAAAGTTTAGATGTATTCGTTTAGAAATGGAAGTAGTTAGAAAATATTCACAAAATGTCTTTCAAGTCTACATTTTATTTTATTTTAAAGATTTATTATTTCAATCAGAGAGAAAAAGAGAGGGAGAGAGAGAGAGAGAGAGAGAGAGCCCACAAGCAGGATGAAGGGACAGAAGGAGAAGCAGATTCCCCGCTGGGCAGGGAGCCCGGCATGGGGCTCCATCCCAGGGCCCTGACATTATGACCTGAGCTGAAGGCAGACGCTTAACTGGCTGAGCCACCCAGGAGCCCTAGAGTGTTATACATTTTAACTTCTGATGAATATAATGACAACTTCGGGATTCCTTGTTATTTTGAGAAACTTGAATCTAAACTGTGGCCTGCTTCTCATCATATTGAAGTTGGCGTGATCAGAAATAATTCCATATAGTCGTAGCAGGCAAGATAGGGTATGAAGCAGGTCAGAAATCTATTTCTCCATTGTCTTACATAATTAAAATAATTTGACCACTTTATCATCTTGATTTTCTAATATCAAAAAAGTGAATTTGTATGACTGTCTTACATTGATTGCTAGTTTTGTATTTTTCCTCAGTGTAAGTGTCCACGCAGAATGAGGCCCAAATTAGATATTAAATTCAATCTCTCTTCCTTAGTGTGAACTCTAAAGTTTTTTTTTCATTCACTGATGGAGAATCATGGTTTTTAAGGTGACCCCCTAGTTGTTGCTGCACATTTGGGCAAATTGTACTCAGGATTGAGTTCTCGGGAAGTCCAGGGATGACCGGCAGTGAACTTCAGTGTTGGAAGAGGCCTGGCACCCTTCTGGTCCCAATGGTTCCTACCCCTGGCCCTGCGTAAGAATTTCCTAGGGAGATTTTACAGTATAGTGATGCTTGAGCTCTACTCCCAGGTTATTAACTTATTGGTGATTAATTGGTATTAACTTAGTTCTCAACGAATAGGTTGAAAATATTTGTGATGCTCACATTTTGGATATTACTGTTTCTGCTTATGTGATAATCCCATCGTATCTTATAAAGTAAATTGGATTAAACTAGATCAATAGGTGAATTTCTTACTGTTTTGTTACGTATTTTACACCTTCCACTTCGATTGTGAAAAGTGTAATGCTACTCGAGTGCGAACTCTCTAATTTTAAGAGCCTAGAATGTTTTAATGAAATACTGTTCTCTTAGAACACTGTTCTCCCAGACCCCATAATTTGTATCCACCCAGTTTTATTCTTTATTACTCGTGCCAATATGAATTATTGCTAGCTCCTTATGGGCAAATGATTATCTTCAAGATTATTTTAGTGGCTAAAATACTTAATGCCTAGCACTCATTTATGTAATGAGTGCTTTATAGCCTGCAAATGATTGTATATACATTATCTTAATTGACCTCCTAACAGAACCGAGGTGATGTCATTCATTTTAGAGATGCTAGGACTAGCCTGAGGCTGCTTAGCTAAAGTGGGCCTCATTGGAACTTGGTATTTGGACCAAGTGCCTTCTTCAGTGCTCTTTCTGTGGTCTATAATTGCTCCTTTCTACCTAACCGAAGGTTATAGGTCCTCCTTTTCTCTCTCTGATGATTGGTCCATATTTCTCCTTCCTACATGATGAGAAATTAGCAGCCTAAGCTCTTTCTCTGATTTAGACTCTGGCCCTGACAATTACTCCTTCTATTAGAGCTTCACAGAATGTGGTCCATGGACTGACTGCATAAGGATCTCTTGGGGTCTGCTTAAGAAAGCAGCTGCCTGGACCCAATTTCATACCCACTAAATCAGAGTCTTTCATTTGGGCTGGTGAAATACGCACTTTGAGCAATTACCATGGGTGATCTGACCCTCAAAATTGACAGAGTCTTCTCTTCCTTGTTCCCAAAATGGAAAATTGCCTGCAAACTATCTGGTAACTTTTCTTAAAGAATGATAAATAATATTAGTATTAGTGGGTGTGTTTTCAGTTCCTTGGAAAACATAAGATAAAACAGTATTTTGGGTCAGATCAAAATGACAGGCTAAAGGACTATTTCAGGTGGGCTAAGTTAGGTGCCAAATAAATGCCTCTGCCTTATGTTTATGAATATTCTATGATTATGAGAAAGTATTGGCCACACTGAATTGCAGTTGACCATTAAACATTTTCCTACTTGAATTTTGTAATTCTTTTTATTGTACAGTTATCTCAAAAGTATTTTATTATCATTGTATAGAGGTATAGAAAATTTGATCAAAAAATTATTCCAAGTCATTGCAATTTGTTTATCTACCCTGCATGGACCAAGTTAAAAACATAACACCAGTTTGTCTCATTGATTGTGATTATCATCTCTTTATTCAGGCCGAAGGTAGGTAGATGTGAGGTAGTAAAACATGTGTTGGCAACTCCTGACCCATCGCCAAGCCAAATCCCCAACTGTTCAGTCTACGCAGGTAACGTGTGTCCTGAGTGTTAGGATGGAGTCTTGGCAGTTGAACTGATATCTGAAAGAAGGCAAAAAGACATAAATGACCAACATAGCAATCTTTAATTTTTTTTAACAGATTTTTGATATTTCCTGGGATCCATATCAGCCAAACAGAGTGGTTAGCTGTGGAGTCAAACATATAAAGGTAAAGTAGTTACTTAAAGTTTTTTGGTAACTTGTATGAAAAGAATTTAAGGTGCTTATATGTATAATTTGATGTTGAGAAATGGCTCCACTTTACTTATTTATCTTAAATTTGGAGCCGTTTTACCTGCTTCTTTGAACGTGAAGCAAGCTGATATCAGCTGATGGGGCTCTTTCAGAACGGCAGTGTAAGGACCATCAAGTGGCGTGTCCAGCGGGCAGCTGATAAGAAAATTTTATGTTAATTAAATGCTAAACTGAATACTCATAGTACTTCTAGGATTTCAAATTTTAAAACAGTTCTGATTTTAATACTGTGATTTAAGTTTTTACATTTTGATGAATGTTTACACATACTGTCTACCAAAACTTTGTCACGTTGATATGTTCTTTTGGAAGGAAGGTACCATGTTGGGTTGGACATAGAAATAGAGCGATACATAGTACAAACCTACCTGGGTCATTGGTTTTTAAATGCCTGTGTCTTCCCCTAGACTACACAGACTGAATTACCACGGCTGGCCCAGGACATACCTTCAGCTATTTGCTTCTTTCTGTTTTGTTAAAATGTAGCGAAGTCAACACCATTAGTTTTGTTTACTCTGATATAGCAAAAATTTCCACTGGACCCTGGGATATGACCCAGGATCTTCTGTCCACAGGTTTGTAGCTAATAGAGGTTAAAGTTCATAAGTGAAAGAATGTAAGGATTACTTGCTTGACTCCAGCCCGTGTGGATCTCTGCTGGTACAAAAATGTTGCGTTTTTGTCAGAACAGAGTAGGTATCTATATTATTTCCCCAACCAATTCCTCCTGTTTCCCAGTTCTTTTGTTCTTCTTTGAGTCTAGTTTTTTAATGATGCTCCCCATTGTTCCTACTTTATTGTTAGAAAGGGACAGATGATCAAATGCTCAGGAATAAATATAATGAGGGATGCAAGACTTAAAACATATTACAAAACTTTACGGAGGAATATAAAAGAAGGCTTGAGTAATGGAGAGACAACCTTGGTTCTGGATACGATGTTTAAAAATTACAAACACATCATTTCAATTATATTCAGTACAAGGTCAGTTAAAATCTCTAGAAGTTTTGTTGTTATCTGACATTTCATTTTTTAATTATTCTAAGTCTGGAAGGATAAAAAAATGAGAATAACCAAGAACTTGAATTTCAAAAAGGATAATGAAGAGGAAGCTGCTCTAAGCATATTATAAAGTCAAAATAATTAAAATGTATCACACTGGGATAAGGATAAATAAGAACTACAACAACAACAACAAAAACAAAGCTGAGAAATAGACTTTAAAAGGGATAACAATTTAGAATAGTATCTTGACCAGTGGGCCCTAGGACAGTTTGTTATCTCTTTCCAGGGAAAAAAGTTATATGTTATTACTTCATACCATACACAAGAATAAGTTCTTTATGAATCAAAGAGTTACATGTTTAAAAACCTATAAAGTAGCTAGAGGAATATCTAAGTAAATGCTTAACTGCTCTCAAGTGCGTGAAAGGCCTTTCGGAAAAGCAAAGTAAGAAACCATAAAGAGTAACATAGTTTGATTTATATAAACATTAAAGCATTCTGTCTCTCTGCCCCCGAACCCTAAGAAACAAAAGAGGCAAACCACAAATGAGCAAAGTGTAAGCCACAAGCATGGTAGATAGAATTTGGGTTTGTCCTTGAAATGTCAAGACCTCCAACAAACCTGTACAATGGGCAAAGGACATGTATACTTGACAAAAATAGAAACATTGCTGGCTAATAGATATATGAAACCTCATTAATAAAGAGTAGAAATTTTAAAATAACAATGTTTTTATTTTTAATCCATCAAAATTATAATTAAAATGTACCCAGGGTTGGCAACAATTTAGTGAATGAACACTCTCAAGCCTTGGTGTTGGAGGGGGTAAATGAGTACCAGAAATGAGTATTTATGGTCTTTCAGTCCAGAAATTTGGTAATATCTATCAATAGCTTTAGAAATGTTGATATCCTCTGAGCCATGAATTTCTTTCCAATGTTAGTGTGTGTGCTGCCAAAGAAAGCACAGCAGTAATTTCATATATTGGAATTTATTTCAAGGAAATCGTTAGAAATATGAACCAAGGATGGGTTCATGGTTGAATAACTTACCAAAAGCAAATAAAACCAGACAAAAGAAGACCTGAAGCCACCTAACTTCCCCCAGGTGGTTAAATAAAATACGGTATATCCATTGGAAGAAATACTGTGCAATCATTACAAGTCATGGTTTAGATGATTATTTAATGTTGTTAGGAAATATGCAAGATTTATTTACAGTCTACTGGGTGAGGTAAATTTGTTTTGATTTTTTTTTCTTTTTACTTTAGAAGTAATGTATGTTTTCGTGTAGGAAATAAATTGGAAAGAGATCCCAAAATGTTAAACAGTTAATGCTAGGTGCATGAGTTAATTACATTCTTTGTTTAAAAAAAATTTTTTTTAAAGATTTTATTTATTTATTTGACAGAGATAGAGACAGCCAGTGAGAGAGGGAACACAAGCAGGGGGAGTGGGAGAGGGAGAAGCAGGCTCATAGCAGAGGAGCCTGATGTGGGGCTCGATCCCATAACGCCGGGATCACGCCCTGAGCTAAAGGCAGACGCTTAACCGCTGTGCCACCCAGGCGCCCCTATTTTTAAAATTATCTTACAATAACCTATATTTCCAAAATAGGAAACAAGTAATGAAAAAACAAGACAAAAAGATAAATCTATAGGTTCTATTATTCAAAGGTATCAAGTGTCCTACCAATATCTTAGGGCTTCATTAACATTCTGTTATCCTTGTGCAAAAGCCTGAGGGTATGTTTGCTCAGATACAGGCACTTTTTCCTTCAGCAGCAGTTGGAGGGTCTGTCATTGTTTTATGTAGTCCACCTGGAATACGCTTTAAATTTGATAAACATTAGTTGCATACCATGTGAAGGACTGAAAACTAACCCTATTTTCAATTTACTTGATGTATAGCAATTAAAACATTAAAACAGAACACTCTATAAGAGAGGCAAAACCAAAATTCTCTAGTAATAAAGGAGAGATCCCAGCTCTTTAGGGGAATGTTAAGTGTTACAGGAGGGGGATGGTATTTGAGCCCAGCCTTGGTGGGTAGGTGGGTTTGGTGGGGGAGAGCTTGGAAAGCAGCAGAACCCAAAGGAGGGGGAGGGGTTGCATCAGTCAGGAGTTAATGGGGAGGCTTTGGTCACCCACAGAATCTTAGGACTAGGGAGCAGAAAGGTCCTTGGCCAACATATGTTCAAAGATGATCAACATTTCATCACTGAAGACCCTCTTTTCTAATTTTCCTAGGAAACCAGTGATTTGAAAAATTTTGGCCAGAAAATAACTAGCCATTAAATAATAATTCCCTTTACAATTTTTATTAATCAACGATATCTGTATCTGCCAACATGAGTTTCTCATCACTCTAACAAATTGCAAAGGCATTGAATTGTTCTCTTACCCATAATCAAAGAATTATGTGAGATCATGATAAGCCTGGTTTCCATTAGGCTCCGGTGGCTCTCTGGAAGTCAGGGACTCTGACCCCAGAGCCATCATCCAGCCTGCATATCCTACAGTGAGGAAGCCAAGACCTAGGAGGTTATTTGACTTTGAATCCTCATCATTCTCTCCTTCTACTTGACTCTGGGAAAGCTATTTAATCTCCCTGAGGCTGAATTTCTCTCAAAAAACAAAACAAAAACCCAGAGGGTTGTGGATCACTACCTTCTGAATTTATTAAGAATTGTATTAAACAGCGTGTGTTTATTGTGCCAGTAAGGGCACAATAATGTTAATTTTTTCCCCTTCTCCTGGAATCACAAATACGGTGGCACAGATAAGATTTAAATCCAGTCTCTGGAAGAACTCTTTCCACTTGGAAATTATTTCTTCAGTGATCTATCTTGGCCTGACTTTACCCCTCAAGAACAGATTATGAAAAATAACAGATTAGCTGCTTAATTGATGATTTCTCCAGCTTCTTCCCTATTTCTTTCCATCCTTGGTTAACTCTTTTAATCAGTTTTAAAACAGGCACATAAAACCCTGGAACTTCATTTGAAAACAGAGCTGTTTATCCCATTAAATTTGTTAATTATGTTTTAGTAGACAGGCATCTTTTCCTTTTAAAAAAAAAAAAAGATTTTGAGAGAGAGAGTGCACAAGCAGAGGGAAGGGCAGTGGGAGAGGGAGAAGCAGACTCTCAGCTGAGCAGGGAGCCCAATGAGGGGCTTGATCCCAGGACCCCAGCATCATGACCTGAGCCAAAGGTAGACACTTAAACAACTGAGCCACCCAAGTGCCCCCTGGCATCTTTTTTGAAACAAAAATAAGTATTTTTACCTCAAATGGAATAATCTGCAAATGCCCATCCAGCCATCTTTATTAATTTTGTTTAGAAAGAAATCCACAACAAGTTTTAGCAGCCTTCAACAAATATTTTCACTATCTGTATTTTCTACAACCAGTTCCAGGATCTCCACCTTTCTCCCCCAGACCTCCTTAACAGCAAATGGATGATTCCAGTCACAAGTTGAATGCAACAATCTTTGATGCACTCCAAGAATATATTTTATGTGAAATTGTGTAGCTACGGTGAAATCCTTTCTGTTTTTGCAAATTCCCAGTGTTTGCCAGACAGGCAAATTTCAATTACCTGGAGTGAGTGCTTGAGAACAGTAGCAGCTGAGCGTCGTCATGCTTGCTTGGTTTCAGAGCAAAGGAGCGTACCACGTCAGTGGGTATTGTTGATCCTTCTCCAGTCCCTAGTCATACACAGAAGGGACATTGGACATTACCTAGAGCCAGGTAACTGCAGACTACCTGCCGGCTCTAACAAAATTAGCATTACAACCTGGGAATGGAGACTGGGGAAGATAAACAATGTCTGTTCATTGGATGTGGATTTACTGATGTGTTGCTACCCTAAATTGTCCCTGTTTTCCCAGTAGGAAGTGCTTCTCAAGAAGAGAGAATCAGAGATTTGCCACTTCTACAAAAAATCTCTTACTATCCTGGCATTATATGTGCCTTTTTAGAGATTTGATTATTTGGAATGTTTCATGTTGGCATTTTTCCCTCCTCCTAGAGGATTTAATCAGAAAACGTTTGTGTCTGAGGCTGATGGTCTCTCTTTGCTTTGTGGTTGTCCATTGGAAATATTTCAGTAATGTAGGTGTTGTACGTAAGTGATGAATCACTGCGTTTTACTCATGAAACCAATATGTATGTTAACTACCTAAAATTTAAGTTAAAAAAATTTTAAAAAATATTTCAGTAGCTCAGAGGTGCACATTCTAAGTTAAATAATAACTGCAAAATAATTACTCTTCTTTAGGGATACTGATTACAAAATTATTACTCTCCTTTTAATCTTCATGTGTGGGAGACATGGTGAGAAAAGGAAATGCCTACCTTCTCGGGTTTTTGGCATGTTCGTACTACCAGCAAGTGTTTACATCTAGTAGTTTGTTCAGGTTCCAAGTTAATGCTTGAATGTTAAATGTTTTCCCAAAGCTTAGACCTGACCATCTTTTCCCCAGATCTTTTTGTTCTTTCCGCGTGTACTTTTCATAGAAGTAGTAAGTGCCCAAAGAAACCAATCACCAGAGTCGGTACTTGCCTCCTTAATGAGAGAAGAATCCTGTAATGTCCCAAGTGGTTGCACACCTGCCTCTCGTCCTCCCTAAGGGCCACCTCCTCCACGGCCACCAGGGTCCCAGACCCCCGGGTGGTACAACCATCCCAGAACTGCTTCCCTCAATACTTAACTACTCTAAGAGGGCCGCCCTTTTTCCTCTCCTACAGGCACAAAATATTTGACTTGTCACTGATTTTTCCTCACACTTTTTTTTTTTTTGTCACTTGGGTTTGCCTACTCCTGCCTTCCCGATCCCCGATGTAACTTCTTCCTCCCCACTGATCCGAGTCCTACCCTGGCTCATTCCAAGTAATTCAACACGGTTCTCTGTTTTTGAATTTTCTTGCCATTTGTGTGTAGTCTGAATACGCTGCCTTGAAATTGTCTCTTGCTTTTTATGTGTCTCCATTAGATTTAAAGTTCTCAAGGCAAAGATCAGGATTTCAGTATTTTCTCATGTAAGACACCCGTTGAACTCTTACCTTCAGCAAACCACGTTGGCCCCTTTGCCCTCACTTCCAAATAGGGGATGATAGGAATAGCTGCTTTAGCCTGTTCTCAGGGGTATTATGGAGACCAAATAAATGTAAAGAGCCTTTATAAACTGAGGGGCTATATACACAGCAGGACAATTGTACCAGTTCATACATTTAAAAACCATGTCAAAGCAAAATACTCAATTTCTGTATAACCGTGGAAGTCTTGCTATTGCTTTCTACAAAATAGTTTAAGCTTTATGCTTAATGATTCTGCCACATGATAAATTATGCAATGAAAACTGAAAAGCTTAATCAGTTATTTGGCTATATGGAAAGATAAGTCCTCTTTAGGAAACTTTTTGAGCAACATTTCTACAGTGAAGACATCACATTTTTTAGTTAGAAAAGCATTATTTCTAAATACACACACACACATCCTGCAGAAAAAATGTCTAGAAGATACATCAACACATTAGCAGGACATTGTAGATATTTCAGTTTTCCTTTTCATACTTCTCTGTATTTCTAAACTTCTCTACCGTGAACCTATCCTGCCTCTGTAATTTGACTAAAAATTAAAGACCTGATGATTCGTCCACTTTATTCCAACTCTGAGAACATTGACCTTTTGTATGTAATCACCATTAAGCAATTAGTAAAGTTTGGGAATTTTACAACTTTGGGATTTAAAAAATACCATTAAAAGTTTTTCTTACGCTGCTAGTAGTTGGCTAAATGGGTTCACAGTCCTGTTGGTTGCAGTAGGACAAGTGAAATGACGTGTGCCCAGGTCAGCGCTCGCAGATGACGCACCATGTACTGAAATAGAAGCAAATACCAATAATGTGGGGCTTCAGAATGACCACGTTATTTTTGGATCTATTCATTCAATCACTTTCCAGTTTTGGACACTCTGTGGAAATGCCCTGACTGCAAAAAGAGGGATATTTGGCAAAACGGGGGATCTTCAGACCATCCTTTGCCTTGCATGTGCCAAAGAAGACATCACCTATTCTGGTGCTTTAAATGGAGACATCTATGTCTGGAAAGGGCTCAATTTGGTCCGCACCATTCAAGGAGCACACAGTGTAAGTATGTGGGTGTGGATATTGGGTGATTATTAAATAACTTGACATCACAAATATATGTTTTTTCCTGTTGCTTTAAAATCCGCAGACTCTAGATTTCCCCAATTATTTTTGATTGCCTAAAAGAAATGTTTCAAAAGCTTAATAATTTAGCCTTCACCTCAATTATTGATTGGTTGAGTAGTGTTATTCACCAACATCTGGAAGAATAGAACTATTTTATCATTCTTTTCATCTTATAGATCAGTACTTTTCAAACATTAAGGTTTCTGTGAATCTCCTGGGGATCATGTTAAAATGCAGATTCTGACTCAGTAAGTCTGGGATGATGCCATTGCTGCTGGCCTGGGGCCCGTGCATCGAATAGCAAGAGTGTAGACAACTATTGTTTTTACATTGGTTAGTAAGGGTGATTTTTCCTCACTCTGAATGAGCAAGCAGCACCTCCATGTCCGAATCACAAGCTCTGAAAACACAAACAGAAACCATTGATAAACTTGTCGCTTTTGATGGTCTGCTTGTAAGAACAAGAACAAACTTCTGACCATTCTGCTCTCTTTTGACGTATATGATAATGGTTACATTGCAGTATCTATAGATGATAAAATGGAAATGCTCAGAAGAATGGGGAGATGTGAAAGCTGAAACCTATTGTAGTAAATGGAAACTGGGTAAGAAATTTTTAGAAACTCACCAAAGCTTATTGCCTCCACGTTGGTCCCCTGTTACTCTTAATATAAAGAAAAGTTGAAGCACGTCTTAGCAAAAGAGCTGTGAAATTTTAGATCTTTCATTTTCTTGTATGTTGAACCAATGTTCTTGGCTCCACTAATTATGAAACAGCTCCTAAAACAATTCAGAGGTCAGTAGTCGTCCTCATGCATGAAAGCAGCTGCCTTAGTAACCTAATTTCACACTAGCTCTTATGTCAACAGTATATCCTTGTAGCACTTTTCAATAGACCAGGTAAGATATTTTCCTGTGGAAAATTATCTTTAAGTTATGAAACTATTGCCCATGGTAAAAAAAAGCATCTTCATATAATCCTTAACAAACTAACACAAATGTAGTTTGTCTTCAGTTAGGCTTAGGCGGTGCCTTCTTGAGCTCATTGCGTGCATTTCAGGCACCTGCTTACCAGTGAAAGTGTTTATGTTCCTAGCCAGCATATCTTTGCTTGATTATTTTGAGTGGCAATTTATATGAAACACCTCCATTGTTGCCTTTTCTTTATAAGGATCAGTAGTCACATAAAGGAGTTTGATCTTCATATCTACTTTAACCAAGGAATTAGTGAATTTTTTTTTTTCAAATTGCTGTCAGTTTAGTTAATGGTAAAGGAGCATTTGAACTAATTTGCTTTGGTGGTAATTATAATTAATTTTTGATCTACCCAAAATGAAGGGTATTATAAATGGCTGCTTGGTCTATTGTCAGAATTTCAGTAGAGAACAACGTATTTAAATATTTTTTTGTTTTGTTTTTGCCTTTTCTTTTATTGTCAAGATCCAACTATAATGACTATTTAGAATCATTGCAGTATTGTCTGCCTTACTCAACAGGCTGGCATCTTTAGCATGTATGCTTGTGAAGAAGGCTTTGCCACTGGTGGACGAGATGGGTGTATTCGATTATGGGATACTGATTTCAAACCAATAACCAAAATTGATCTCAGGGAGACAGAACAAGGATATAAAGGTAATATACATATTAATACCCATAACCCTCAGAATGTCAAACACAATGTGAAGCTCTGTATTTATATTTGTTTCTCTGTACCCCACCTTATTCTAGAAAGGATTTAAGGCAGTTTACATAAATACATTGAAAGAAGATCATAAGTGTGTTAAGAATAAATGGATACCCCTTCCTCCTCATTTGCATGAAGGTATCTGCATGTACTAGCTATGGTCCTTCTACAAAGATCAAGAACACAATGAGAAAACCACTGAGTGGTATCCTGGGAAATGGGTCTTTGAGTTATAAAACTGGGAAATTCTGGACAAGTTGGTGACCCTAAATGAGACCGCTCCCAGACTCTGAAAATAAACAGGAAATAATTGACAGGAAAAACAAGACCAAAAAAATAGCTTTAAAGTAGTAGCCCATATTAGTGGGATCAGCGCTGGCTGCAGGAGCCAAGAGCAGGGTCTGGGGCCCCCTGCAGCAAATGAACAGAGCCCCCCCTCCATGTGCTTAGTCTATGAATACCACTGTGAATTCATCTTAATGTCTCTGTTTACATCTCCACTTGAAACTCAAGCCGAAAATCTTTATCTGTGAAAATGAGATGATAAGCCTATTGTGAGAATTTTAAAAGATGTATGTAAACGGCTCTGTATTCCCTGGTACAGATCCTCAGTATATTGTAATAATAACTAATATTTATTGAGTGCTGATGTGCCATAACTTACTCTAAGCACTCTGTAAGTACCGTGAGTCGTGCTGTCCACAAGGTGAAAAGTGCTGAGATGAGAGAGAAATTTCCTGAGAATCTTCCTAGCGAGGACTCTGACACGAGATCAAAAGTCCTCAAAAGGCATGGAGCAAGCTATTACTCATCAGGTTCTTTTTCACGAAGCCCCTTGATACAGGCTGATGGCAACGTGGCCACAGAGGTTCTTCCAAAGGCCAAATTGTCTGGCGATGCTGAGAGCTCTCTGCTGGCCTGAGGTAGCTTCCAGACGACTGAGAGAAGAGTAGTACCTATTCTTCAGGTCATCCTCCTTAAAAAATGTTGTTGTCAACCAAACCTTTCGTAAAAATTAGGCAATAGGAAAGTGAGCCGGATATTGTATTCTTATATGTACCCAGAGGCCAGCTTCGTTAAATATCTATTAAATACAAAAAGTGAGCCAATCTGGAGATTGGATTGTTGTTTTCTTACGGAAGCCCAGGATCTTGGTTTAGATGCATATCTGAATACCAGGCACAGGGGTCAACAGTGCAAGTTGTAAAATTTAGGGCCCGCTTCAGTGCATTGACAAGGAGACAGCCGAGGCCCTTAAGTTCTTTGCCACAGAGATGAGCCAGTATAACTTTATCCAGAAGAAAGGGTTTCAGGCAGATAAGAGCAAGTCAGCACCCAGAAGAGCAAAACATGTTAGTAAAGCAGCAAAAATGTTTGACCTTGAATCATGAAACTTCTTGGTGTATATTTCAAGTAAACTGAGAGCAAATCATATACTAGATAACGGAGAGTTAACGTACTAGGTGGGGTTATTGACCATGAACTGGCTGAATGTTGGGGAGCATCAGCCAGCAATGATTATTCCTTTCTGGCGGTCATTTCATCTAGCTCATCCAGAAACTGTACCGCATGATTAAATTTTAGAGTGGGTATCCGAGCAGAAGCCATATTTACCCTGTACTTCTCTCTTTGATACGAGTCCTTGACTTGGGGCTCTCGAAGCCAGTGCAGAATGAGCATCCAGGTAACCAGGGTTTATGTTGATTGCATGGCCAACTCCTGTCCCCCAGAGTCAGAGGAAGACGGTCAGGGACGCCCTGCATTTTGTGTCAGTGTCAAAAGATTCCCACACACCTGCCCTTGCCAAGGTCAGAGCAGACACAGGTGGTACACGGTAGACAGGAAGCATGCCTGCACCTCACAGATGCGGCCTATAGTGCCTGGGCGTAGAGTTTGTCAGAGAGATTGGCATGCCCTTGTGGATGGATGACCAGAGAGACAAGAGCCTCTCCTTCCGTGGGAGTAACAGACCGTGCTTTTTAAAAGATCTTAAAGACCATGCTGCTGTTTGAGCCCAAGGGAGCCTTGAGAATTTGTGCCATTTCTCAGATGGCAGCCATATTCTTGCCACCTTCTTGATTTTTACAATGACTCCTCACTACCAATATTCTTATTTTCTTAGTATTTTACTTTAAATTGATTTTAATATAGCTCTCTTTTTTTTTTAACTTTTCCTCACTATAAGCAATAATATCCATGAAATCATGGTTTTAATATGTTGTTAATATTTTTTTACTCATTAAAATGCTATTGAAATAAAAAATTTTGCCCATGTAGTGTCCTCCCCTCCACTCCCATCAGTGGCGCCTTTGCCTGTCACGCTTTTGACAACACTATAACAGAAGTCCACTATGTACCGTCAATCCAAAGAAATGTTGGCATCCATTCCAGCTCTCAATGGAAAAACAGGGTGAATGAAAGCCTAGTTGAAGTGTTGGTAACAACCCCAGATCCAGCCAATGTTCCCCAGTCCGTGTGGACAGGGCCATGCCGGGGAAACCTCCAAGAGGCTCTTCTGCCCTCCGCCCAGCCTTGGTGCACTCTCACCCTGAGGCAGGGAAGGGGGCTGTTGAGTTCAGAAGCACCTTTGCTGAGCTTAGAATGGGGAGAGGTTCTCAGAGTAGCCCTGTCCGTGGTTTTCTCAGAAGTGGCCCCTCTAGGATACACGGAGGTAGGAGAGAGGCCAGTGTGAGGTAGGAGACCCAGCACAAGGAGGGGAATTAAGACATGTAGGGTATGAGGAGAGGATTAAAAGTAATTGGAATGTAAACAGTCTTCTGATCCAGCTTCCCCTTCACTAGCCAATACCTTTCCGTTGGTCCTCTAAGCATTTGCTTAGAATGTGGGGAAAAGAGTAAAGGAACAGGGACAGAAAGGGCAGGAGAAAGGATGAAACAGGAGGAAGAAGGCAGAGTGGGCAGAGGGACGTTTGGAAGTACTTTATCCCACTCCATCCCCCCTGAAAGAAGTCTTGGCTTTCTCCTCCACCTTCAGTCCATTGGCCTCAAAAATGGAAACAAAATACACTTGAAAGGAGCACATTCAAGAAAAGAAATGTTAGAACGTTTTTGCTCTCGATCTGGACGTGAAACAACACGTACGGATGACTTTACTCTCGTAAGAATTTCTTGATGTAAATGAGCCTCCTTCCGCATTTTCACTTTTTGAGTAACAATGACTCTTGAGTTCACTTCCATGGAAATATAGTGATTTCTCATTTTACTCAAACAGCCAAACAGCTTTCTAAACAAATTTAGCAAGCGAATTAACCGTGGCCATGTCCCAGTGTCCATGACATAGTACTGGTATTGTGTGTTTCTTAACATAAAGTTGAAGTTCAGAAATTGCTGTTCACTAGCACTTGGACTACTTATAAAGTATACCTACTTAGTCTGCTGCCTGTGAGGCCTGCGACTGCCCCGCCTGTAGACTTTCAGATGGCAATTTCTAAGTTGTTTTATGTGAACACTCTTAAGATTTGCATGTATTTGCATCTTCTAATAACTATTAATTGCTAAACATCAAGAGAGATGGAACTGTTTGCATTAAGATCAACACTAAGTTCAGAAAAAAAAGCAATTTATTAGAGACAGTATTAATCATTTCCTCTTACATCTTTCTAGTTGAGCTTGAGCTAATTTAGACCTTTGACTTCCAGTGAAAACCGTGAAGCCCACTGTGGATTGAGGGTGAACCAGCTTCGGAGTTGGGTCATGCTCACATCAGCTTGAATCTGCAGGGCCAGAGGCGATGGTTGGGGCTTTCTGGCTCCTGCCCAAGTCTTAGTCAAACAAAATGGCCTTCATCAGCCAGGAGGATCATTCCTCAATCAAAGGAATAGTAGTGTTTCATTTACACCAACGATTTTTACATTTTGTGAGTTTAAATAGATATTTGCTGATTGGTAAGTTTGCAAATTCTTGCTAAGAAGACATAATGATATAAAACAATAATCTAATTTGTCCAGGATCCCTTATTTACACTTCTGAAAGCCAAAACACCAGGAATTCTAAAATATTTTTTTATCGAGAACAACTTTGTGATAAAATAAACATTTTAACCATTTTTAAAATATTAATTCCATTATAGTTAACATACAGTGTTACATTAGTTTCACATGTACAATATAGTGATTCAACAATTCTGTACATTAGTGCTCATAGTGATAAGTGTACTCTTAATCTCCTTCCCGTATTTCACCCATCCCCCACCCACCTTCCCTCTGGTGACCATCAGTTTGTTCTCTATAGTTAAGTCTGTTTTTTGGTTTGTATTTATTTTTCTTTGTTTTGTTTCTTAAATTCCACATGTTTGTTAAATCATATTGTATTTGTCTTTCTCTGACTGACTTATTTCACTTAGCATTATAGTCTCTAGATCTGTTCATCTTGCAAATGGCAAGACTTCACTCCTTTTTATGGCTGAGTAATATTCCATATTATATGTATACGTCATCTTTATCCATTCATCTATCATTGGACACGAGGGCTGCTTGCATAATTTGGCTATTGTAAATTATGCAATAAACATAGGGGTCCATATGTCTTTTTGAATTAATGTTTTCATTTTCTTTGGGTAAATACGCAGTAGTAGAATTACTGGAACATGTGATAATTCTTTTTTTAATTGTTTGAGGAACCTCCATACTGTTTTCCACAGTGACTGCACCAGTTTGCATTCTCACCAACAGCACACAAAGGTTCCTTTTTCTCCACATCCTCCCCAACACTTGCTTTTGTGTTTTTATTTTTAACCATTCTGACAGGTTTGAGGTGACATCTCCTTGAGGTTTTGATTTGCATTTCTCTGATGATGAGGGATGTTGAGCATCTTTTCATATGTCTGTTGGCCATCTGTGTGTCTTTGGAGAAGACTGTGCTGTGCAGAAGCTCTTTATTTTGATGAAGTCCTAGCAGTTGATTTTTGTTTTTGTTCCCCTTGCCTTAAAAGACATATCTAGAAAAATGTTGCTATGGCCAATGTCAGAGAAATTACTGCCTTTGCTCTCTTCTAGGATTTTTAGGGTTTCAGGTCTCACATTTAGGTCTTTCATCCATTTTGAGTTTATTTTTGTGTACGGTGTAGGAAAGTGGTCCAGTTTCATTCTTCTGCATGTAGCTATCCAGTTTTCCCAACAGCATTTGTTGAAGAGACTGTCTTTTTCCTATTGTATATTCTTGCCTCCTTTGTCAAAGATTAATTGATCCTATAATTATGGGTTTATTTCTGGGTTTTCTATTCTGTCCTTTTGATCTGTGTGTCCATTTTTGTGCCATTACCATACTATTTTGATTACTACAGCTTTGTAGTGTAACTTGAAATCTAGGATTGTGATGCCTCCTCTTTTGTTCTTTTTCAAGGTTGCTTTGGCTATTCAGGGTCTTTTGTGGTTCCATACACATTTTAGTATTTTTTGTCCTATTTCTGTGAAAAATGCTGTTGGTATTTTTTATAGGGAATGCATTAAATCCATAGGTTGCTTTGGGTCGTAAGGACATTTTAACTATTTGTTCTTCCAATCTGTAAGCATGGAATATCTTTCCACTTGTTTGTATTGTCCTCAGTTTCTTTCATCGTGTTTCATAGTTTTCAGAGTACAGTTAATTCACCCTGATTAAGTCTATTCCTAGGTATTTTATTACTTCTGGTGCAATTATAAATAGGATTGTTTTCTTAATTTCACTTTCTGCTGCTTCATTAATAGTGTACAGAAAGCAATGGATTTCTGTATATTGGTTCTGTATTCTGTGACCTTACCAAATTAATTTATCAGCTCTAGTAGTTTTTTGGTGGACTCTTCAGGCTTTTCTTTCTATAGCATCATGTCATCTACAAATAGTGAAAGTTTTACTTCTTCCGTACCAATTTGGATGCCTTTTATTTCTTTTTGCTGTCTGGTTGCTGTTGCTAGGACTTCTGGTACTATGTTGAATAAAAGCGGTGAGAGTGAACATTCTTTTTTTTTTTTTTTTTAAAGATTTTATTTATTTGTTTGATAGAGACAGCCAGCGAGAGAGGGAACACAAGCACGGAGAGTGGGAGAGGAAGAGGCAGGCTCCCAGCGGAGGAGCCCGATGTGGGGCTCTATCCCAGAACACTGGGATCACACCCTGAGCGGAAGGCAGATGCTTAATGACTGCGCCACCCAGGCGCCCCAAGAGAGTGAACATTCTTGTTCCCAGTCTTTAGGGGGAGAGCTCTCATTTCTTCACCACCGAATATGATCTTAGCTATAAGTTTTTTATAGATGGCTTTTATTATGTTGAGGTGTGGTCATCTACACCAACTTTGTTGAGGGTTTTTACCATGAATGGGTGTTGTAATTTGTCAAATGCTTTTTTGCATCTATTGAAATGATTATATGGTTTTGATCCTTTCTCTTGTTGATATGATGTATGACGTTGATTTGCAAGTACTGAACCACCCTTACATCCCAGGAATAAATCCCACTTGATCGTGGTGAATGATTTTTTTTAAGTATGGTTGGATTTGATTTGCTAATATTTTGTTGAGGATTTTTGCACCTATGTTAATCGGGGCTCTTGACCTCTAGTTCTCTTTTTTTGTGGTGTCTTTATTTGGTTTTGGTATCAAGGTAATGGTGGCCTCATAGAATGAATTTTTTCAATTTTTTGGAATAGTTTGAGAAGAATAGGTATTAACTCTTCTTTAAATGTTTGGTGGAATTTACCTGTGAAGCCAGCTGGTCCTGGACTTTTCTTTGTTGGGAGTTTTTTGATTACTGATTCAATTTCCTTACTGATAATCGATCTGTTCAAATTTTTCTATTTCTTCCTGTTTCAGTTTAGGGAAGTTATATGTCTCTAGGAATTTATCCATTTCTTCTAGGTTGTCCAATTTGTCTATTTTGGCACATAATTTTTCATAATATTCTTACAGTTTTTATATTTTTGTGGTGTCATTTGTTATTTCTCTTCTTTCATTTCTGGTTTTGTTTGAGTCTTCCCTATCTTTTTGGGGGGGGTGAACTGGTAAAAAGTTTATCAATTTTGTTGCTCTTTTCAAGGAACCAGCTCCTAGTTTCATTGATTTGTTCTATTATTTTTTTTTAGTTTGTTTCATCTTTTTCTGCTTTAGTCTCTATTATTTCCTTCCGACAGTTTTGGGTTTTGTTTGTTATTCTTTTTTCCAGGTCTTTTAGGTGTAAGATTAGGTTTGAGATTTTTCTTACTTTTTGAGGTAGTCCTATATTGCTTAAACTTCCCTCTTAGAACAACTTTCGTTGCATCCCAAAGATTTTGGATCATTGTGTTTTCATTTTCCTCTGTCTCCATGTATGCTTTGATTTCCGCTTTCATTTTTTAGTTGACCCCTTCATTGTTTAGTAGCATGTTATTTAACCTCCATGTATTTGTGTTCTTTGTTTGTTTGGTTTTTTTTTTTGGTATTTGTGTTCTTTCTAGATTTTTTTCTTGTGGTTAATTTCTAGTTTCATAGAGTTGTGGTCAGAAAAGATGCATGATATCTTTTTGAATTTGTTGAAACTTGTTTTGTGGCCTAATATGTGATCTATTCTGGAGAATGTTCCATGTGCACTTGAAAAGAATGCGTATCCTACTGTTTTAGGATGGAATGTTCTGAATATTATCTGTTAGATCCATCTGATCCAATGTGTCATTCAAGGCCATTGTTTCCTTGTTGATTTTCTCTGGATGATCTATCCATTGATTGTAAGTGGGGTGTTAAAGTCCACTACTGTTATTGTATTATTATTGATAACTTCCTTGATGTTTATTATTAGCTGCTTTATGTATTTGGGTGCTGCCATATTGGGTGCAGAAATATTTACAGTTGTTACATCTTGTTGGATTGTTTCCTTAATGACTAAATAGTGTCCTTCTTTGTGTCTTGTTACAGTCTTTGTTTTAAAGCCTATTTTGTCCAATATAAGTTTTGCCCTCCCAGCTTTCTTTTCATTTCCATTTGCAGGACAAATGCTTTTCCATCACTTCACTTTCATCTGCATGTGTCTTTAGGTTTGAAACAAGTTTTTTTGTAGGCAGTATATAGATGGGGTCTTGCTTTTTTATCCATTCTGTCACCCTATGTCTTTTTATTTAATGTTTTTTTAAATTTATAGTCAATTAATTAGCATATAATGTATTATTGATTTCAGAGATACAGGTCAGTATTCATCAGTCTTGTAGCCAGTGCTCATTCCATCACATGCCCTCCTTAATGTGCATCACCCAGTTACTCCATCCCTCCACCCCTCTCCCCTCTAGCAACCTTCTGTTTGTTTCCTATGATTAAGAGTCCCTTATGGTTTGTCTCTCTCTCTCTGGTTTCATCTTGTTTTATTTTTTCCTCTCTTCCCCTATGACCCTATGTCTTTTGATTGCAGTGTTTAGTCCATTTACATTCAAAGTAAGTATTGAAATGTACATACTTATTGCTGTTTTGTTACTTGTTTTATGGTGGTTTTTGTAATTCTCTGTTCATTTCACTTGCTCTCTTCTCTCATAGTTTGTTGGCTTTCTTTAGTGATATACTTGTATTCCTTTTTCTTTATTTTTTGCATATCTGTTACTGGTTTTTATTTTGTGGTTACCACTAGGTTTTATATAAAATCTCATGCACAGAGCAGTCTATATTAAGTTGGTAGTCACCTAAATTTGAGCCTGTTCTTTACCCCTCCCCCCACCAAGTTTAAGTATATGGTTTTATACTTTACATCCTTCTATTTTGTGAATCCCTTGACTGATTTTGTAGATATAGTTATTTTTTGTGCTTTTTGTTTCCTACTTTTCTTACTCCTATTATGGTCTTTCCTTTCCCCTCAAAGAGTTTCCTTTAACATTTCTTGTAGGTTTGGTTTAGTGATCATGAATTCCCTTAAGTTTTGTTTGTCTGGGAAACTATCTCTCCTTCTAGTCTGATAAGTAGCTTTGCTGAATATTCTTGGCTGTAGGTTTTTTTCCTTCAGCACTTTGAATATATCATGCCACTCTCTTCTGGCCTGCAAAGTTTCTGCTGAAAAATTAGCTTATAGTCTTACAGGGGTTCCCTTGTTTGTAGCTGTTTTCTTTTCTCTTGCTACTTTTAAAATTCTCTCTTTATCGCTACTTTTCACTTTAATTCCTAGGTGTCTTGGTGTGGACCTCCTTGGGTTGATTTTGTTGGGGACTCTGTGTGCCTCCTGGATCTGGATTTCTGTTTCTTACCCCAAATTCAGGACAGTTTCATATATTATTTCTTCAAATAAATTTTCTATCCCCTTTTCTCTCTCCTTTCCTTCTGGGATCCCTGTAATGCAAATGTTATTATTACACTTGATGGTGTCACTGAGTTCCCTAACTCTATTTTCATTTTTTATTACTTTTTCTTTCTCCCATTCAGCTTGATTGCTTTCCGTTACTCTGTCCTCTAGGTCACTGATCATTCTTCTGCCTCCTCTAGTCTACTACTTGTTCTATCTAGTGTATTTTTCATTTCAGTTATTGAGTTTCATCTCTGATTGGTTCTTTTTTTTTTTTTTTTATCTCTTTAAGGGTCTCACTGAGGTCCTCCATTCTTTTCTCAAGTCCAGTGAGTATCTTTGTGACATTTACTTTAAATTCTCTGTCAAGCATATTACTTATCTCCATTTCATTTAGCTCTTTTGCTGTGATTTTGTCCTGCTTTTCATATGGGGCATGTTCCTCCATCTCCTCATTTTGTCTAACTCTCTTTATCTGTTTCTCTGTCTCAGGAAAGTCAGCTATGTCTCCTGTTCTTGAAACTTATGGTGGTCTTATAAAGAAGAGGTCCTACGGTGCCCTACATGCAGTGCAATGTCCCCTGTTCACCAGAACGTTGCTTCAGGGGTGTCTCCCATGTGTGTTGTACGTGCCCCACTGTTGTGGCTGAGCCACTTTTGCCTTCAGTCTAGTCATCGAAATAGGTCTCTTTGCATGTTGTAGGCAGTGTTTGGTCTCTTGTGTTGTTAGTGGGCCTGAGTCCACCTTGGGCTTGAGTTGCATCAGAACAGGCACTTGCCAGAGACGCAGTAGACTGAACTACAGGAAAACATGGGGGTGGATTATGTGTTGTTAGCAAGGTTTGCATAGGTCTGCTGTGGAAGGGACCTGGAGCTGAGGCCTGTCTGGAAGGGGGCATGTCCACAAGGGAACACAAAGGTGCAGCATGGTGTTAGCAAGTTAGGTAGGAGTGTTGGTGCTGCTGTGCTGGTTCCTGCAGGGGTCCATGTGTCTAGTGTAGGGGTGGGGGAGAGAAATGGTGCCTGCCAGCTCCTGTGTTCCTGGAGAAGTCTCCCAATGATCTCTGCCCCTCCAGCATGCTCTGAGATTAGTAAACAAATTTCCTTCTTGTATAGTCCAGGCATTTTTCAAACTGCTGCTTTTATGCTGTATCTCCACAGAGCTGTTTGTCGTGCTCTTTAAGGGTGGGGACTCAGTTTCTTCTCACTCTCTTGGCTCTCCCAGGACCGATTTTTTAAGTTCCAGGTTTTAGGGGCACTGTCTTTAAGAACTCACAAAATTCAGTGCCTCTGCATTTCAAAGCCAAATGTTTTGGGGATTCATCTTCCCTGAGTGGGATTCCTGGTATGAGGGTCTGTTTTTCTCTTCTCTGAACCTACAGCATCTCTCCCTCCCGTGGATAGTCCTGTGGGTCCGTTTAGTTCCCAACTGCGTGTCCACCCTTCCTATCCTCCTCATTGTGGCCTCTTACCTATATTTAGCTGTGGGGAGTTTGTTCTGCCAGTCTTTGGGTCCTTTTCTGGATTACTTACACTGATGTGGGTGTTATCTAGTTACATCTGTGGGTCACGGTGAGCTTAGGATCTTCCTACTCTGCCGTCTTCCCCAGAAATCCTCCATTTAACCGTTTCTAAGTGCATCAGTGGCATCGGTTACGTCCATTCACATTGTTGAGCAACTACCAGGACCATCATCTTCAGAACAGTTTTCATCTTCCCAAACTGAAACTTCATGCCCATGAAACAGTCTCTCTCCTTTCTGCTCTTCTTCCAGCCCCTGGCAGCTACCATTCTGCTTTCCATTTCTATGAATTTGCCTATTTCAGTTACCTTGTTTAAGTGTAGTCACACAGGATTTGCTCTTTTATGACTGGTTTATTTCTCTTAGCATAATGTCTTCAGGATCATCCACGTGGTAGCATGTGCCAGAATTTCCTTCCTTTTTAAGGCTGAATAATATTCCATCGTATATACCACATTTTGTTTATCCATTCATTTGTGATGGACACTTGCGTTGCTTCCACCTTTTGGCTATTGTGAATAATGCTGCAGTGAACACAGGTGTACAAATATCTCTGAGACCCTGCATTCAATTCCTTTGGATATATATCTAGAAGTGGAATTATTGGATCATATGGTATTTCTATTTTTAATTTTCTTGAGAAACTGCCATACTGTTTTCCACAGCAGCTGTACTATTTTACATTCCTATCAGCATTGCACAGGGTTCCAGTTTCTCCACATCCTTGCCAAGTCTGTCTTTCTTTTTTTAAACAGCAGCCATTCTAATAGTGTGAAGTGGTATGTCATCATGGTTTTGATTTGCATTTCCCTAATAATTAGTGTTATTAAGCATTTTTCATAAGCCTGTTGGCCATTTATGTATCTTCTTTGGAGAAATTTCTATTCAAGTCCTTTGCCTATTTTAAAAGGCCTATAGTTTGGTTTTTTTGTTGCCACATCTTGAGAGTTCTTATATATCCTGAATATTAACCCCTTATCAGATATGTGGTTTGCAAATATTTCTTCCCATTCCATAAGTTGCCTTTTCACTATGTTGATTGTGTCTCATGACGCATAGAAGTTCTTAATTTTGATGTAGTCCAATTTATTTTTTTTGTTACCTGTGCCTTTGGTATCATATCCAAAAAAATCATTGCCAAAAATACTGTATCATAAAGTTTTCCCCCTATGTGTTCTTACAATAGTTTATAGTTTTAGCTTTTAGGCTGTTTAGGTCTTTGATCCATTTTGAATTAATCTAAGTGTCCAACTTCATTGTTTGTTTCCCCCAAAATATTTTTAATAACTAATTTAGCAGTGAAACTTAACTTACATGAGACTGTTTATCTTCATATGTCTGAATATTCTTACACATCGCTGCAGAAGTATTTGATTTCAAGGTGCTGCTCCAGACCACATTGGCTATATTATATTACATGAGTCCAAAATCCAAAATGTTCTGAATTCCACAGTGCAACTGACCCCAAGGAACTGGATCAGATGGTATTTCTAAGGAATCTCGGATATATGGGATGGTGGAACCCCCAACATATTTTTCAGTGAAAATTTCTGGAATTTGCAAGGTGGTAGACATTGGATGTCAGCATGTAGAACTCTCACCCTATGGATGAATACAGTGAGGTCAGGTCATGGGCATCCACCTAATCGTACGATTTGGGCTCTAACTTCTATCTCACTTCAAACTTAACAAGGCATTTTGAGTCAGATCATTTTTTTTTTTTTAATTTGACAGCACAAGCAGGGGGAGCGGCAGGCAGAGGGAGAGGGAGAAGCAGACTCCCCACTGAGCAGGGAGCCTGATGTAGGGCTCAGTCCCAGGACCCTGGGATCATGACCTGAGCCAAAGGCAGTTGCTTAACCAACTGAGCCACCCAGGTGCCCAGAGTCAGATCATTTTTAAAACACATTTATGATCGGCATAAAATAATGAAGCTTAAATGACTTACAGTGATAACAAGAAAGCCAAAAATAATTCTTTAAACCAAGGCAACCAAAGTGAATTACATCAATGGTAATAAATACTTGGAGATACTGGTTGTAAATGATCATGTCTAAAGGACTATGGTAATTATTCACATACTATAAGGTGTGTTATATATGTATTCATTCAATAAACATTTATTAAGCATCTACTAAGTGTCAGATACCTACCTAGGAAGTGGATAAACTCTTCTAAAAAGCATGTTTTAGGCATTTTATTGGAGTTTTTTGTGTACTTACTTTAACTTTGAGCACATATTTGTCGAATTGTGGTTCTGTCTAACATACTATATAAACTCCGAATCCAGAGATATCTTGTATTGGGTCAAGCAGCATTCCCTCAGCACTAAGCAAGAGTAGAAGGCCAAAGTCCCCAGGATGCAAGATGCCCCTTCTTAGACTTTTCACCACTTCTGCTGCCCCATTACTGGCCTGAACCACTATCTCTCACATAGATTTCTGCAGTTGCTTTATACCTTGTGGCCCTGCTTCAAACATTATTCTCAGAATAGCAGCTAGAGGGATTGTTCAAAATTTACCTGAGCCAATTCACATTATTCTTTCCCCAAAGAAAGAATCAAGTCCTCAGATGGCCTGCCAACTCCTCCCCCTCGTACCCCCTGTGCTCCTAGGCTACTCCCTCTGCCTGCAACACTGTCCCCAGGGATCTGCAGGATTACTGCCCTCCCCCTCTTCAGGACTTTGCTCACATGAACCTGTCCTGATGCCTTATTTAAAATTGAAACCCACTCTGCCTCTCCTACCCCAGGCACTCCCCATCCCTTCTGCCAGATCTGCTTCTCACCTTGTAACAAACAATATGATTTGCTTTTTATTATGTTTGTGGCTGTTGTCTGTTTCCGTAAGAGCAGGAATCTCTTTGTTCGCTGACGCCTCTCAAGGGCTTAAAACAGTGCCCGGCACCTGCAGGTACCTTGGAAACAGCTGCTGATGGAGGAATGAAGAGTGCGTGAAGAGGAGTGTGAGTGGCTGGGGCACACAGCCTTGGGGAGGAGCACAAGTGACCAGGACACAGAAGGGGACACACAGCTTGGTTCCTTTCTTTGTGTCATCCTGCTGTGTTCAGGCCTAAGCCCTAAAGACCAGTGATAGGAGGTCAGAGAAGGCTCTAGGGAGGAGCCTATCATGGCCATCACGTCCGACCCGTCATCCTGTTGTGAGCACAGAGCAGGTGGGTGGGGGACAGGATGGAGGGTGGGAATCCAGGGTATTCTGCCCCACTCTTTATTCTTCTTGATGCTCTTCTTCTTCCTCAGAGTATATTGAGGATCACGGAGCTAAGCTGTTCTCAGTCATGGATGATTTTGTCCCCCTGGAGGATAGTTGGCATTGTTGGGAGATGTTTTTGATTGTCACAACTGTGGAGTGCTCCTGGCCTATCCGAGGAGGGCCCAGGGACACTGCTGAGCCTCTTCTAGTGTCACTTTGCTGGGATCAGCGCCGCAAGGAAGAACTATCCAGCATTCAGTGTTAACAGTGCTATGGCTGAGCAAACCTGGTACAGAATATTCAAAAGACTAACTTAAATCTGAGAACACCCTTGTTTATAATGGAAACAAAGCAGGCACCTTCTGTATTTCTCCTGGTTCCTTGGCTGGCTTCCTTACTTTCCTCTGTCTGCCCCCCATCGTGCTTGGGGCCCTGCCACCTGCTGCACTGTTTTTCCGCTGAGAATGTGGTGGTACTGCCGGGGACCAAACACGAGCAGGAGGTGGGGATGGCAAAGTAGGCTGCCAACAGACACGGTGGTGTTTTGTTCACCCTCGGGTGGAATGTGGTGTCAGACAAGCAGAAGCTTACCGTCTGGTTCGTCCTGATAGTCGTTCCCCTCTAAATGTTCTTCCTGAGCACGTCCTAGATGAAAACCAGCCTGGGTGTTTCTTGGCTGGGTGGGCTTGGTCATGTGTTTCTGTCTTCTGAGGTCCTGTTAAGCTGTGTGGATGCTTCAGAGTTCCTGTAGCCACAGGATTTGGGATCCTGCGCAATGAACGTTGAAGTAGCCATGGGTTTGGTCAAGAGTAACTTTCGTTATGAATTCCGTTGGAATTCTCAGGCAGAGAGCCCTTGTAGATATGAGCAGCAGGCCGTGGGCCTTTGGTGCAGCAGGCCAGCTGCAGGCTAATTTGGGACTAGGCCCTGCCCAGCCTGTGGCGAGGCCCCACGACCCCCGCAGCAGCTCCCGGGGCCCACTCTGCCAGGCGCTCTGTGTGCAGGATCCCATTTAATCCTTAACCACAGGGTCCCCAAGCACAGCAGCTCCCAGGGCATGAGATCCATGTGGTCACTGGCTCTCCTGCCCAGAAGGGCTCTGCACTTGGTTAGTGCTTTGCTGTCGCCACCTTGAAATTCTTAATCATTTTTCAAACAGGGGTCCCACATTTCCACTTTGTATTGAGCTCTGCAGATCGTAACGCCAGGCTTGTCACCTGGTCATCTGTGCTCATGAGTCCCTGGAGAGACTCCCTCCCTCTTGTTCCCAGACCGCCTTCAGCACTACCCTTAGGACATCAGAACTGCTGGGAGGGCCAGGGGTCCCTGGCCTGCTCCAGACCCCTCTGGCGGGGGGGGGGGGAATCAAGGGGACTCAAAGGTCCCTCCTGGCATTTCCACTTCCTCTCCCTACACTCCCTCTTCCATCCGAGTGAACCATCTCTCGTGAGTGCTTTTTTATTACCTTTTACCTCTTTACCGAGGGTGCTCCTTAGTATGGCATCTTTAATAAGATTGGGTTTATAGGAAAAAAGCCCTCACCATATCTTGTTTAAGTTTTGGTACCGTGTCCTAGGAGCACATCCACAGAGAAGGGCATTACCTTTGTGGGGAAGAGTGTTTGCTCCAGACTTGGACTGCCTGAAGCCTCATTTTTGGTATTGCTTGCTCACTCTGGGACTTTGGGCAATTAATGTACCCTGTCAGCGCTATAATTTCCTCATTTATCCGATAGGTATTTACTGTCCCCATTTAGGGCTGGTGTTGTCCACAGGGACTCCTCTTGAGCTATTGTGAGCATTCCTGGCATACATGAAGGTTCTGGGCCCAGGGCTGAGTAATGTCAGTGGGGATCCTTTCTGCCCCTTTACACAGCTGACTTGGATTTGACTTCTCAGCGTTGCACTTTCTTTTTGCTTTCTGATCAACCGAACGTGGGCGCTCTCACGTGCTAGGGCAGAGTTGTCCGACCTGTGGCTAAAGAACCATTGCATTAGAACCAGCTGGTGGTGCAGCCTGGAAATCTGAATGTTCAGCAGTGCGACTGAGAAGTCTGATGAGACAAAGTAGCTTGGGAACGGCTTGGTGGTGGTTCTCAACAAGGGGTTCTCAGCCCTGGGGATCTAAACATACCTATGCCTAGCCCCACTCCAGACCGACTGAGAGGAGTTTCTGGCTGGGGTTCAGGACCCCATATTTTTAAAAACACTTTCCAGGTAGATTAGGATGTGCCATGAGGATTGGAGTCCCTGCTCCTGGCCTTTGCCGTAGACCAGGCCTAGGAGCCCTGGATTCAAGAACACTATTCTGTGCTCCCCCTGCCCGCCACACCCACACCGTCATCCCTTCTCGGGCCAAATAACCGGGGGGAAAAGGCCATTTTATTCCCCAGGTGGTTTGTTCTGTCTTGGTGTGTTGGACCTAGCCTTTCCTTCTGAGAGTCTGTGGTGTCAGCACATCAAAACGGCGAACAGACAACACATAAGCTGTAACACAGGGAGGCAGCTAAGAGGCTCCAGGGAAGGTGTATGCCGCAGTTTCTTCACCGCTCCTGGTGTGAACCGCGCGGGGCTGGAACCTGACTGCATATGCAGCAAGGTGCTCTCCGCTGAGACTAATAACAATTTGCTGGTTAAGATAAGAACAACTCCTATTTATTAATTTCCTAAGTGCCAGACCATGGGTCAAGTGTTTAAATATATGGTTGTATTGATTCCTCATAACAGCATTGTGAAGTATGAGTGCCAATATTCTCTCCCCTTCACAGGGAAACTGAAGATTGGAAAGACTGATGGCTTGCCATAGCGCAGCTGGGAGGGGCTGGGGCTGGCGTGTAATTCCAGTCTGTGTACTTAACCGTTCAGTGAGCCAATGAAAAATAAGCAATGTCCTTTAGGTCTGTGTTGATATTCTTGATATTCATGGGCTAGATCTACCCATGCCCTGGTTTCAGGGCATTCACCAAAAGGATTAGAAAGATGCTGTTTACCACTGTCTGGTCTGAATACAAAACGCAGCAAGCAGCTGGTGAGATTTTGGTCTTTGCCTTATGATTTTTAAGTGGGTGGTTGCTCTTTACTGCCATCTGCTGGCTATCTGGACCAAGCACAGGCCAGAGCCCCACATTTCTCATAGAGGAGCGTCCGAGAAGGCCACCTCTACAATTCAGCAAAATGCCTTCTGCTCATACTGTCAAAACCTTCTGAAACTTGCACTTATCTAGAAGAAAAGAGCCCTTCTGTGGTCTTAAATAGGATGATTTTTCCTGGCTCTGTCTTTATTATTGGTGGATTTCTAACCATATTCCAAATAATACCTTATGGTTTTTGGACTCCCACAGCAGAAGACAAAAGCAAAGACAGCTTTGTAATTTCCCAGTGGAGTGACCACCTTGGCCAGTCTGGATAGGAAACCACGATTACACTATTGTTCTCTGCATTTGTGTCAGAGAAGTTAAAACCAAGTCTCAACAGACAGGAGAAGGGCAATCCTGTGAGAGCCCCGCAGGGATATGCCATGCGCCAGGGTCTCTCCAGAATGTACCCAGAAGAGTCTCTGTCATTCTCTTCACCAGTGTTGCATGCAGAACAGCAGTTAGGTTTAGAAATGATGAAAATGGGGTGTTACTAGGAAACCTATTCACAGTTCTGTCCACTGAGGTGTTTTCAGGACGTGATTCTTATTTTAAATAATTACCTTGGAAGTCAGTGTGGCCCAGTGTCCTATCCGTCTTTTTAGGTAGACCCCTGGAGTTGACCTGTCTGATGTGACCAAATACAATTTATCTGTTGGAAGCAATGAGTATTTGCAGAGAGCCTGAGTTGGTCTCTGAGAGAAAATGTTCACATCTCATTAAGTTTATGTTCTAAACAATGAAAATGTAACAACTCCTTCCCTCCATCTCTCTTCTTCCCCTCTGCCCATCTTTAGTCAGAAATAATCCATATCAATTTTACTCTATTGCCTCTGCCTTCTTTGAAGCCTCTCCATATGTTGGTTAGTTCGGTGGAAATCTGCTATGAAACACACATCATGAGGGACTGAGGGGAAAAGGGGTGGGATCCTCAAACTTAGCCTCTCGGTCTCTTGTTTTCTGGCCCTCTCCTTGCCAAACTCCTTAGGCCCTTTGGAGGAATGCAAGAACTCTCTGGACACAGTCTGAAAACACAGTGGGTGCTGTGTAACTTGACTGGCTCATCAGTCTTCACGGAGTTGGAAAGTTTTTCTTTGTTCCTAAACCTCTTTAAAAAAGACAAAGCAAACTTCTTAAAAACATTAACATTTGGCAATTCCAGGTGGCAGATTGTTTGTTATAATATTCTGGTACCTTGCCTAATTTGTTCCCCAAGATAAGCAGGTAAAAAATAGTAGGGGTGGTGGGGAGAAAAAAATGTTTGTATACTGGACCAAATACAAAGCCAGATCTTGGGGAGAAATTTCAGTTTTCAAGCCATTTAGCCCCATGGAGCAGGACATGCTGTTGGAGGCCGTGCAGAAGGGCCGGCATGCTCATGCTCAGCGGGCAGCCATAGC
Organism: Ursus americanus; assembly: GCF_024610735.1. Classification (NCBI taxonomy): domain Eukaryota; kingdom Metazoa; phylum Chordata; class Mammalia; order Carnivora; family Ursidae; genus Ursus; species Ursus americanus. Next base: position 22,742,679 of record NC_142133.1, read on the forward strand.
GACCGGGCCTGCTCAGGAAGGGTGAGTCCTGAAGACAGAGGAATTATGAAGGGACTGTGGTTGGAATATTTCCATGACAGTTACACTATGTAACACATTGCTGAGATCTGTGGTGTATCTGTATGTGTATATCATTTTTATTGAGATACAATTGACATATTCATTTCGGGTGTACATAATGATTCGATATATGTATATGTTGCAGAATGATCACCACGATAAGTCTAGTTAACACCTACTACCACATAGCTATCTTTTTTTCTTTTAATGAGAACTTTTAAGATCTCTCTTAGCAACTTACAAATATACAATACAGTATTATGAACCTATAGTCTTCATGCTGTTCATTACATCCCCAGGACTTACTGATTTTCTAACTCTGTGTTTGTACCCTTTGACCACCTTCACCCCTTTTGCCTGCCTCCCGCCCCCCTATGTGGGCAACCCCCAATCTGTTCCTTGTATCAGTGAATTTAGGGGGTTTTGTTTGTTTGCTGCCTGTTTGTTTTTTAGGTTCCCCATATAAGTGAGTTTGTATAATATTTATCTGGCTTCTTTTAAAAAAAAAATTTACTAAGAAAGAGCTAGGGGGAGAGGGAGAGGAAGAGAGAAACTCAAGCCGACTCCATGCTGAAGGCGGAGCCCAGCGCAGGGCTCAATCTCAGGACCCTGAGATCACGACCTGAGCTGAAACCAAGAGTCAGATGCTTAACTGACTGCCTCACCCAGGTGCCCCTCTATCTGACTTATTTCCTTTAGCATAATGCCTTCAAGGTCCACCCATGTTGTCCCAAATGGCAGGATTTCCTTCTCTGTGGCTGAGTAATACTCCACTGTGTGTATGCCACATTATCTTTATTCATTCTTTCATCGGTAAACATGTAGCCCAAACATGGAATAGCCTCGTAAATAATGCTGCAGTGAACATGGGGTTTCGTTTTCCTTTTGAATTAGTGTTTGGTTTCCTTTGGGCAAATATCTATATGTGGAATTGCTTGATCGTATGTTGGTTGTATTTTTAATTTTGGGAAACCTCCGCATTGCTTACCACAGTGGCTGTACCAATTTCCATTCCCACCAGCAGTGCTCAAGGGTTCCCTTTTCTCCACATCCTCACCAGTGCGTGTTATTTCTTATCTTCTTAAACGATAGCCATTGTGCAGTGATATCTCATTGCGGTTTTGATTTGCATTTCCCTGATCATTAATGATGTTGAGCACCTTTTCATGTACCTGTTTGCTCTCTGTATGTCTTCTTTGGAGAAATGTCTACTCAAATTCTCTGCCCATTTTTAAATTGGAATCTTTATTTCTTTGCTTGAACTGCAGGAGTTCTATATTTTGGATATCGATCTTTTATCAGATTTATGATTTGCAAGTACTTTCTTCATTTGGTAGGTCACCTTATCATTTCGCTTTTACTCTCTTTGCTGAGCAGAAGCTTTTTAGTTTGATGTACTCCCACTTGTTTACTTTGCTTTCGTTGCCTTTACTTGTGGTGTCAGAGCCAAAAAATCATTGCCAAGAATGACTTCAGAGAGTTTACTGCCTGTGTTTCTTCCAGGAGTTTTATGGTTTCAGCTCTTATGTTCCTGAATCCATTTTGAGTTAACGTTTGTGTACATGGTGTAAGATAATGGTCCCGTTGCATTCTTCCTTGTGGCTGTCCGGTCTTCCCAACACCCATTAGTGAAAAGACTGTCACTTTCCCATTGTGTATTCTTGACTCCGTGTCATAAATTAATTGACCATATATGGGTGGGTTTATTTCTGGACTCTGTTCTGTTCCATTGATCCATGTGTCTCTTTTTGTGCCAGTACCATACTGTTTTGGTTACTAGAGGTGTGTAACAGAATTTGAATTCAGGAAGCATGTTGCCTCCAGCTTTGTTCTTAAGATTGTTTTGGCTACTCAGGGTCTTTTGTGGTTCCATACAACACATTTTAGGATTGTTTATTCTGCAAAAAATGCCATTGGAATTTTGATAAGGATTACATTAAAACTGTAGATTGCTTTGTGTAGTACATTCCATGTATTTTAACAATCTTCTTCCAATTCACGTGCATGGAATAGCTTTCCATTGATTTGTGTCATCTTTAGTTTTTTTCATCAATGTCTTATAATTTTCAGCATACAGGTCTCTCGCCTCCTGAGTTAAATTTATTCCTAGGTAGGATAGCCTGGTGGCGCAGTTGGTTGAGTGTTGCACTCTTAGTTTCTGCTTCGGTCATGATCTCGTGGTGGTGGGATCAAGCCCCACATTGGGCTCCATGCTCAGAGCAGAGTCTGCTTGAGTTTCTTTCTCCTTCTTCCTCTGCCTTTCCCCCACCCCTGCATTCATTCCCCCCCCCCAGGATAAATAAATAAATCTTCTAAAAAATTTTATTCCTATGTATTTTATTCTTTTTGATGCAATTGTAGAAGGCTTTGTTTTCTTAATTTCTCTTGCTGGTAGTTCGCTTTTAGCATATACAAATGCAGATGATTTGGGGGTATTGATTTTGAATCTTCAACTTCACTGAAGTTCTAACTCTTTTTGTGATCTTTAGGGCTTTCTGTATATCAAATCATGTTATCTGCAAATAGTGACAGTTTTACTTCTTCCTTTCCAATTTGGATGCCTAGTTACTCTGGGTAGGACTTCCAAATACTTGTTCCAAGAGTGACAAGAGTGGGCATCCTTGTCTTGTTCCTCATCTTAGAAAAAAAGATTTCAGCTTTCCACCATTGAGTATAATGTTAGCTGTAGACTTGTATATGTGGCCTTCGTTATGTTGAGGTACATTCCCTCTATACATGCTTTGTTGAACGTTTTTATCATAAATGAATACTGAGTTTTGTCAGATGCTTTTTTCTGTATCCATTGAGATGATCATATGAGTTATAGCCTTTAATTTGTTAATGGGGTGTATCATACTGACTGATTTGCAGATGCTGTACCATCCTTATATCCATGGAATAAATCCCTCTTGATTATGGTATATGAACCTTTTAATGTATTGCTGAATTTGGTTTACTAATATTTCTTTGAGGATTTTTGCATCTATGTTTATCAGGGAAATTGGGCTATAATTTTCTTGTGGCATCTTTGTCTGGTTTTGATATCAGGGTTGTCCTGTCCTCATAAAATCAGTTTGGAAGGGTTTCCTCCTCATACATTTTTGGGAAGCATTTCAGAAGGATTGATGTTGATTCTTCTTTAAATGTGTTGTAGAATTCACCAGTGAGACCATCTGATGCTGGGCTTTTCTTTGTTGGAAGGGTTTTGATTACTGATTCAATTTCCTTACTCGTTGTTGGTCTGTTCATATTTTCTATTTCTTCACAATTTAGTTTTGGTAAATTGGATGTTTCTAGGAACTTTCCCTTTCTTTTAGATTGTCCAGTTTGTATGCACATATCTTTTCATAGAGGTCTCTTTTGATCCTTTGTTTTTCTGTGGTATCAGTTGTAATGTCTCCTCTTTCATTTCTGATTTTATTTGGGTCCTCTCTTTTTTCCTTGGTAAGTCTAACTTAAGGTTTGTCTCTTTTGCTTATCTGTTTAAAAAAATAGCTCTGAGTATCACTGATATTTTCTATTATCTTTTTAGTCTCTTACCTCATTTTTTTCTGCCCTGATCTTTATTTCCTTCCTTCTCCTAACTTTGAGCTTCATTCGTTCTTCTCTTTTTAGTTCTTTGGGCTATAAATTTAGGTTGCTTATTTAATATCTTTCTTGTTATTTAATGTAGGCTTTTATCGCTGTGAACTTTCCTCTTAGAACTGCCCTTGCTGTCTCTCCTAGGTTTGGGTATATTGTATTTCTATTTTCCATTTGTTTTTTATTTCTCTTTTGATTTCTTCTCTGACCCATTGGTTGTTCAGTAATGTGTTGTTTAATCTTCACATACATGTGTATTTTCCAGTTTTGTCCTTGTCATTGATTTCTAGTTTCATACCATGTGGTCAGAAAAGATGCTTGATAGGATTTCAGTCTTCTTACATTTATTAAGACTTGTTTTGTGGTCTAACATATGATCTATCCTAGTGAATATGCCATGTGTACTTGAGAAGAATGTGTACTATGTTGGTTTTGGATGGGATGTTCTTTAAATGTCTTTTAAACCCTTCGGGTCTAATGTGTCATTTAAGACAATTGTTTCCTTATTGATTTAATGTCTGGATGATCTATCCACTGATGAAAGTAGGGTATTAAATTCTGCTACAGTATTGTATTGCTGGCCATTTCTCCCTTGAGGTCTGTTAATGTTTGCTTTATATATTTTGGTTCTCCTGTGATGTGTGCATCAACATTTACAAATATATCCTTTCACTGGATCGACGCCTCTATTGTTATATAATGACCTTCTTTGTCTCTTATTACAGTCTTTGTCTTCAAGCCTGTTTTAAGAAATCCCAGATTTTTTTTGGGTTTCTGTTCGCATGGAATACCTTTTTCTATCCCTTTCCTTTTAGTCTTTGTGTGTCCTTACATTTGAAGTGAGTCTGTTGTAGGCAACACATAGATCTTATTTTTTTATCCATTAGCCACCCTACGTCTTTGGATTGGAGAATTTTGTCCATTTACATTTTATGTAATTACTGATAGGTATTGTTGTTTTGTTAATTGTTTTATGGCTATTTTATAATTCCTTTGTTCTTCTCTTGCTCTCTTCCTTTGTGATTTGATGATTTTCTGTAGTGTAGTGGTATGCTTAGATTCCTTTATCTTGACTGTATCTACTGTGGTTTTGCTTTGTGGTTACCATGAGGCTTTCCTGAACCAACTTACAATAGTCTGTTTTAAGTCGATAATAGTTTCAGTTTGAATACCTTCTAAAGCTTTCATTTTTACTCCCCCCTTCCATGTTTTGCTTTGATGTCACAACTTACATCTTTTTCTTTTGTCCATTAACAAAGTATTGTGGTTATAGTTGTTTTTACTACTTTTGTCTTTTAACTTTCATCCTACTTTTATACATAATTAACCCACCACCTGTACAGTATTAAATTATTCTGAATTTTACTCTATATTTACCTTTACCAGTGAGATTTATACTTTCATATCTTTTCCTATTATTGATTGGTGCCCTTTTATTGCAAGTTAAAAGAGTCCCTGAAACATTTCTTGTCAGGTTCTTCTAATTGAGATGAAGTCCTTTAGCTTTTGATTGTCTGGAAAAGTCTTCCTCCTTCAATTCTGAAGGATGACTTTGTCAGGTAGAGTATTTTTAGTTGGCAGGTATTTTCTTCAGCAAGTTAAATATATTGTGCCATTCCTTGCAAAGTTTCTGGCCTGCAAAATTTCTGCTGAAAAATCTGCTTATAGTCTTAATGGGACTTCCCTTGTACAAAACAAATTGTTTTTCTCTTGCCGCTTTTACGATTCTCTCCTTGTCTTTAACGTTTGACACTTTAATTATAATATATCTTGGTATGGGTTTCTTTTGGTCATCTTATGTGGAACTCTCTGGGCTTCCTGGATCTGTATGTCGATTTCCTTCCCCATGTTAGGGAAATTTTCAGCCATTGTTTCTGCAAATGAGTTTTTTGCCCTGTCTCCCTGTTCTTTTGGGACCCTTATAATACCAATGTTAAGGGATTTATGAAACAACATCAAGAGACTAACATTGGTCCCTTAAGCTGTCTTCGCTGTTTTTCATTCTTTTTTCTTTTTGCTGCTCTGATTGGGTGGGTTCCACTGCCCTCTGTGAGTTTACTGACCTTTTTCCTTCTTCATCTCGTTTCCTGTTGAAGCCCTTTAGTGTATTATTCGGTTCAGCTATTGTTTTCATCTCTGTGATTTCTGTTTGCTACTTTCTTATATTTTTTATTTCTTTGTTGAAAGTCTCATTTTTTTCATGCTTTGTTCCCCTGAGCTCAGTGAGTATCTGTAGGACTGTTATTTTGAACTCTTTATCAGGTAAATGACTTATTTCCAATTCATTGCTTTTTCTGGGATTTTATCTTGTTCTTTCATTTGAAACATATTCTTGTGTTTGTTCATTTTTTTCTTGACCCTCTTTGTTCGTTTCTCTACATTAGATAAAATAGTCACCACTTCTGGTCTTAAAGAGATGGCCTCATGTAGGTGAATCTTATTGTTCAAACCTTCCCCTAGCTCTTGGTTGTCCATCAAACCTTTGTGATTGTATAAACAGCCTACTTGGTTCTTTGTCATATCCAGTAATTGAAGGTGTACCCCTCAGGCCATAGCTCTGAAGATAAATTAATAGGCCTCTTCCATAGAGAGACTGGGTATCTCAGTCTGCTCTGTCTTTGCTGTGCCTTAGGGGTAGTTGATTAAGAACTGTTTCTCCATTTGTTACAGTCCTGTGGGATCCATGAATGTAGGCACTGCTGGCCTCCCAAGCCAGGAGGTCACGGGCTGACTCTTGGGCAGTAGCCCCTTGTGTGTACAGGATTCTTTGTAGGAGACAGCAGCAAGCTGGAACAAGGCAGAGGAGAAGTGCAAATGTGGCACCCTCTGGCCTCCTCAGTCTTTGGAGAGTATTTCAGTGGACCTCTAGACATGTATTAGATTAGATGCCTGCCCTTCAGACTGAAACTTTAAGCAAATAGTCCTCTTTCACAGAACAACTGGGCGTTTCAGTTTCCTCTGCACCAGGCCCTGGAGGATAGCCACAGTGAACCCATGATTTTTAAATTCGTTATAGCCTTGTGGATCTCATGGATGAAAGCCCTCATGGCTTTCAAAACTAAGTCTTTTGGGGGCTCATCTTTCAAGTACAGGTCTTAAATAGTGAGGTGTCAGATGTGGGCTTCAAAACTTTCATTCCTCAGAAAGAAGCTCAGAGTTGTGAGTTTGCTCCCAATTGTGGATTCTTGCCCGAGGGTGGGATTTATAGTAAGATTGTCTATCAGCCTCCCCTACTCATTTTGATGCGAGGGTTGGGTTTTTGTTTTTGTTTTTCTTTCCTTGTTTGCCTGGTATAGAGGAATCGTTCGGCTGCTTTTGGGTTTCTTTCGGGGGAAATTGTTCCCTATGTTGCTGTAGATTAGATGTGTCCATGGGAGGAGTGAATTCAGGATCCTCCTGTGTCTCCATCTTGACCTAGAATCTTGTATATGCCATTTAAATTATTTTTTGGTGTGTAAATATCTGCTTACAAATGTCTTGCGCCTCCTTAGAATATAAATAAACTCCAGTGGGGCATGAGCCTGACTTACTCACTATCCAAACTCTAGTCTTGGGCACATAGCAGGTACTTAATAAAAAATGTTTGAATAAGTGGATGAATATATCCTTCCTTCTTTCAATGTTTTCATTGAGGATAGGGATATTATCGTTTATTTCTTGGTATTTCCAAGGGCACGAGAAATGTTTGTGATTCTGGTGTTTTTGGCCGTTGTTATTGAGCATATACTCCATGCCAGACATCGGGCTAGGTACTGAAGATACAACAGTGTATACAACTGAGAAAATTCTTGTATTCACAGACATTAGTGAGAGGAAATAGACAATAAATGTAATAAAAAGTAAATTATTTGATGTTTTTTGCTGATGTTGGAATGAATTAATATTCCTGGAGTGCGTGGGTGGCTCAGTGGGTTAAGCATCTGCCTTCAGCACAGGTCATGGTCTTGGGGTCCTAGGATGGAGCCCCGCATAAGGCTCCTGCTCAGTGGGGAGCCTGCTTCTCCCTCTCCCTCGGCCCTCCACTTGTGCTTGCTCTCTTTCAAATAAATTAAATACTTAAAAAAATAATTAATATTCCTCTTCTTCCTGTTTCTTTTTTTTTTTTTTAAGATTTTATTTATTTATTCGACAGAGATAGAGACAGCTAGCGAGAGAGGGAACACAAGCAGGGGGAGTGGGAGAGGAAGAAGCAGGCTCATAGCGGAGGAGCCTGATGTGGGGCTTGATCCCATAACGCCAGGATCACGCCCTGAGCCGTAGGCAGACGCTTAACCACTGTGCCACCCAGGCACCCCTCTTCTTCCTGTTTCTGAATAACAAAGTATTGAACCTCTTCTGCAATAAAATCATAAGTGATCCAAAGCCTGTAACAAATTTACTCCCGTCCTGAAAGAAACAGGAATATGTTAATTAGCAAACAGTAACTAAACCTCTGGAAAAGTGTGAGAAAGAGAGAAGGACAGGAAAGGGATAGGGCAGAAAGACTGCTGCTACAAAGCAGAGTTTCATCTCTGCTCAGCTGCCTGCCCTGCCGTTCTGCAGTCTTACCCGGATGCTTTCACCACGTATCTGTCCTTGCCAACCTTGAAAGCCCGTCATGATGTTTGCTGGCAGGATTTTGGGTGACTGACCCCGAACTAGCTGTTGCCAAGGTATGTGTCAAAGTGGGAATAACAAGTCAGCCTATGTACTATTTCCTTCCATTTCAAGACACAATGAATTCAGAGCAAGGGGTAAAGAGAGTTATTGCATGAAAAATAGCCTTGTGCCTTAAAAAAATACTTTTCTTGTAAATAAATGTATCCTCTCATTGGTTCCTTTTAAGACCACTGTGAGTTGATTAAGGGGAGGATTATAGTTAGTGTGTCCATATACCCCCAATTAACCCTTCTTTTGTCCCAGCATCCCATTTGGCTTAGCATTTGTCCTGGATTTTTTTTTTTAGACTTAATTTTTTTAAAGCAGCTTTAGGTTCACAGCAAAATTGAATGGAAGGCACAGAGATTTGTCCTAGACCCTCTGCCACCTCACATGCACAGCCTTCCTGGCTATCAACATCCCCCACCAGAGGGGTACATTTGTTACAGCAGGTGAAGCCAAGTTGATACATCATTGCTCGAAGCCTATAGGTCACATTAGGGTTCACTCTCGTGGTCACGTAGAGTTACATATTCTGTGGGTGTTTGTTTTTTTTTAAAGATTTTATTTATTCATTTGACAGAGAGACAGCCGGTGAGAGAGGGAACACAAGTAGGGGGAGTGGGAGAGGAAGAAGCAGGCTCCCAGCATAGGAGCCTGATGTGGGGCTTGATCACAGAACTCTGGGATTACGCCCTAAGCCAAAGGCAGATGCTTAATGACTGAGCCACCCAGGCACCCCATATTCTGTGGATTTTGACACACATATAATAAAATGTATCGAACATGATAATGTCTTACAGAATAGTTTCACCGCCCTGGAAATCCTCTGTGCTCTGCATATTCACCCCTTGGTTCTGAACTTATCATTTTGTAATAAAGTGTAATTATAATTTTATATTTGAAAATATTTTTGATAGAACTATTTATTTCAACATGGTAAAGCTGCTTTTTTGGTTAAAAACTAAATATTCTTAAAGTATATAAATTTATGGGATGCCTGTGTGGCTCAGAAGGTTAAACGTCTGCCTTTGGCTCAGGTCATGATTCTGGGGTCCTGCGTTCGAGCCTCACGTTGGGCTCCTTGCTGAGTGAGGAGCCTGCTTCTCCCTCTGTCTGCTGCTCCCCCTGCTTGTGTACACACACACTCTCTCCACATAAATAAAATCTTTTTTAAAAAAGTATGTAAATTTAATTTGTCTTTCAAAGTAGTCCCAACTCGGGTGATAACTTTACATGGTCTCCATAATTACAGTCTGCATTTAATGCAGAGAAAAACTGGTTTCCAGAGAGAAAGGGAAACTCCCTGGTGTGTCTGGCCAATCAGGTACAGAGTAGGACTAAAGACTTGTGCTCTGTCTTCTGGTACTTTCTATACCAGAGACACAAAGCCCACTGGGAAGACAACTCAGATCTCAAAGCTTAACACATCCCTGCCTTATTTAAAGTAGTTGTGAAAGCAGGATTCTGTCTGTATTTCTAATTCAGGCATGAGAAAAATTCACTAAATAAATAATGTACCCGGTAAGGAACAAAACAGGCCACAAGAAGTCCAAGAAATAAAAAACCAGGCATGCAAATGAAGACCTGCCTGGAGAGTATGTACTCTTGAGGTGGAAGTTTGTATTTCAAAGAAGTACTGTGCTTTTAGAGAGGACTGTATAAAATGTTAAGTCAGAGAAGAATAGCATCTTCACCGACAAATGTTTGATGGTATTTCGAGACTGAAATTAGTTTCATTTGCATATTTCTGGGACATGGTACATCTGTTATCCAGCAAAATGAGTCTAGGTTCTGATCAAATACATAGTAAACTTGCCTAATATGGCAATTAACCATTCTGCAGTATCGTCCACCTTTAATTTTAATGTAGTGTCAGCAGCCTAAAGATTGAAGTGACTCCTAACTTTTCCGTAGCAAATCAGAAGTACTTTATTTCAAAAAGGGACAGTTTTTCACAAAGACCAATTTCTCCTCATACTCAGTTTAAGATATAGTATTTAAAATACATTCTAATGTAAAAACACAGTTACCCTATGTCACATGGGAGTGATTACTCTTGTGTAAAATCTAGATGGCAAGGGGTGGGGTAAATGACCAATGCATGGAAGGAAATGGTAAATAATACAGATGGTGTGTGGAGTTGACATTTCTCCTTCAGGCATTTTTAAGATGCATTGCATTGGATGCTATCCTGGTGAAAGGATGTTTAGGTGTTTTTCTTTATTTGCAAATGGCGTGAATATAGGTTTTTGTTTTATTTCTTTATTTTTATTCACCAGGCCTCTCTATCCGGAGTGTGTGCTGGAAAGCAGACCGCCTTCTAGCAGGGACCCAGGACAGTGAGATATTTGAAGTGATCGTGCGCGAACGAGACAAGCCGATGCTGATCCTGCAGGGCCACTGTGAGGGGGAACTCTGGGCGCTGGCCCTGCACCCCAAGAAGCCACTGGCTGTGACAGGCAGTGACGACCGCTCTGTCAGGTGAGGCCCCAGCAGTGGTGGTTGTCATCTCCCTGGCTGCCTTGGGATAACAGATTTATTTTGCCCAAATTTGCTTGTTACTGCAGAGAAGGATAAACCACAGTACAGAACCACACAATTTCTAAGTGGAATGTTGCAACGTTTAGCTCAACAACACTTGGCTTCTTAGCATTTTGTTGTTGCTATCTTTCTTTGGCTCCATCTTCAATCATGGAAATGCTCTGAGGAGTGAAAATACACTGTTACTGGTTAGATAGGCTCCCAGTTCTCTTTCAGTTGGTGATGTGGGCTAAGTGCATCTATCGGTGGTAAGATTATACTTCCCCCTCGTGGGTCGGGTCCTCCATGGGGGGCTGTGCACAGCATTTCACAGTTTTGTTATAGACATTCATCTCCATTGGTGAATTCATGGGTTTGTTTTCATCAGAACTTAGATTCTGATTTTCAGAGTCCTCTTCAGTGTGCGAGGAAACAACTATTTCTTTGCAGATTGTCAGATGGAATTTTGAACATTGTCCTCAAATCAAAGGAAGGTACTGGTTCCTAAGAAAACAGGCAATTTTATTAGGACCTCAAGGATTCTGGCTGTGGATCATTTGTTATTTTCTGAGACCACAGCATTGCATAAAATGAGCAACGCGAGCACACTTCCAATATCTCTGTGACGGTTGGAGGGCTGAACACAGGATTTAGAGGTGTGTGAGGCAGGCTGTTCCACTGACTTCAGTGTTTCTGTATTTGCTGCTGACCTTTAAATGTGCCCAATGACAAGCAGGACAGAAACAGTGCATGCCACTGGGAGGGAGAGGCTGCTGGATCAATTGGTTGACTGATTACTGTTTCTGGGCTCTAATGGCTAAATTAGAACATTGTAGACTAGACTGGAGGTTCCTGCTTCTCCGCTGCTCTGGTTCTGTATGTCCGTGCATCTGATCAAGGCACAGTGTGCTCTTTAGTGGGGTATAAATCCAGAAGTAAATCCATTTTGTGATCTGTACCAAACGCTGAAGCCCCATCAGTCTAAGCATCGGTAAACCTACACTTGCGTCTCCACATGGCATAAATGTTTATTTAGTTTAAGCTTCTCTTTACTCAACTTCCCCCTCTTCTCTTCCTTTTCCTTCCTTGACTCTGAGCCTTCCCTGAACCGGCAAAATAGTGCCACCAAGTTACTTGAGCACCTGAGATACTCAATTTATACTCATCCACGTAGAAATGATTTCAAGGAAGTCTTTGGCTTTCTATTTGGGCAACTTTGTTGCGTCTGAAAAATGCAAACATCTCCAAGGAGCTCTGACTGTCAGAATGTCTTATTCCCCTTAACCATGAATTTGGCTAAAATTATAAATGTTCTTTTATACGGAATATTGCAACTAGGAAGAGACTAAGTCCTAATTTCTTGAGAAAGATGAGCTTAGTGACTCGATAAGGATGGTACAGTTTACTGGGGAGTGATAGTTTCTGCATGCTAGTAAAGCAAAGCTTACATTGCTTAAAATAGTACCAGGCTAAAAGCAGTGCGAGATTATGAATAATGGACGAGGTATTGCAAGACTACCATGAGCTTCAGGCTGAACGGTGCAGGCTGCCTCAGGGACCAGTGAGCTCTTCGCTGTGCAACTCTCCATTTTAAGGAGCATGCCTCCATCCTTCCTGACGGCAGAACGCATTTAGAGGAGCTGCGCCACATGTGACTTATTCGTGCCTCTCTGTGGCAGATCTCTCAATTCTCTGCGCCCCCCCTCCCGGCAGATATGGTCGTTTGTGTGTTTAGAGAAGATTGTCTTAAGACTACTAACAGATAGAGGTCAGTTACCATGATTGCAACTAGCATAACCCCTATTTGTTTCTTCAAATATTTAGTTCGTGTTCACTTAGTCTGAGGTGCCTGGATCGGGTGTCCCAGGAGCTGCTGCCACTGTGTGTTTGGGGCACTTGCCCCTTGGCCTCCATTTCTCCAGCAGTAGCTGTGTCCATCGGCAAGGGGCACTGTGAAGTATCCGCCCCGAGCAAGGGCGGTGGACCTATCTGCAGTGGGGCACCCAGGGGGCTAGCGAGGCATGACCGCAGACAACCGGAGACAGCCGCCTGTGGGACCATCCTTGGCAGGGATGTCTTTTGATCTTTTCCATCTCAGATAGGTTTTCTTTCTAGGGAGGCCAACAAATGTTAAGGTGTGTTTCAATCGGTAGGTGCTAAAATCACAGTTATTAAAAGGGTACTCATATTTTTTTAAAAAACAAACGAACAATAATAACATCCAGTAGTACTTCTTTTTCTCTGTTATTAACAACAATTGGTATAAAGAACTATTTTTAATTTCCAAAGAGAATAGCAAGATTTTGTGTAAAGTAGTGTTTAAAATGTCTTTATTTTATCCATCTCAAAATCTCTGTAAATGTTACCTCATTTTATAGTTCTTGCTGGGTATTTCAGATGGTGCCAACGACCCAATGATAAACCAAACACCTTCCCACATTGCCAGACCTGCCTCAAGGAAGGACTGGTGTGAAGTCGGTGCGTCCTCTGCTGTCATCACCATCGGAATGGTGAACAGGCCTTGCAGCCTGGGGCTGGCCGATGACCGTGAGAAGTGGGTTTTGATTTTACCTTGTTCTTGTGCGTAGGCTGTGGAGCCTGGCCGACCATGCTTTGATCGCCCGCTGTAACATGGAGGAAGCAGTTCGCAGTGTGGCCTTCAGCCCCGATGGATCTCAGCTGGCCCTGGGCATGAAGGATGGCTCTTTCATTGTTCTCCGAGTCAGGCACGTACCGACCGTACAGAAAATGATGTCAGAAATGCCCTCTTGTTGAAACTAGTTCTCCTGGCCATCATGTATTCCAGGACTTCAGGAAAAATGCGTTTACTCTTTCAAATAGGAACACTCTAGATTCACAGTCCCCTATCTGTATCTCCCAAATCCAAACACTCTGAAAATCCACGGTTCTTGGGTAACTTATTTGACAGACATCTTGACCCAATGAACTGTTTGAGACTGTTTATTGCCTATTAATCTCTTAATAGGAATAATTATGTGATTTTCTACAAAAATATTAATGTGTTTAATACAGGGTGCTGCCCTAACTCCTACTGGGGATGTTACATAATATATTGTATGTGAACCTTTCTAAACTCCAGTGAATAATGAACTCCCGAGCTCATCTGGTCCCAAGGGGTAATGGGCTCATAGGAAGCCAAGGAAAGAGAAAGAAATGAGAAAGCAGTCTCCAGCACTGCCAGATTTTTAGAGATGAGCTTGAGTAAAATATTTCTTCCACCTATAATGAAAAATTAAATGGAATATTTCATATTTATTAACATCCTGTATTTACTAGACAAAAATTATGACTCATGCTTGTAATTTCTCTAAACGCACTGGTTGGTTTTTGGCTTACGCAATTTGTGATTACAGAAAGAAAATGCAGCTGTAAATTAGATACTGCATATTTTGCACATAGAAAATTCTGTGTAGCTTTGAAAAATGATCTTGGCATGGTTTATTACACTAAATTCTCATTTACCAGCCACTCATAACTTATTACTGAGTCGGTGGGCCACATTTTCTTTCTCTGCTGAGTGATGGTGTGAAAAGACGGCCAATTACCAGATCTTCTTTTCTTTTTGATGGATTTCTTTTGATGGCTTTCCAAAGCCAAAACAAAACAAAACAACCAAAACAACACCCCCAAACCCTATTTGATGACACTTATTGGATGATATTAAACTATATTATATAATACATGCATAGTATATAGTAAGTGATAGTGCTACTAATAAGTGATAGCAGGCGAGGGGAATTGTCATGTGGAAGCTAATATTTGCCATTTTTTGTGCACTGATTTATTGCTATGGAAGAAGTTGTCGGTACTGGCATAGGGGGCTTCCTAGTCAGAATTCGGTCTCATGGTGGCAGCTTTCAGATGAGGGCAGCAGTTCTTACCAGAATCTTATCGGAAGGGATACAAAATCTGGGTGGTCTGATGTACGAATTGTTGAGCTTTCACGGTGTAAAATAATTACATAAGAATTTAATATTAAAAAGGTAACCTTGACGTAGCTTACCTTTCTCCAGGACATGTTTTTAAAACAATTTTACTAACCCCAATTTTTCAAGGCAAAAAGTTTTAGGGGAAAATAATACATAATTAACCATGAAAGCAAATAGGCATTTCAATTCCATTTTTTGGTGGTTTTTATTTTGGAAGCCCCAAATATTTCACATGTTGGTTAATTTTGTCTAAAATGGCCAGAAACTCAATAGAGTATTTTATATCTTTTTTCAAAAGTTAATCCTTTCATTCCTGTAAGTGTTTTCTCCCTTTTGAAACAATTTTTTCTCTGCCGTACAAATTTTAAGACACAGCTTGGGGTTGCTATTTCTAGATTTGCTGCTTATCACTTTTTATTGCTGCTTTTTATTCTTATAGAGATATGACAGAAGTGGTTCATATCAAAGATCGAAAAGAAGTCATTCATGAAATGAAATTTTCTCCAGATGGCTCTTACCTCGCGGTGGGATCCAATGACGGCCCAGTGGACGTGTATGCCGTTGCCCAGCGGTATAAGAAAATTGGAGAATGCAGCAAGTCCCTTAGTTTCATCACACACATTGACTGGTCTTTGGATAGCAAATACTTGCAGACCAACGACGGCGCAGGAGAACGCCTGTTCTACAGGATGCCGTGTAAGTCCTGCAGGCGTTGGATGCTTGTGGAAATCGAAACTCTGAGCCACATGCAGCAAATATTTAAGAATGTCATCATATCTCAGGGCAAGGAATGTTCTTAGAAACACGACCCCCCAGATCTCAAACTCTCCAAGAAAAGGCTGATAAATTGGAACATATTAAGATAAAAAATCGCTGCACGATGAAAGAGATCTTGAGGCACAAAGTGGACAGAAATACTTGAGTGGTTATGATGGGCAAAGGATACATAGCTAGAAGTTATAGAGAACGCCTGAAGATCGCTGAAAGGAAAGGAATCCTAGGAAAATGCCCAAAAGTGCTACATAATTGGGGATCACGGTCTTCATTTGCTATGATGGTTTTAGTCCAAAACTTGTGTTCTTCATAATTGGAAGCCTTTATGATATTATTTGGTGAAATATGCTAATTGGGATTTGAAAAGTACAATTCTTATTTGTCACCTCCACTATCCCCTTAGAAGAGATTCATCAGATTCTATAACATTTAGTGACATTTAGTTTGTAGTACTAAAACGGCAGAAATAAAAGATAAATTTCTGTATTGTAATCTTTGACTATTTTTTAATATAAGAGGAAAATTTTAATATCATAAATCTTGCCATCAAATAATATTTTACCTTAAAATTTTTCTTGAAAAATTATTTTTTTACCGGAAAATAATATATACCGTCTAGTGTAACTATGGCTTTTTAAAGAGCCTCTGCCCCGTCAGCTTCCTCAGCACACCGGCACTAGGTACATAACCTGGGTGTCTACTTTCTTTGCTTGAAATTATTCCATATATATTTGCCATATGTGAAAAAATATGGAATACACGTTTATTTTTTACAATAACAAAGTAACGTCCTGCTCAGTGATGATATCAGTTTGCTCTCTTGTTCTCCTGTTAGTGAGCATTTGGGCTTACTTATTTCTAGTTTCTTTGCTGGTACAGATGGTGCATCTCCAAATATCTTCATGTGGGGGGATTTCCTCTTCTGAGTGACTTTCTTGAACTGTGTTTTCCAAAGGGGGAGTGTTGGGTTAAAGACCATGTTCTGTCAACTCTTCATGGTCATCTTCATGAATTTTTATGTGAGGCTGTCACAGTCCAGAATTTCTGCATGCCAGTTTGACAGCCCACCGGTAACGTGTATGAGCGTCTATTCTCCCAGATTCTATATTTGAAAACATTTGTTTATTTATTTTTGAAGAAGAAACTATGAGGTAGTACGCTAAATTGTCTTGATTTTGAATTTTAAAATTGTGTATGGCCTTTCAGTTCTGTATCTGCGTGTTTCCGCCTGCGTGTGCCCCTGGGTGGCCTCTCTCACCAGCTTCTGGTACAAATGGGAATCGTGCCATACATTTGAGAACATACCAGGCACAACTCTCAAGACTCTTTTCCCTAACCACTTACATTTACTTCATCAAAATTTGGTGGATTTTCATTGTCTAATGCTTTTAAATTTATATAATATCCATTAAATGTTTACATAAATTTTTGGAGCTTAAGTTTTAAAAAATCACTTCTGTGGCTCTTTGAATTATGAAAAGTAGAAGTTGAGAATAAATTTTTTAAAAACCTGGCAAACTGTTGGTGATTAAATATGATAATATATATTTTTGTGCAAGTCATTTCATCAATAATACAAAGCATACTATCTGTGTAGTAGTTTCAGATATTATATTAAGTACAATGATCATTTCCTTTCTCATCTCCATATCTGAGTTTTGATCAGGCACTCTCTTTAAACCATGCTGGAAGAAAACAAATCACAAATTGGGTAAAGAGATTAGAATCTTAAGGTTCCTTGCTTTATAGAAGTTTTTTTTTTTAATTTTTTAAAAAGACTTCCATAAACCTCTATAAGAAAAATGAATAAGTAAATTAGAATATGCTTTTTATTTAAGTGTAACATTATGTTACTATGTATCAATAATTTTCAGCTGGGAAGCCTTTAACAAGTAAAGAAGAAATCAAAGGGATTCCCTGGGCCTCCTGGACTTGTGTGAAAGGCCCTGAAGTGAGTGGAATTTGGCCAAAGTACACTGATGTCACTGACATCAATTCAGTGGATGCAAATTACAACAGCTCAGTGCTGGTTTCCGGCGATGATTTTGGACTGGTTAAATTGTTTAAATTTCCTTGTCTCAAGAAAGGTAAGGCCAAAAGAGAGATTTCAATGAATTAAGTATTTAATCTAGAATGTATAGCAGTGTAATTAAGATTGATTTTCTTGGTGTCTATTCTTGCAGATTATTCATTTCATCTTTATATTCATTTTTACTCTTTTACACTTTTAGATAAAATGTGTTGTTTTTGTCATTTACTGTTGACATTTTAAAATATGGGATTTTACCAATTTAAGGCAGATTTTGTTCACAGAGTTATTACTAGCGAGTTTCTGATTCATAGGCTTCATGTTTCACATTTTAAACAAGTCTTAGTTTTGTTTTTATTTATGTAAATAAACACTCATAATTTAAATTATATATTATGTTAAAATATTGTAAGTAAAATTCTTTTATGCTTCACAGCTAATTGTGCTTACACATGGAAAGCCAAGGAAAATCCTTTTAGACGTATTTAAGATAAAATCTGAAAGTGATCGTTCTGGTGATGACACAGTTGTCGGACCCCTTGTTGGAGCACTAATCTTGCAAATCCGATTTACATACTGGTGAAATTTTTGAGAGTGAAGATTGGTTCAAAAAAACTCCTCTCACATTTTGTTGTTTTACTGTTAAACTCTTGCTCCTTCTGTGTTTGTGGCGCCTTCACGTTGTAGAATGTGACTGAATTAGCCATGTGATGACCCTGTCTTCTTCTTCCTTAAAAAGTTGAGGCAAAGCCCATACACAGGTTTTTCTGAGACTCCCCACCAGCCTGAGAATCTGATCTTCAGAAAGTAATCAGTAGGGACATGCTGTGGCCTGAAAACTTGCTCACTTGAATGATTTTTAAATTAGGAAAGGGAAGGGATTGAAAAATGTCATCAGAAAGTCGTTTTCAGCTACCTGGCAGTTTTGAAGCAGCAACAGTTATGGTTGAGAATTGAACATAAAACACATAGCAAAGCTGCCATCATTTACACTTGACAGAATGGCCATTGCTTTAAAATGCTTGAGGCACAAAATTACCTCAACATGCCTAATTCACTCTCCCCTCCCTGATGGGTCTTTTGAGTAATAGGGCGTAGCGGGTTAGACTGAGCAATGTACTTGCAGAACGTGAGTTAGGCAACCAGCAGGAAAGTGGGCATTGAGAAGAAACATCACTGGGGCCAGAAGCAATACTGTTGGTCTCCAGCGTCAGGACTCGCAAAGAAGTTAACTCACTGAGAGATGGTATTTCCTGTGTATAACTAGCCTTGTAGGGTGGTCTTGGGTCTGGAAAATAGGAATGGAAACGGACGTCTTGGGTTTATTGACGAGAATGGGGAAATGGGGAGGGAGGCAGTGAGCAGTGTTGTCTGTCCGAATGAGACACCCTGGTATGTAAAACAACCCTGAGATGAAGGCACACAGGAGACATCAGCGGGGTAAGGGTAGTCTGACAGCTGAGTGACAGTGTGGTGGGAGTAAGGAAACCCACCTCAGCAGTCTGCGGACGTATCCATGTTCTCAGAGCAAATTGACTTGTTCTCCTTTTCGTGGTACATAGTTTCTAAATTTTGCAATTTGCCTCAGAGACGTTCAGACTTTTGTGGCCTTTCTGTGCCTGAACTATTGGTAGGGGAGTTCAGAAAGGAGTGTTGTTGACAGGAATGGTAACCGTTGGTGGAACTTGTTGCCCAGAGTCCCAGTGGCAGCTATTCCCCCAACTTTTGAACCTGTAACAGCCAAACATGAGCAGGGGCTAGTGACCCTGAGAAGTGTGGAGGCTGAGCAGACATGGTAGTTTTCCATCGGGATTAAATAAAACGCCCAGTCAAATTAATTGACACATTTACAGTGAATGTCTGTAGGGTTCCGCTGCACGGTATTCTGACACAGTTAATGAAAATGCCTGCAGTGGTTTTTATTTTTACATTACTAAGCCAAGTTTTCTCATTTCCTTTTAATAGTTTTCAAATCTTTTAAAATAACTAGTATCAATACTGATAATTTTCTCTAATGTCATTTAGACTACATTCTGTTTGACCATCATTGTACAGAAACTTCCATGAGGTAAAAATTCAAAGCCTTGCTCACTGACATTTGCCACGTCTTACCACCTTGGCACCAGCCCTTCTCCAAGGGAAGGCTCTCCTGTTTAACTTGTGTGCTGCTGCCCCATTAATCCTTCACACAAACACACACAGGCACACACGTACTCACACAGTCCTTAAAGAACTCCCTCCCAAAATAAGTGTTCTGGATGTTGTAAGACCTGAGTTGCATAAATCCTGGACCTTGAGGGGAAAAGTGTTGGCTTTCAGTAGAGCTTGGATGAGCTTGATGAAGGAGAGGAACATAAAGGTCAGGGTAGCTAGAGTGTGATGAATGAGGGGAGCATTGTATACTCAGGGGCTGGAAAAGGACAGTGGGGACTGTGTCATGAAGGGCCTTGTAGCCGCTGTTGGAAATTTGGGTCTTATTCTAAGTGTGGTGGGAAACTATTGAGGGCTTAAAACGGAGGAGTGACATGACCAATCTAAGTTTTTAAAAGACCACTTAGATATCATGTGGGATGGATTAGGGAAGGGGAAACCTCAAGTAGCTTCTTGCACAAGTCCAGGTGAGAGGTGAAGTGGCTTGGACAAAGGTGTCAGGAACGGATGTGAACACGGGAGCGCAAGGTTATGAAACTGTGTCAAGGTAGAGCTAAAGGTCTTGCTGATGGATTGGATGTGGGACTAGAGGGAAAGAGAGGAACAAAGGGTGACTGTGACTCCTGAGTTTTCGGCTTGAGCAGTAGGGTAGATGGTAGCACCGTTTATGGAGATGAGAGAGTAAGCAAGGAAAAGGGTGAGAGAGAGGGAGAGATGGGGTTAAGAGATGGAGAAGGGGAACTCCTCGCTCTGTGTTGTTCATGGTAAGTCTAAGGCACTGTTAGACATCCAAGCGGACATGGCACACGGGCCATCAGCAGTCCGGAGAGAGTTGAGAGCCAAAAGGCAAATATTTGGCAGTGGAGGGCATATCAACAGTGCCTAACGCCATGGGAGAGAGGGCTGCCAGAGAGGAAATGAGGGCAGAGGACTGAGACATCCTCGTGGTTCAGAGAATAAGGGGAGGCCTTGTAAAGTGACAGTGGCCTAAGGAAAGCCTGGGAAGAGATGGGCATGGCCTTCCTTTATTCAATAAATATGTAATATGCTGCTCTAGAGGCTGGAGGTCCATTAACAAAAAAGCACAAATCCCTGCCCTCATGGAGCTTTTGTTCTTCTGAGGGGACAAAGTCAGTAAAATGTAAACACGTCTGGTGAGAAGTGCTATGACGAAAAAGAAAGCCAACAGTAGCAGAGTGCTCAGATGGGGGCAGCTTGGTGGTGGTGTTTTAAATAGTGTGGTCGTTTTCACCTTCATATGCATTTAAAGCATTACCTCTCCAATGAGTATTTGAATTTGAAACACATTTCAGTTGAACAGATGGCTTTCTCCCGCATTGGAGAGGTTGCATGAGAGGACCTGCAGTAGGTAGCAGGAGGGATGTGTTTCTGAAGGAGGGATGCAGTGCTTGCTGGCCCCTGAAATCTCCCATAGCCTTTGGAGTACTAGGCCTCCACGTGGTAGGATGGCCCCTGCTTGTTTCCGTGACTGTCTTTGTGCTGCCCTGTACCAGCCGTGTGCTGGAGACTTCAGTAGTTCAGCTACAAGCGTGAGTGCAAATAGCTTTCCTTCGGCGTTCATTACCTGGGGATGCTGTTTACTGAGAAAAACAATCCATGCAAGGGAACAAAATTTAATTCTCCCCGCTCTACATCCATATGACCCGGAACAATAATTTAACTTTTTTTCCCCCACAGAATTAGTCTCTGTTTCCCTATTGCAAAGGACTCTCTGTCTTGTCTTGTATTTGAATAAGAATGTGTAAGATAATCATTCTGAAGCATTTTATTTTCAGAATCCGTGAAGCAGTAGGCATTATCTGGAACAGGTTCAGATGTGTCTTTAGCCACAGGACTTAAATGTTAAGGCCATTTTTAGCTTAATCTATACTGGAATAATTGAGAGAATTTGGGGAGACTTTGCTTCTTATGGTATGTAATACTGAAAATTATATTTTCTAATATACCTAAGGATTTTACTTTTCAACATGAAGAGGAATTGAATTTTTTAACTCATGAATTCTATTTTTCCCCATTACTAATTTTCTCCTCAAAAATGTCTTTTCAGGAGCCAAATTTAGAAAGTATGTGGGCCATTCTGCACATGTCACAAATGTCCGCTGGTCCCATGACTTTCAGTGGGTATTGAGCACAGGAGGGGCTGACCACTCAGTTTTCCAGTGGAGATTTATTCCAGAAGGTGTCAGCAATGGTCTGCTGGAAACTGCACCCCAGGGTAAAAACCAATTGTAATTTTTCAGCGTTTTTTTGGGGGGGGTCAATAAAAATTTCAAAGAATGTTCTAACGTCTCTCCTGAAGATAAAGAGTTAAAGCAATTTCGGAAAAATTCATTCCTATAATAAAATTTAAAATTAAAAAGAAAAAACAAAACTTTTCAGACACACATGAGTCCGTTGAATAACTTCCTTCAAAGGATTCTGTTTATACCAGATGCACGTTGAAGGTTAAAGGTTTACACGAAGGATTAGCCTTTGAGAATAACAAGAACAAAGACGCTTCAGCCTCTTTAGGACAACTATAACTGTGGCGGGTCTACCTGGTGAGACAGCAGGGGGACAGAGTAACCTTGGGAGTAGGAGTTGGCTCCAAAACGAAGTTCAAAGAATGGTCCACAATTGGGACCAGTGTGTTCCATTTCAGTGGATGTGTAGTTGTTCTATTTACTGTGATGCCAGCAGAAATAATCAGGGAAGAAAATTTAAAACCAAGTGAGGAAATGTTTTCATTAGGAGAGTTTCTGCAGATTTTGACCATGGCAATTACTGCCACTTAGTAGACATGGCAAAATGCTAAGAGAATATTTACTAAACAAAGAGGTTGGATTTCCTTTTGATCCAGGCTTCATTTTGGTAGAACCTTTCCCTGACCTTTTCTTTTTTCTTTTTTCTTTTCTTTTCTTTTCTTTTCTTTTCTTTCTTTTTGTTTTTTGTTTTGCTCTTTTCAAAGCAAGATTTAAAACTCAAAGATTTGTGATCTTCTAAAAGTGTGGAAATGAACTCAGTCTTGCAGGGGCAGGTGGGGGGGGGGTAGTTGTCCTTATCTGTTAATGCTCCTGAAAGGAGTGTCCTGAACTTAACCAAAAGATGGGGGAGAAAAGATGTTTTAAGAACCTACATCGAAGGAAAAACTGTGGTATGGTGATTTTTAAATTTACTTTACTAGACGAAAGGAAATATTTTAAATAAATGTATAAGCTCTCTTGGGTCTCCGAACTTGGCTTGTTTATCATGGGTTGTGTTTCTGCAGAAGGTGGCACTGATTCCTACAGCGAAGAATCTGATTCAGATTTATCTGACGTGCCGGAATTGGACTCTGATATTGAGCAAGAAACTCAAATCAATTACGATCGTCAGGTCAGTAAGCAGAGAGCCCTCATAACAAATGCCTTATAGCCCAGAATGTCTATCTCATTGGATTTGGACATCACACTAAAAATGGCTGGTACTTAGGCAGAAGAGAATCAAGATAAGAATAAGGAAAATCATCTGCCTCTTGTCTTCAAGTACAGATTGAAAATAAGGCCTTTACCCATTCACATTATTAAAATTTTTTAAGTGGAAGGTAGTAGCCAATTTTAAAACTGAACCCATGACAGTTTTCTGTCTCTCTAGCACCTACAACTTTAAAATATTTTTTTGCAGAAAAATATGCAAGTAAGCTATAAAATTTTTCATTTTCTTAACAGATCCTGAAAGCATGTGTTTTCTTTACAGAATTGGTAGTCCCAGAGCCATGGTAGTTTACAAGTGAGCTGATGTCCTGCTTTCTCTCTTAACTCACACAGACCGTTATGAAGACCATTATCCATTTAAGTAAAGTAAAAGCCCAAATACAATACACATGATCTCTCCAGTCAGAAATCACCTCTAGTAGAAAAGTTGCACAATTACAATCAAATTGGGTCCCAGTTTTTTAAAAATTGACACTTCATTTTAGTGCTAAACAGTGAGTTTTGTTAAAGAGAGCCATTCTTCACAGGAATCTGGAGACTCGTCCCCTTTTCAAGGTTGATAACTGTAGGTTTTCTGTTTTCTTCCTTGTCATTTCATGAGTCTGTGAAGCAGACGCTGCACATGAACATGGAGAATAAGATTTCAGGTTTCAGACACAGCAACTGTCAGTGTTGCCCATGGAAATGTTCCATAGAGGCCGGGGGCCACTGCCGTGTATCACGTGTCTCTACGGGGCCAGATCCTGTGCTTTCATACACCAAATCCCACAGTAACCTGAGAGGTTAAGTACTTTGCCCACGTCCGTATCACCCGTAGTATTAAGATAAGAATGCGGATCTGGGCTTCTCTCCAAAGTGCACATTCTGTGTATTGCTTGGCTTTGCCTCTGCATAAGCACTGAACATTTCCAGATGATGACTTTTTCCACCCTATAATCATCGCTCACTGATTCCATGTTTGAATATTAGTTAGTACAAAGTCAGTCCAACTGATGGTTTGGGTCAACTTCTTGACGAAATCAGCTTGACTGTGCAATGTATTATGCAATAAAACTAAAGGTGAGGATTGAAAAGAAATTATTGTGGAAATATGCACACACACACTAAACAATGTTATACCCTGATATCAAGGGGAAATGGAATTAAAGCAAAGTGAACATAAAATTTAGGGGGAAAAAAACAATTTCCTTTAGTTGGGAGTTTTGTATTTAGTAAAAAGGTGCTAGTAAAAGAATGAAAAGGCTTGACTGTACTGAAATCCATGCCTAGGATTTATATATTCTCCTTGGCATCTTATTGTCTAAAGCTTTCATCTGTATTATTTGATTTATATTATATTTTGTTGCTGAATTGCTCCTGAGCAGGAAGTTTTATTCTCTTCTACAAATGGAAATTTTAGGTCCACAGAGGTTATGAGACTTGTTCAAATCAGCAGTAGAAATGCCAAGACCAGAATTCAGTTCTCTTGAGTAGTTGATGAGCTGAAAAAAGCATCATGGGCTCAGATGGATAATTAACTTTAGCTTTTACAAGCTTAGTTCATTGCATCTGCAATAGACAAAGCAGTAATGAGGTATCTTCTGACTTCCTTTTTTTTTTTTTTAATTTTAAAGATTTTTAGTTAAATCCTAAACAGAGACTTTATTATGAGGATATATAATTTTTCAGGTACATAGCTTTATCAAATGAAATTTTTCCTTTATGAAGATGAACAATTATTAATAGATTTACTTTGTTTTGAATATGTTAAATTGATATCCCTAGATAGTAATACATGATAGAGAAACAGCTTACTTTATATCTATATTTAGATTAAATTATAGGAAATGTTCTCTGAGTCAGCAGCACATTTTAGGTCCTAGGTTAGGCCAAGAGCTTTGGTCTAAATCTCAGAATCTGATCTGTCAAGATACATGAGATCATGAACAAAGATACTTCCAAAGAGTGATCACCATGATTCATGAGGTCGGCATTTTTCAAATGTCAGAATCATCAAGAGATTTCTCACCCTAGAAGAAATCATAGCAAAACATTTTATTTTTATTGATAATTTATTGAAGAATTTCCTTTATTTACTGGAAAATTATCATATTTTCTGAATTATTTAAACTCAAGATGATCTCGAATCCCAAAGTTTTAAAAGGTATTTCAAGGTAGTTTTGTTCATTAGAAAGTAACCTTCATTCTCATGTCTTATGTACTTGATTTGGTTTATCTTTTCAAAGAACCAACTCTTAATTTGTTCATCTTTTCTATTGTCTTATTCTTTATTTCGTTTATTTCTGCTTTAATCTTTATTATTTCCTTCCTTCTGCTAACTTTGGGCTTAGTGTGTTCTTTTTCCTCGTTCCTTGAGGTATATTTTTAGGTTGTTGATCTGAGAGTTTTCTTTTTTCTTAAAGTATATATTTATAGTTACATACTTTCCTCTTAGAGCTGCTTTTTCTGTATCCTGTAAGTTTTGTTATGTTGTGTTTCCATTGTCTTTTGTCTCAAGATATTTTTTTAAATTTTCTTCTTGATTTCTTCTTTGATCCATTCGTTGTTCAGAAGTGTGTGGTTTAACTGCCACATACTTATGAATTTTCCAGCTCTCTTCCTGTGACTGATTTCTGCTTTCATACCACAGTGGCCAGAATACTTGATGTGATTTCTATCTTCTTGAATTTATTGAGACTTATTTTGTGGCCTAACATCTGATGTATCCTGAGAAGAACGCATATCCTGCTGCTGAAGGCTGGGATGTTCTAGATATGTCTGCTAGGTTATTTGGTCTGCAGTGTTCTTTATCTGCTATTTTCCTATTGATTCTTTGTCTGGGTCATTATCTATCCATTGTTCAGAGTGACGTCTTCTGCAACTATCATACTACTGATGTTTATTTCTCCTTTTAGTTCTGTTAGTATGTGCTTTATATATTTAGGTGCTCCGATGTTGGGTATGTATTTAAAATGGTTATATCTTCTTGATGAATTGGCCCCTTTATCATTATATATAATGACTGACTTTTGTCTCTGGTGACCATTTTTAGCTTCTCATGTTCTCAGAAACTTGATTGCCTGCAGTTAAAGACCTCCTGAGAATGCCAAGATACTAAGATTTTTGAAACCTGGAGAGTCTCAACTAAATGTTTCTGCTATGCTTTAAGGTTTACAAAGAAGATCTACCTCAGCTAAAGCAGCAAAGTAAAGAGAAAAACCATGCAGTGCCCTTCCTCAAAAGAGAAAAGGCTCCCGAGGACAGCTTGAAACTCCAGTTCATACACGGGTGGGTGCCTGTCACCAGCCTTATCAGCAGACCATTGGGTCCCCTCTTCTTGGTGCTGTCCCACTTCAGGCTGGCTCTTCTCTCCAGTGTGTATTGACCTGAAGTTAATATTAGAACCATGATTCTCTGTCCGGTTGTCTCAGGTGATGTTCTGTGGCCATAACAATGTGTATGTCTAGATTTTTCATGCTTCATTAACTTCATATGCATATGTTTCTGCGCCTCATTGTTACCGCACT
Source organism: Ursus americanus (assembly GCF_024610735.1). Lineage (NCBI taxonomy): Eukaryota > Metazoa > Chordata > Mammalia > Carnivora > Ursidae > Ursus > Ursus americanus. The sequence continues at coordinate 22,769,365 of NC_142133.1, forward strand.
CTGTTCTCTCCCCCATCCCTGTTCCTGTTACCCCCATATCTCCTGCTCTGTTTAGCTGGCTCCACCTAAGACAGTATTTTCTTGAAACGATTTTGCTCACATGTGCCCACAATTTTGAATTTTAAAAATATAAGGTACAACCTTCCACACTTCAAGTTGACATCTAAAATTTTTCAATGTAAGGTTAAATGATTATGAATAATTTATTATCTAGTGCTTTATAAATACATCATTTAAGGGGATCAGTTGGAACCTAAATGTTATAGATATTTGATTCCCACCGTCACCAATTAAAAAAATTCCTGCTACTTCTCCCATAGAATTTGATACTAATGTAGTGTTTTTATGCTTGAAAGGCTTTTCTTGATCACCCTATCATACTTTTTGCAAGGAAAGAAATGTATATAAGCGCAATTTAGATCTAATTCCCTGTGATCCTAAGTCTCTCTAACTTGTGTTATCTAATATGGTATCCACTTAATGCCACTGGGCACATGAAATATGGCTAGTGTGAATTGAGATGTGTTTTAGGTGTAAATGTAAAACACCGGATTTCGAAGACTTAGCATGAAAAAAAGAATGTAATATATCTCATTAAAATGTTTTATATTGTGGGGTGCCTGGGTGGCTCAGTCGGTTATGTGTCAGAATCTTGATCTCAACTCAGGTCTTGATCTCAGGGTCATGAATTCAAGCCCCACGTTGTGCTCCACGCTGGGCATAGAGCCTACCTAAAAAATGTTTTATATTGATTACATAATAATACTTTAGACACAAGGGGTTAAATGTTCTTAAAATAAATTTGATCTGTTTCTTTTTATCTCTTTTAATGTGGAAAATTTTCACTTACCAACATGGTTTGCATAATATTTCTATTGGACATAGCTGCTCTAAGTGTTCATTCTTTTTTGGATTGAAGTTTTGTTACAACTATTAGTAGTACAAAGCTTATCAGTCCAATATAGACACAAATTCTAATAAGTACTTAATATAAACAATTTTATTGGAAAACAATTTTAATAAGATTTTTTTCAGTGAGTTCAGATATATATACACATATATTACTGCTAGAATGTGATAGAGTTTAGTATTGGTTCTATTCCCATTTTTTTGTTTTTTAATAGTTACAAGCACTGAGAAAGCTTACTCACATAAATAAGTAGATGAGAAAGGAAACAATTTTATCGTAGCAACCTTACTCAGTTCTTTAAACTCCTCTTGCAACACAGATCGGTATATCTTGTAATTTTGATACATCACACGAAAATATAGTTTAATGATCTATCACTTGACAATTCAATTAAATCACTCTTCAATTTTGTTAAAAGCAAAGTATTGGAAATCACTTGACTTCAAAAGAACTTCATATCTAGTTATTGGAATTGTTCATTTTCAACATCCACACTTGGGTTTGTTTTGGTGTTTCTGGAAAGTTCGAGGCTCCAGGGTAACACACCTTAGTAAAATTCTAGGTGGACAAAAGGAATGACTTTCTAATGTGAGAGGAAGGTGATAGAGAAAGGGGAGGTGGGAAGGGAAAACCTGTACCTCCTCACAGGTGTGTTCTTAGACTGGCCACTTTTAAGAACACATACAATAGCTGAGGATCTAAAAACAAATTCTGTTAAAATTATCAGTGCACATTTGCCCTTTAGCGAGTCCTCACACGCCCTCAGAGATCCTCGTGCCCCTGTTGAAGATTACCGTCCCAAGCAACTCTGGAGACACCCGTGGTTCTACTTGTGCATGACCATATCAATGCGATAGCTTTGCCTTCTCATCCCTCCTGCTCTGTTGACTCACTGTCCATTCAGCTACTGTGCATTTCTTGGACCTGTGCTTCAGTTACAGAGGCTACGACTGTAGGAACAATCTATTCTACACGCAGACTGGAGAAGTGGTCTATCACATTGCTGCAGTTGCTGTTGTGTACAACAGACAGCAACACTCCCAGAGGCTGTACCTGGGACATGATGATGACATTCTCAGCCTGACCATCCATCCAGTGAAGGACTACGTGGCCACCGGACAGGTATATAGCTCTCCTCTGAGATGGGGCCTAGCCAAAAAGAGAGAGGATTTAGTTTTGAACCCAGTTTACATACTGGTTCAAGAAATACTTGATAGAAACAAACATGAGGGATGTGGCTGAAGATTCAGTGAAGACTGGGTCATGTCGTGATGGTGGGAGCATCACCCAGGACATTACAGCACTGTGGGAAGCCTTGAGGGATTTCATCTGACATGATATCAACGAACAGGATTAGCTAAAACTGAAATAAGTTCCATGAAGGCAGTCTTACTATATTTTCTTCATCACTGTATACCCAGTACTTACTATATCCTCGGTAATCAATAAGTTGAATGAATGAACCATCTTTTAATACTAGCAAAACATTTAGTGAACAGTTATTTTTGTAAAACTTAAAGCCATGAATTTTGACTAATTGATCATTTTATATTTTAACCTTTCAAAAAATTCTATCAGAACCATTTTGGAATGCCTGAACTTTGGATTGAACCTGTAATTGAAAAGCTACTCAAAACAGAGCCCTGTATTTAGTCATTTTGTGCATGCAGAGAGATAAAGTCAACTTCGTAATCAAAAAATCCGTTAAACTCAGATTTATTAGCTTGTGGCAAAGCAGTAATGTTAACAGTATTTTCAGTTTTGTACTCTTTTCTTCCAATGTATAGACTACTTTTTTGTTCAGTTTTGTCATGAGCTTTTAACTGTAGGTAAGACTTAAACGGATTCTCAACATGTAAGTGGCAAATTCAAGGAAAAACATGTGGTAGGAGGGTCAGAAATTAACATGAAACAAGTGATTCTGAGACCCAAATATAGGTGGTAGAGAAGTCTTTGCACAGAATTCCTAGCCTCGTGTTCATGAGATCAGTGGTGAAAGTGAGGACATGAAGGGAGTCAGTCCCCAGAAATGTGCATTTTGGGGAAGGAAAGTCCATGGCTTTTATAGAATTTGTAAAAGAATTATAGTCCTTCAAAAGAAAAATGCCATTAACTGACATACTGGTTTGCTACCAACTGTATATTAAACCATCTCTTCTGAATTAGCTGACATGGTTAAGTTTCTTACAAGTAATTGATGACTACTTTGCATTTTTACATTTCACTCTCCTCCCTCCCCTTTGTATTGTTCTTATAAACAGATGATGCCTGGTTCATGAGTATAATAACCTTCCTTTGAAAAAAGGAACAGAAATTGGTTCTTTTCATAACCCCCTGAGGAGATACCACATTCCTTCCTGCAATGGCTGCGAGGCAACCCAGTGACATATCAGTACACCAGGAGCCACTCCAGGGGCAACTGGGCCCCCACACACCAGTGTGGGAGTTGGCTGGATTCGGCTTCGCTACGTGCATGCTTTTATGTCCCGTTTTCTCTTTTATAGTCATTACACCCAACAGGGTTCTTTTTTCCCTTACAATTAAGTGGGGAAAACCACTTTGCTATTAAAATTTTTTCTGTTGTTGGGAATTAGTGGGGGAGAAGTTTGTATCCCCTCAAGGAGAATCTGCCTTAAGAGCAGGTAAGTCATGAAACTTATTTCCCAGGGGAGAAGCAGGGCCAGGCCTTCTTGGGATGAGTGAAATAATTGAGATGGTGACTTCCGTGACCAAGAAGTGGAATTGTATGTGGAGTTGAGAAGGCAGGAGAGAGAAATGTCGAACTAACCCAAAAAGCACAGTGGACATTTGATTTGGAGTTTTAAAGTACCTTCCCTGGGAGCCATGCACCAGGTTAGGCTGGCCTGGCACCCAGTGTGATGCCCACAATGAGCCTGTTAGACTCTTTGTGCCTCTGTTTTCTCAACTGGAGAATAATGGCGTCAGACCAGATGATTTCTAAGAGTCTCCCACTTTGCAAATGTGTGGTTTGGGATTTCTTTTTTTTTTTTAATAATAATTTTTTATGATGTTATGTTAGTCACCGTACAGTATATCCTTAGTTTTTGATGTAGTGTTCCATGATTCATTATTTGGTTTTGGATTTCTGAGCAGCGCTTGACTCAAAGGAGCTCTGAGAATGACTCGTGGAAATCATTCCTGTTAACATTTATGAGTAGTTAATAACACCTGCCCTGTTATTTAAGGTTGGAAGAGATGCTGCTGTTCACGTGTGGGACACACAAACTCTAAAATGTTTGTCGCTATTGAAAGGACAACACCAGAGAGGCGTGTGTGCGCTCGATTTTTCAGGTAAGCATCCGTTTCCCACTGAAGTCATTGATGGTTCTGCATTTACTTAGGCCCAGGTTTTTCGGGTTTTGTTTTTGTTTTTACAACCTCCTCTTTAGTTCTGTTTGTAATGAGCTAAGCCCTCGGTGTGTCAGCTACCCAGTCTCAGACCGGAAATCAGACATGCGAATACCTCACACGAAAAATGTGGCCTTTAGATGACACGTCCTTTCCTGGCCCTTCTCGTTTCCTCTCTCCCAAGTCATTACCCAGAGCTCACACTGTGCTCTGCATTAGTTTGAGCGGTTTGAAGTCCAGAGCATCTGTTGCCGTAGAAAGTCTTAGTTGCAAATGTCTGGCAGTGACTCAGAACATCCATTTCAATTTTATCTCACCAAGTAAGTGGGAGTACGGCACTTGCAATTTAAAATATCAAGAACTAGAGGGAGGGCTGCAAATTCTCTGCAAAGGGCCACTTCACAGCACTTGTGTTTTAGAAATTTCATGTTGAAAATAACAGAGCTGGGTTTTCCATCTCCTTAAGTTTGAACACAGTGCTTTCAGAATACTAACTGATGAATGTAATTTCCTTTACTGTGAGGCCGTTTCTTTAAGCTTGAATGGAGAATGAGTCACCAAAGATGTTTTCACCTTGAATATTTAATCCCAATTGTAGAAGTTAGATATAAGTAGAAAAAATTATAAACTTTCGACTGAAAATTGATTCTATAATTTCTTTTTTTCTAAATTCCATTCGGATGTTTAATATGTGTAGTGTGTGTGACGTTAATCATGCAGTTCGATGACTCCACAACGGCATTCTCTTTCCCATGTCGCCGCCTCTGCTTTCCTCGCTCAAGCCTGACTCCTTCTCATTTCTGCGCTGGTAATCATGCTGGACTCTGATTCCATTCCCACTTTCTCCAGTCCACCCTACCCAGTTCTGGAGTCTTCTGGGAATGCAGTTACTTTGCTACCATGTGGGCTCCTCTTGGTTGGCTGACTCGGGGCTGAGCCTCCGTTGGACATTCGTGGCCTTCCATGATGTGGCCTCAACCTCCCTTTGCGGTGTTTCCACCCACTTAGCCGTTCATGTTCCCTTATGTCTCCCTAGCTGTAGAACTGGAAGGCATGGCTCTCCTTCTTTTTGCCTGTGTCCCTTTGCTCACGCTGCCATGTGTCCGTTCAAGTCCGACCATCCTTTAAGATCACCTTCCAGGGAGAAATAACCTGCCCCTTGTTCTGCATCCCCTGGCCCGTGGTAGTCATTGTTCTTGGCTGCCTGTTGGGGTCCATGTGGTACAGTCGCTGTTTGTGCTCGTGCCCTTCTCATACGATCACCTGCTCGGCCAGCGGAGCCCGTCGCTCTCCTCCCCACTGCGCCCGTGGCAGTGCTGCCGACGCAGAAGCGACTCCGAAACTGTGAAGGAGCGAGTGAGGTTTTGCCTCCTACACTTTGTCTCTCCTGTCACTGTTACTACTAGAACTTCACATTGTAAACCATGTTTGGGTGAAAATGATCTCTGCTTATTTTTTGACCTACGAAGAAACATGGGGCAGTGAGGGGGATTCTTTCGTGACCTGCACATCCTCACATACTGGAAACTACTGTACAAATCCGAACTGCTGTATCGTTATTAGAGGTTATCTGAGACTTTCTGTGGTTATTGAACTAGTAAAACTCCAGGCTAAAGAGTCCCTACTCCACACTGGCAGGCACGTGAGGTTGGGAAGGCATGAGTACGAGGCAGGGAGAGCAGTTGGCATGCCACCTGCCTGTGGGAAGCCTGGATAACACACCCAGTAACAGCAGATACAAAGTCCTAAACTTCCAGAAGTTGGATGGGCCTACAGTTTTAAAGTATGTGTCGTATGTCCCTGAGAAAGCAGTAAAATCTGAAAGGAAACCATAATTTGAGTTCAAACTCAAGTGATTCTCTTCCAAGGATGTGAATGAATTTCTTCTGCTTTTTTTCATGGCTCTACTCCTCAGTAGCTCAGCTGCACTTTTCCTAAAATTAACTGAGCTAGCCAATACATATGCACATACTTAATACAAAAATTATATTACTAAATATGCTCTAGAAAAGTAGTAAGAGACCCATTGGCAAAAATAAATAAAACATAAATATGTATTAAATTATAGAGAATCTAATATATGCATATTTTTGGCAACATTAAAAATTGACACTACAACTCCAGATAATTTGGCACCATATAATAAAAGCTGTAACTCAAAATGACAAGTAGGTGGACTATGTGTATTTCATACATCTTTCTATGTATCAAGTTAAGTGAAAGAGAAAAAATACAACTCAAAATAGCATCTATTCACTAATTTCCCCTGGAAATATGTGTATATGTATTAACATATAAGCAGAGTGGCAAGAAATTAGAATAATATAAATTGAATTTAATAATCATTAGAATATTTTTTCCGTAGAATTAATTTCTTGGTTTTTAAATTAAGATACATCTAATGTCTGTTACTTGCATACCTTTAAGGATGGGATTCGAGGAATATTGATTAAAGATGTTGAATAGAGATGAGTTAGTAGCAATAAGCTGGTCCCCAGTAACTTGACCTCTGTATTTCTGGGAAGTCCTCTCTCCCCTGGGCCTAATAGTTTTTGAAGAAGGAAAAATGAAGAGATTAAGTGAACTTCGAAATCTTTCCTCTGTAAGGCAGCCCCTCACATCAATTCCCTAGGGAGAGAAACTAGATGCTTTAGAAAGAGGTTGGGAAGCTGATTCCGTCACTGCTTCTAATTCCCACTTAGGGCAAATAACTATTGAGATATGAAATATTCTCTGCATAAAAAGGATATTTCAGTTTCAATAATATATTCTCTTGCCCAGATAACTGACTGGGGAGGAGCCATATCTGTTCAGCAAACGTGTTATTTTTGATTGCGGAAAATTGCATTTGTCTCAGAGTTCAGGTAGAATGATGATATATAAGTGGCAGAAAGGAAGCTAGTTGGTAGTTTTAGGAAGCACTGCTGCTAAGGACTATTCAGGAAGACCTTTGACTAGTAGCTCTTGTGTTTGAGCCTTCTTTGCCTGTGTAACCTTAAAGGAGACAAATGATGGCGGGTGGCTCTTCTTTGTGGTCTCTGTGGCACCTCCAGAAGGTGTGAGCAGAGGTCTTTTTGATCTCACTTATATTGGTAGTACTTTGTGTGATGATGACAAAACTGAAAGCCCTGAATCACGTTCTAGACCAAGAATGAGGATCCAGAAAGTTTGGTGGTATGGTGGGGGTAAAAGTCAGACGTGGCAGATCCGGAGCTAGAACCCAGGTCTCCTGCCTCAGTGCAGTGAGAAGGCACCAAGCCTGGGGTTTTAGGCTGGCAAGAGCTATGCCAGGAGCTCTCCCCTCTGAGTCCTCTTGCCTGCTCCTGCCTCTGCCCTCCATTAGGGCCAGTGCAAACTTGGAACAAGAGAGTCATACCTGGAGCACTCAGTGTCACCCCCTTTACCCAAAGGCAAGTGTCTCCAGCTGCCCTGCTCCCACTTGCCAGTATAAAGGTGGAATGGGCATGGTGGTACACAGAGGCTGCCACAGAACAGCCCCCAGTAAAAAGAGAGCCCTGTCCTAGAACAGGCCTGAAACACACATTTATGGACTAGGAACAGGAGCAACTCTACCTTTCTTTTGAAAAGTGATAGAAAAGTGAGTAGCTTAAGTCAACATGCCAAGAGAGATTACTTCAATTTCCCTATTGAACCACATGAACAGGGCACCAACATTGGTCATTACCTAGCTGGTGGCACCATCTGTGTCCCTCAGGACCCCATATCCATCCATCTCTTACGAGCCAGTTCATTTGGGGAGGTGTTGTGGAGGCCTGATAGTACATTGGTCTCTTATCAGAAAAAGAAACTGTCATGGAAATACAGAGCAGGCAACAAATGTGAAAACTAGACAACAAATAAGCAGTCATACGAGGAGTTTAGATTAATCCGTTCTTGCTGCTGTTGCAAAGCAAACAAAAAGACATTTTTAATGAAAACCATTTCTTAAAACATAACCCATAACTCCATGTAAACAAGAAGGAATGAATTTACATTCTGTCACTTAATTGAGCAACTCTTTGCTCTGTGAATTCATTACCACTGGCTAGGGAAAATGGAGCCATCTTCGATTTTGTGCTTACGGGACAGAAGGTGCTTCCACACGAATAGAAAACCAGATTAGAAACAAAGTTTCAGCCACATAAATTTTTTTAGTTTAATATCCTACTCCTATTTTAAAAAATCTTCACTGAATAATACTGATTTCCACAAGGGCATGTCTAAGACTAACTGGATTTCTCTATGCTCAATTCTGAAAATCTATGCATTTTTTATGAGCCCTGAATGCAGGGACCAACTTGTAATCATCTGAGTAGAAATTTTCTCTTTCCACTATGCCCTTTACCATTGACATTAAGTGCCTTAGAATTATTTCTGGTCTGTGTCACGGAATATCCATAATTAATACATACTGTGACTGGAAAGATTTAAAAGGACATTACCTTGACTCTAAAAATGTGGCTAAAAATAAAACTCCAGCTGGTCAAGGAACAATGGATCTTCAAAGTGAAAGCCAAGTCTCTTTGGGGGACGGTGGAGGAGGGCGAAAACTGGGAAAAGATAAAAAGGTGGCCAATTATATTTCCGAACCACATGGTATGCAGAAATAGCCTATACCTGCAGAATTTAAGAAAAGGTCACTATCCTAAAGAAGAGGTATGGTTGTCGAGGAGCATCTGGGTTTGTACTGTTTCTTCATTTCTCCTCATAGTCACGAATTAGGGAGAAAGGAATAGAATCGGGAAGACAAGCTGATAGAACGTTGAGGAAATGCTAATAAAAAGCCAAAAAAAATTAATTTACCCCGAGACCTTCTTCGAAAGACACAAAATTTGAACCATCATTTTAAATGTGTGGATTCTTGCCTTCTAAGGATGTATTACTATAGCTACACAGGTTACAAAAGGAAACACAAAATTGTAGACTTAATAAATGGGAAAAAAAGAGACACTGAATATTAGTGCCATGTTTTTGAAAGAAATCATTAAAACAATTAAAATTTGTGTGGTTAGATAACATAGCACATTATCTTTCCCTTCATACTACCATACACACTTTTTTAAAAAAAGATTTATTTTAGAGAGTGCATGCAAGCAGGGGGAGGGGCAGAGGGAGAGGAGAGAAGCAGACTCCCCGCTGAGCGGGGAGCCCCCTGCTGGGCTCAATCCTAGAACCCCGAGATCATGATGTGAACCTAAACCAAGAGCCTGAGGCTTAACCGACTGAGCCACCCAGGCGCCCCCATACACACATTCTGTCTTTATCTCCTCCTTCCTCTTCAGTGTCACCAGCATTCACTGGAAACTAACTTAGTGGGAGGATCACAAAGGAAATGTGATATGATTACTATAAGCCTTAGCAGAGCTTATAATCTAACAAAGAGAGGAGAGAGGAAGCTCTGATAAATAATAAATAAATAAAATCACCAAAATACGGAGGCATATTACTATAGAAGCAGAACCAGGCCGTCCCAAGAGGTATGGAAAGAGTAATGTTGGTAGTGAGTAGGAAGCCACTATCAGTTCCCTCTCCCAAACATTTAGAAAGAGACCTTGCACAATTTAAAGCCTGGTGATAGTTAAGGAACAATGGATTTGGAAGACACATTTGTTTATCATGACCATGTGATGATAATTTAGCTCTTTTGGAAAGCATGAATGTCTCATCTGATACTGAGCCTACTAGCTTGAAAGGGTTCATGTAACTTTCAAATCCTTGTCTCATACTTAGTAATAGTCCAGGATTGAGTTGGATTTGTTTGCTAAGCCAGGCTCTTCCTTTCTCTGATTCTGCTCCTGCCTCTGGAGAAGGAAGCGTGGTAGCTTGGGGGACGATCTGGCACAAGGAAGGGCACTCACAGGTTGGGCATTGGTTAGCATCTGGGGAGGGTTGCCAGATTTAGCAAATCGAAATATGGGAAGCCAAATAAATTTTTAGTACAAGTATGTTCCATACAATGCAAGTGGAATAATTAATTTCAATAATGCATGGGACCTACTTATACTAAGAAATTGTTCGTTACTTATCTGAAATTCCAGTTTAACTAGGTTTCCTTTATTTTAGCTGGCCACTCTAATGTGGCCTGCCTTTGAAAATACCAGTTAAGACCCTGGGTGGATTGGGGAAACAGTTTATCAGATCCTTGTGCTTCTTTGCCTTCGTGTTGTGGGGAAGAAGACATCTGCTAAACTAACTGATAGTGAATCTGGCCACCCATCTCCCTGTCAGCACAGAGCTAAGGTGAAATCATTGAGTCCAGACACTCCTCCTGTGAATCTGGCTTGTGAGGAGGAAGGAAGGGAAAGACTTGCTAACTGTATGGCTTCTTTGGTCTTGAAGGGGAAAAAACATATTAACGATTTTTGATTTTCAATTTAATTACATAGACAATACATTTTAAGTGTTTTTCTTTTTAAAAAAACAACCCAAGGGTCTACATTATAGTAGTCATTCATGGCATTATAAATAATATTGAATACTAAGGGAAAATGTTCACCATACAGCAAATGAAAGAAGATTAGATAATAGTACGTTCATTATCATCCTGGTTTTGTTTTTTAAAAGCACATTTATGTGGAGAAACTGACAGGATATACACCAAAGGTAGGCCTAAAAATTGGGATGATTTCTAAATTTCCTCTATCTATACTTTCTAAATGTCCTATAATAAGCATAGTACATTTGAAATAGGGAAACTAAGAGATTAAGATTTTTTAATTATATGTCAACTTTTGAAAGAAATTTTGAAATTAAATTTAGTTTCTATAATGCTCTTATCTTGGAGGTTTAAATAGAACCCAGTTTTTTAAAGCTGAAAAGAGACCGAGTCACAAAGCCAAACGGCTCTTCGAGTAAATGTCATGAGATTTGTTTGTCATGAACTAGACAAGGTCTTTGTGATGGGAGGTGTCTCAGGCTGGAGTGTTAGGTCAGTGATTTAATCCATCGACCAGTTATGACGCATTAAGAAGCTCAGCTCTTATTAGAGATGCGTTTCATTCAGCGAGGTCCCACTAGTACGCGATACTCCTAATGCGCTGCAGCCTAAATCGTATTCGTAACACCCACTTCATATTTGTCTTTACAGTGTATGAAATGTTTTGGTTTTTCATTGAAGAAATGAGTCATTTGCCATTTGTGTTGTTTTCATACAGCTGATGGAAAATGTCTGGTGTCGGTTGGTTTAGACGATTTTCACAGTATTGTGTTTTGGGACTGGAAAAAGGGAGAAAAGATAGCCACCACAAGGTAAGGCGGTGCTGAGGTCGTGCGGCCTCCTGCTGATTCTCTCGCTCAGTAAAGGTCAATTGTTTTCATTTTCTGGTGAGATTTCATCTTCAAACTCAGATGGAACTCGCATGGAAAGCTTAACACCTAAGCAAAAACCTACTGCAATATTTCATGGGGACAAACCCGACTTCGAGCAGTTAATGTTTGTTTCAGGGAACTGGAAAATCTCGAAACCCTTTCCAGAGAGTTACTCATCACTTCACTTTTAGTAATATACACATTGTCTTTATTAGAGCTTTTGTAGCACTAGACAAGCAGCTTTTTGCAGACTTGGGCCTCGCCCCTTGTTTTTCGACTGTCTTTGCATCTGGTAGAGGAGTGCCAATGTCACTGGAGTCAGAAGTACCATTTGTCATGAGGCTGTGTCATGCTGGAAAGGAGTCCCCATCGTGTGCAACTGCCGCTCGCTTTCAAAGCAGGCAAATTGTTTCCCTAATCTCCCCATCTTATAAATAGACTTTCCAAGACTGACTGCTGTTTATAGACCACCTGTCCTCCCTCACCCCAGCCTCCCTGCCTGCTGAATCAGCCCAAGGTCTGAACACTCCTTTCTACTCTGACTTACGTTGGGCTTAGCTGTTTGCCGGCTGCGGTCAGAGGTCAACATAGTTGGCAGCCCAGGCCCGTTGATACAATTTGCTGCCCGAGACAGGTTATCAGCTTACCTCTCCACTAGTTCTTCTCTACACGAACCAACTTCCTTTCTGTCTCGCGGTATAAAGTCATTTTTAAGTTAACGTCTTTGAACCCCAATATTCACTTTGTAAATTAATATTTCCCTTCATAGTATTAAATAGGAAGAAAGTTTTTTTTGGCAATTTGATTTAACAAATGAAGATCTGTAAATTGCTGGGGACTCAGAGCAGGAGCAGATGGAGCCCTGAGGACTCCAGCTGACCATCTTAGGAGAAAACAGAAGATTTTCTGATAAGTGCTATTAAGATGAAATTCTTGGCAGCAAATAACAGCTCATCAATCTGCCTGCCCAAGTGTGCTTTCTTGGCCTCTCTAGTATTCCACACCGTTTTATCATTCCCTGCTAGTACTCAGATTCAGCTCTTCATTAGAACTCTGGCTTTCCCTTTAGACGAATACACTGAATTTTAGTTTAATATTTCTGATAACTGCAACGCAGATTATTTCAGGCAAAGCCCATGTCTTCATTTCAAAAGCAACAGAAAAGCAATTTTCCTGCTAGAAAACCATCTGCAACCTTCTGTGGCTCACCTGTTGTGTGCCAGAAACATTCTTAGAAACGGAAGAAAGAAATACTTATTAAAATTTTAAAGGTACATATTTTATATGCTGGGTAGTGTTACTTCTGTTTAATTAACACAAAGCGACTTAACACCATTATGTTAGTAACACACTTTATTTTTGAAATTGCTCCCAAGCCTTATGTCACATTCGCAGAACAGGACACCTGCAAAATTGCCCTCCAGTAATACTTTTGCAATTGTTAACATTAACCAGTGCTCTTTCTAAGGAGGAATGTGAAGGATTGCCAAAGTTCTTTGAAGACTACTAGGTTTTAAAGTAATAAATAGGTAAATATTTACATAAATTGCTCTTTACATAATAATATTTATATAAATTTATATAATTTAAATAAGTATAAATATACAAATAAATAAAAACTCTATGGCCTTCAGTTACATATTTAGGCAGATAGAAACCTTAAAAACTGGGGCATAGGGGCGCCTGGCCGGCTCAGTCAGTAGAGCACGCAACTCTGGATCTCGGGGTTGTGAATTTGAGCCCCACATTGGGTGTAGAGATTAAAAAAAAAAAAAACAACACAAAACAAAACTGGAGCATGAAAGAAGTGACAACGAAAAACAGGTGACAGTTTACTGATGATACCTTACTGGCTTCAAAGAGTCTTCCTAGCTCCTGAGAAGTCTTGATTTCCTCTCAGGATGGCTGACTCAGTGACACCCCTCACTTTGTCCTTCTGTGTCTCGGTCGTGCCAGTGGTGGGCCCGAGCCAGGCTTACGTGAACCTGCTTCTGTCAGCCTGCAGTGCTCTGGCCAGACGGTGTTCTACAGTAACCCCTACCCCCCAGGATGTGAGAGCCGCCCATGGAGGGACGGGCAAGTCAGGAGCCACGCCGTGTCACCAGCTGACGCCCAGGGCTGAGGCGTGCCACCTGCATTTGTGAAAATGCCTTACTGACGCTCCTTTGTTCTCAGCTCAGAGAAATTCGGGATTGGCATGTGGAGATCTTATAAGATCTCTCTGAGGCTTAATCCAATCTCTGAACAATTCTTCTGCCTCTTTGGAATTTTCATGAAAGATTTCAATCACCTACATTACAAATGAATTTTTTCAGTCTTTTTTTCCTTTTGAAGGTTGTTCAGATTTTAGGGTTATATACAAGTAACCCATTGAATAACCAAAGCCAATCTCTTATGGGCAGTAGTTAAGTCACCTAATATCAGTGTCAGTCAGAGAAGAATAGTGAGATAATCAGGTGCCTCTGTGTCCCTTTATTTGCATTTCTAATGCACCAGTAACAGGACTGTGGGGGACAGTGACTAATTATTCTTGACATGCTTCATCTTGAAAGTGTGAATAGTAGGCAAAAGGGACAGTTATCAAGGTGTCTAATGAGAATACTTGCACTGTCAGCGTGACATACTTGTGCTCCTGGAAAGCTCAGGGACGAAACGTAGGCCCAGGAAGGGCAGGTGTGCATAACTGCGGAGTTTGTATTTCCTCGTGAGCTTTGTTGCTCAATTTATTATAGGTCCCCACCCTTACATGCATTTAGGGAATGTGATAAAGTCTCCTGCAGACCCAACTGGCACCTTTCTTTCTTTTTTCACTTTCCTTTTTAAAAATGTGGATCTCTTTTTTTAAATCACATTTATTGCTGTTTTCTCTATTTTCAAAATAATGCATGATCATTATAGAAAAGTTAACACAAAAAAAACACCCAGAGAAAAATGAAAATCATCCATAATTCCGTTACCCATGACATAGCCGACATTTTAGCGTATGTTCTTTAGTATCTATTGTTCCAGTGTTCTTATCCATTTTTATTCATATGTGAGATATTCCACATATGGCTCTGTAACTGGCTTCTTTTTTCACTCACCAGTATGTCCTCTCACTTTATTCTTATTATTCCCTGGCTTATTCTGTATTATTATTCTATATTGTAAGCTATTTTATTTATTCTTTATGGGGAAGTGTTTTCCTTTTTTATTTTTTTTTCCAATTTTTATTTAGATTCTAGTTAGTTAACATACAGTGCAATGTTGGTTTCAGGAGTAGAATTCAGTGGTTCATCACTTACAACACCCAGCACTCATCACAACAAGGGCCCTCCTTAATGCCCATCACCCATCTAGCCCATCCCCCCAAAACCCCTCCCTCTATCAACCCTCCGTTTGTTCCCTGTAGCTGTCTCTTATGGTTTGTTTCCCTCTCTCTCTCTCTCTTCTTCCACTTGCATATGTTCACCTGTTTTGTTTCTTAAATTCCACATATGAGTGAAATCATATGGTATTTGTCTTTCTCTAACTTATTTCAATTAAGATAATACACTCTAGTTCCATCCACATTGTTGGAAATGGCAAGAGTTCATTCTTCTTGGTGGCTGAGTAATATTCCACCGTGTGTGTGTATACACACATAGCACATCTTTATCCATTCATGAGTTGATGGACATTTGGGCTCTTTCCATTGTTTGGTTATTGTTGGTAATGCTGCTATAAACATTGGGGTGCAGGTGTCCCTTAGAATCTGTATTTTTGTAGCCTTTGGGTAAATACCTAGTAGTGCAATTGCTGGGTAGTTCTATTTTTAGCTTTTCAAGGAATCTCCATACTGTTTTCCAGTGGATGCACCAGTTTGCATTCCCACCAACAGTTTGTAAAAGGGTTCCCCTTTCTCCACATCCTCACCAACACCTGTTGTTTCCTATATTGTTAATTTTAGCCATCATGACAGCTGGTAGGTGGTATCTCATCATGGTTTGATTTCTATTTCCCTGATGATGAGTGATGGTGAGCATCTTCTCATGTCTGTTAACCATCTGGATGTCTTTGGAAAATGTCTATTCATATCTTCTATCTATTTCTTTTTTTTTTTTAAGATTTTATTAATTTATTTGACAGAGATAGAGACAGCCAGTGAGAGAGGGAACACAAGCAGGGGGAGTGGGAGAGGAAGAAGCAGGCTCACAGCGGAAGAGCCCGATGTGGGGCTCGATCCCATAACGCCGGGATCACGCCCTGAGCCGAAGGCAGACGCTTAACCACTGTGCCACCCAGGCGCCCCATATCTTCTATCTATTTCTTAACTGCATTATTTGGTTTTTAGATGCTGAGTTTGAGAAGTTCTTTATAGATTTTGGATACTAACCTTTTATCAGATATGTCATTTGCAAATATCTTCTCCCATTCCATAGGCTGCCTTTTAGTTTTGTTGGTTATTTACTTTGCTGTGCAGAAGCTTTTTACTTTAATGAAGTCCCTATAGTTCATTTTTGCTTTTGTTTCCCTTGGCTCCAGTGACGTGTCTAGTAAGAAGTTGCTATGGCTGAGGTCAAAGAGGTTGCTGCCTCTGTTCTCCTCCAGGATTTTGATGGTTTCTTGTCTCACATTTAGGTCTTTCATCCATTTTGAATTTATTTTTGTGTATGGTGTAAGAAAGTGGTCCAGTTTCATTGTTCTGCATGTTGCTGTTCAGTTTCCCAATACCACATGTTGAAGAGACTGTCTTTTTCCATTGGATATTCGTTCCTGCTTTGTTGAAGATTAGTTGAACATGGGGCGCCTGGGTGGCTCAGTCAGTTAAGCATCTAACTCTTGATTTTGGCTCAGGTCATGATCTCAGGGCCATGAGTTCAAGCCCTGCTTCAGACTCTGCGCCAAGCACGGAGTCTGCTTGGGATTCTCTCTCCCCCATGTTTGCACATGCTCGCTCACTCGCTCTCCTAAAAAAAATAAAATTTTGGTTGACCATATAGTTGTGGGTCCATTTCTGGGTTCTCTGTTCTGTTCTATTGATCTGTGTCACAGTTTTTGTGCCAGTTCCATATTGTCTTGATGACTGCAGCTTTGCAATATAGCTTGAGGTCGGGAATTGTGATGCCTCTGACTTTCCTTTTCTTTCTCAGCGTTGCTTTGGCTATTCGGGGTCTTTTGTGGTTCCATACATAGTTTAGGATTGTTTGTCCTAGCTCTGCAAAAAATGCCAGTGGTATTTGGTAGGGATTGCATTAAATGTGTAGATTGCTTTAGGTAGTAAAGACATTTTAACAATGTTTGTTCTCCCAATCCATGAGCATGGAATGTTTTTTCTTGTGTGTGTGTGTGTGTGTGTGTGTGTGTGTGTCTACTTCGATTTCTTTCATCAGTGTTTTTTGTTTTCAGAGTACAGATCATTGACTTCTTGGATTAGGTTTATTCATAGTTATCTTACAGTTTTTGGTGTATTGTAGGCTATTTCAAATCTTTTTTGAAGATGGGGTATAAATCAAACATTCCTTCACTCTTCCAAGCTGTGAGCTACTGCCACAAAAAAAGAGAACACAAATCACACACAGGACTGGGCTCCTAAGCAAATGAAGTGTTCTGAATAGAACATTTGGAAGCCAGGTCACCTGTGTGCAGATGCTCCGGACTTCTAGAAGAGACGGATTCCTTCCCTCTTCCCCTGTATTTGCCGATGGAGTTTACAGTGTGGCCCTATGTGGTGAATTACTTACAACTCTGGCATGAAGAATCACCCTTTATTAGGGCAGCAGGACAGTCTTTGGCATTCTTATTTCCTGCTTAGGACCTGAAACTCTTTCCATTTTATTTTTCTTACGCAGTTATAGGCAACTACCCTACAGATTTAACAAGGGAAAAATGGCAGGAGCATCCATGAATGTCCTTTATGTAGATGTTGACATTAACTAACATTGACCTGCCATCATTCATCAGTGTAGAACTTTAGCCACAACAGAAAACACACTGGTGTTTTTATGACATCAAGAAATTAGATGAAAACTAAAAAGTGCTCTCAAAATAACCCATTTTTCCAACTATCTAAATTTTTGGCATTGGATAAACACAAAACAGTCCTCTTTTCTGTGTAGGAAATGTAATTTGTTATACCTGCTCTCAGTTTTCATGTCAGTTTTCTCTAGCATCTTCCCTCTAAAGTTATTATTAATGACTTAGTATCCATGGGGATTTTCCTCCAAGCAAGAAATCTTTGGACGCTTAGTGTCTTTTATGGTTATCTGGTCTATTTCTCATCTTGGTGTTAAGCACATTTTCTCTTCTTTCATATCTAAACTTTTATCTCTCTGTCCTAATTGTTCCTGATAACTTCCAGTGATGCATCTTGGCCCTAATGTCCATGAGTCCCTTTGGACTTACAAAGAAACGAAGAGAGAAAGTTCAAACATCAATTCCTCTCCTTTCCCTGCCTGTCACTGTAGGGCCCATGTAATGGGCATGGAGATGCCCTGTCCTGTCCTTTGAACTTATTATGGAAAATTTCAAATTACACAGAAGTGGAGGAAATAGCATAACAGACTCTCTTTCACCCAGCTGCATCATTCTACAGATGGTTCAAATCTTTCCCCCTCATTTTTTTCTTTTACTTACTTTTTTGCTAGAATAATTTAAAGAAAATTTAAGACATCATGTCATTTGGCCTATATATACTTCATTAAGCATTTCTAACTTAACATATTTTTATTTTATTATTTAATTGAAGCATAGTTGATATACAATATTATGTTAGCTTCGGGTGTACAACATAGTGATTTGACATTTATATACATTTTGAAACACTTACCATGATAAGCGTAGTTATCATCTGTCACCATCCAAAGTTCTTAAAATATTGACTGTATTCCCTGATATACTTTTCATCCATAACTTACTTATTTCATAACTGTCAGGTTGTTCTTCTTAATCCCCTTCAGCTGTTTTGCCCATTCCTCAAACCCCATCCCCTGTGCAACCTCCAATTTATTCTCTGTATTTATGAGTCTGTTTCTATTTTGTCTCATTCGTTCAATTGTTTTTTAGATTCCACATGTCAGTGAAATTTTATGGAATTTGTCATTGTCTGACTTAGTTCACTTAGCATAATACTCTCTAGATCCATCTATGTTGTTGCAAATGGCATGATTGCATGCTTTTTAATGGCTCAGTAATATTCCTCTGTGTGTGCGTGTGGGTGCGACCACATCTTCCTTGTCCATTCATCTAATGGATGAACACTTGGGTTGCTTCCATATCTTGGCTATTGTAAGAAATGCTGAAATAAATATATGGGTGCATAGATCTTTTGGAATTAGTGTTTTTGTTTCCTTTGGGTAAATACCCAGTCATGGAATTACTGGATCCTATAATATTTGTCTTTTTAATTTTTTGAGGAAACTCCATACTGTTTTCCACAGTGGCTGCACCAATTTATATTCCCAACTGTGCATGGGGGTTCCTTTTTCTCCATATCCTTGTCAACACTTGTTATTTCTTATGTGTTTGATAGTAGCCATTCTAACTGTTGTCAGGTAATATCTCATTGTGGTTTTAATTTGCACTTTTCTGATGATGAGTGATGTTGAACATCTCTTCATGTGTCTGTTTGCCATCTGTATGTCTTCTATAGAAAAATGTCTATTCAGGTCCTCCACCCATTTTTAATGGGATTTTTTATGGTGTTGTGTAATTCTTTATATACTTTGCATATTAACCCCTTATCATATATATCATTTGCCAATATCTTCTCCTGTTCACTAGGTTGCTTTTTTGTTTTGTTGATGGTTTCCTTTGCTGTGAAAAATCATCATCTTCTCCTTTTTTTTTTTTTTTTTGGTTTGCCGCTGGTAAGTTTGTGTGTGTGTGTGTGTGTGTGAAAAATCTTCTTCTTTTCGTGTCCTGATAATTTATTTTTGCTTTTGTTTCTCTTGCCTGAGGTGACATATCCTTAAATATGTTGTTGAGGTCAATGTCCAAGAGATTGCTGCCCATGTTTTCTTTTATGACTCTTATGATTTCAAATCTCACATTTTGGTCTTTAATCTATTTGCATTTATTTTTGTGTGTGGTGTAAGAAGGTGGTCTTGTGTCATTCTTTTGCATGTAGCCCTCCAGTTTCCTCAGCACCATTTGTTGAAAAGGCCATCTTTTACCAATTATAAATTCTTGCCTCCTTTGTTGTAAATTAATTGACCATATAGGCATGGATTTATTTCTTGGATCCCTATACTGTTCCATTCATTTTTATGTCTGTTTTTGTGCCAGTACCATACTGGTCTTCCCCCTCACACACACACACACACACACACACACTGTTTCGATTACTCTAACTTTGTAGTGTGTCTTGAAATCTGGGATTGTGATAACCTTCTGCGTTGTTCTTTCTCAAGATTTCTTTGGCTATTCAAGGTCTTTTGAGGTTCCATGCAAATTTTAGGATTATTTGTTCTAGTTCTGTGAGAAATGGTATTTTGGTAGGGATTGCTGTCAATCTTTAGAGTGCTTCGGGTACTAGTGGACATTTTAACAATATTAATTCTTCTAACCCATGAGCATGGTAAGTCTTTCCATTTGTTTGTGTCATCTTCAGTTTCTTTCATCAGCGTCTTAGAGGTTTTAGAGTATAGGACTTTAACCTCCTTGGTTAAGTTTAATTGTAGGTAACTTATTCTTTTTGGTACATTTATAAATGGGATTGCTTTTCGTAATTTCTCTTTTTGCTAATTTGTTATTGGTGTTTAGAAATGCAACAGATTTCTGTGTACTGATTTAATATCCTGCAACTTTACTGAACTCATTTATTAGTTCTAATAGTAAGGCCATATATGAAAAACCCACAGCTAACATCATACTGAATGGTGAAAAACTGAAAGCTTTTCCTCTAAGATCAGAAACAAGACAAGGATGTACACTTTTCCACTTTTATTCAACATAGTACTGGAAGTCCTAGCTGCAGCTGTCAGACAAGAAAAAGAAATAAAAGGCATCCAAATTGGTAAGGAAAAAGTAAAACTGTCACTATTTGCATATGACATGATCTTGTATATAGAAAACCGTGAAGACTCCACCAAAGGTTCCTCCATGTCTTCTCATGGCTTGATAGCTCATTTCTGTTTATCACTGAATGATACTCTGTGGTCTGGACGTACCACTTTAGTATTATTTTATTTATTTATTTACTTATTCACCTGCTGAAGAACATCTTGATTGCTTCCAAGTTTTGCCAATTAGAATTAAATTGGCTGTAAACATCTGTGTGTAGGTTTTGTGTTGAATTTATGCCTTGATTTTTTTGTTGCGTGTAGTCATTTATCCATTGTATTTTCAGTTGTTTTTTGTATATGTTGTTGATTTTGTACTTTTTTATGCTGTAGCTTGATTAAATTATCTTGTTTGTAATTGTTTTTACATTGTTTTCTTTTGAATTTTCTAGATAGATGGTTGCATCATCTGCAAATAGAAATAGTTTTACCTCTTCCCTTCCAGCTCTTGGGTCTTTAATTTTAAAAATCTTACCTAATTGCACTTGTCAATACGTTCAATACAAGGTTAAATGGCAGTGGTAACCATCTCATTCCTGACTCACTAGTGATGACATTAAGTAGGAGTCTGACTTTTGAGTTCACACATGTGAAAACACATCATGAATAAGCTATTGTTTCAGCACTTTCTGTTTCTAAAGGATAATGGCACACAACATCTGGAGAGCCAGCTTGTGTATAGTTGTTCTTGAATGAATCTGGGTTTTTCAATGAGAGTCAGAGACTGCGGGGAATTATAAGTGTCTAAGAGATAAGTCTCCATTAAGTCCTACTTGAGTGAGTCCTAGTTGAGTGTTTTTTAATCACAAGGGAGTGTTAGATTTTTGTCAAATACTTTTCAGTATCTGTGAAAATAACACAATTTCTCTTATGCATATTAATATGATAAATTGTATCATTTGAGTCCTTAATAATACAGCATCCTTGCATTCAGCCACAAAGTATTTTTTAATGTGTTACTGGATTTCCTTCACTAGAATTTTACTTAACATATTAGTATAAGTATAATTTAGAGATATTGGTCAGGTATGTTCTTTTGGTTAATTGCTTTTATTTACATAATGAAAGTTATGTCCTAATATAGTAGAAAAGACCATCAAATAGTCCATTGAACCCAGTACAATCTATTAAGTCCAGTAAATCCTGAAGTTCTAGTGAGAACCTATCTGCAGCAAAATTTCCCTGGCACTATGGAACACCAGGCCTAAAGCCTCGGGTCTGTAGCTGGTCCTCATTCTTGTATTTGTCCTTCTGCATCTTGGGTTATGAATTTGTATTTCTGAATGCAGATGCTCCTAAAGTGCCCTGGATTAATAGATGACATCCTTTCTCTCCCCATGGATGTGAGCTAGAGGCTTCAATTTCTAGTAAATACGTTTCTAGCTGAAATTCTGTGTCATCTAAAGTTATGCCTTCCACAGCAAAGAATATTACATTTGAAGCTTCTCATTAATATGATGGCAACGTCTTCCCCCTTTTCCTATACAAGACCTCTATATCCTGAGAACTGCAATCTTATGATAGTGGCATTAATTTTATCTTATGGAGACATTCCAATCTATTATAAATATTTCATTAATTTGTTTAAAGCATAATTGAGTAGACTTTGGTAGCTGTATGAGGCTTAGAAGAGAGGGCTCAAACATGCAAAGAAAAGTCAAAGTTCGTGGTTTTAATATAGATCTTATGTGTATTTTAAATTACTTTCTAATTTGTCCTGTTAGATGTATTTAATGAAAGTTAGACCAAATGTATGCTCTTAATAAAACTCTGTATCAAAGCTTCGTGACAACTAGATTTTTTTTCTATTTGTCTTTTACAGAGGGCATAAAGATAAGATATTTGTGGTTAAGTGTAACCCACACCATGTTGACAAACTGGTTACAGTTGGAATGAAGCACATCAAGTTCTGGCAACAAGCAGGTACTGTTGTTTGGGTTTATCATTTATGTGATCGAGAGCTTTTAAAAAAGAAATCTGTCTGAAAAAAATCCTACCACCACTACCTAGCTGGTCCCTGCAATTTAAAATTAAAATGTGCCTGGAAGACATTCTCTTCCAGATTCACTTTGGGCTGCTTAATGTCCAAGTTGTAAAACTCAGAACACTCCATATGACGCTATGCATGTTTATCAATATCTAGAAAGCTTTGGGAAATGTTCTGTGAAAATAATTATTTTTATATGTAATCATCTGTTCTGAAAGCTGTAATGATGTTGGACCACTGAACAGCAAATAAAATAATCACTTTTTTGGGTGGATAACATTTTCAGTATTTTGAGCGTTCTTTTATTAATTTATCACTGAATTTAAACATGAATTAAACCCCAACACTATACACAATAGGTGATCCAAATAAATTTTTGTGCATTATAATATGATGAGGGTGAGTGAATAAACGTATCAAAACCCGCCAGGACAGCTTATTCTTCTCACTAATAAACCAGACCTATGATTGCAGTTGTGAATTCTTAGCATTGGCTTAAGGTACCACGCACGCGTGATTTTACACGGACAAAATGTAAATATGCAACTGTTCCAATGCCTTCTGCTTTCAAAGAAAAGCTAGTGGCACCCAACGAGGTCTGGAGAGCCAGCCGATGCATAGTTTTCTGGAATAAGTCTGGGTTTGTCAGTGCTAGTCAGGAAGTACAGGAAAAATGTGAACATCTCAAGGGCAAATCCGATGTACCTTTTCCTACATGGTGAATCATTTTCTCACCCTAAAGTTCCCATGACAAAAATCGAGGCAAAATATATGTCACATGTGTACATTTTTCATTACTGCTAGTGTTGTTCGCATTCTCTTTGGTCAGGATTCGTGAAGACTTTCCTAGCTACCCCGGGCACCGAGTCCCTCCCCCTCTCGCTGGCACGGAACTGACCCCGAACCTCGGTTAGACGCAGGTCTTGTTGGACTGAGATGCGTAAGGGCAGCCTCTCTCCAACCAGAACCTAAGTTCAATGAATGAAGAAACTCCTTCTTGTCTTTATACCACCGCATCGACCTCTCCACTACCACAAAGGAGGGATTCAATAAACATTGAATTAGTGAATGTGTAAATGAGAAACCCTCTTAGAATATTTTGGTTTATGATGTTTTCTGCCATCTTTATACATCTCTCCATATACGTATAATGTAGACACACTGGATTTTTCACTGAAGACAGTCATTCCAGATGCTCATACACGGTGTCAGTTTTTCAAAAAATAATAAATGCTCTTGGTCTACTTCAGGTGGGGGCTTCACCTCCAAAAGAGGAATTTTTGGAAGTGTTGGAAAATTGGAAACAATGATGTGTGTTTCTTATGGGCGAATGGAAGATCTAGTGTTCTCAGGAGCAGCTACTGGAGATATTTTTATTTGGAAAGATATTCTACTACTAAAGACAGTGAAAGCTCATGACGGGCCTGTGTTTGCTATGTATGCATTGGATAAGGTATGGTATATTTTCATCATTAGCTTTCTAAAATTATAAATTAGTCTGAGGAAGGCCACACCAGCAGGATGCTTGCTTGTCTCTAAAACCTGTCTGAATTGGAAAGTAGTTGTCATGAATGGAGAGGAGTACAAATATTCTTAAAAATTCTTTCATTTATAATTATTTCTTTATGTGCAGTTTCTCCTTTTTGCATACTCGTTCCTCCTGGCTCTCAGCCCTGAGAGCCGCTCAAGAAGTGTTGGGGTAATGTATACACCCAGTAGCAGACGAGTCCTGAGAAATATTTCAGCGTTCTCTTCCTCCTTTGTACACAACAAGCAAAGACCTCAAAGGCCCAAGTGGTTGGATTATTGTCCCACTCATCAGTTTGACCAGAAGTTTAGTTGATAACCAGTTTGTTCTGTGTAGGCTGGTTCAGGTTTAACAAGAGCATTAGAGTGAAGTCTTGGCTTGGTCTGTATTAGGGTTTTCCAGAGAAACAGAACCCGTAGGACATACATATATATACACATCTTCAAAAAAAAAAATAAGATTTATTATAAGGAATTGGTTCCTGCAGGTATGGAGGCTAAGAAGTCCCACTGTGTCCTCTGCAAGCCATAGTCCCTGGAAAGCTGGTGGTGTAACTGAGTGCAAGTCCAAAGGCCAGAGAACCAGGGATGCCCCAAGTGGGCGTCTCAGCCTGAGGACGGGAAAGGAGGAGATGCCCCAGCTCAATCAGGGAGACCCGGAAAACAGGGATGAACTCCTCCTTCCTCTGCCTTTTGTTCTCTTCAGGCACTCAAAGAATTGGATGATGCTCGCCCGCGATGGGGAGGGCAATCTACTTTATTGAGTGCACCAATTCAAATACTCATCTCAACTGGAAATATCCTCACAGACACATATAGAAATGACATTTAATCAGAGCACCTGTGACTGGTCAGGTTGACACAAAATCAATCATCACACCTGCTGTATTTCCACTTAAGCTCATCTTTGTCCTGCTGTCTGTCCAGCCACCTTCCTTCCTTACAGCGTTTTGTTGTTGTTGTTGTTGTTGTTGTTTGTTGTTTTTAGAGAAAGCTCACACTTGTCAGTACTATTAAAATACCTTGTTCAACCACTTTGCCAAAAAAAATCCATTTTTTATTCTCTGCCAGCTTGCTGGTGGTACCAGTTTGTCTACTTTCTGACCTCCGAACAATATAAGCCACCCAACACACCTAACTAAGCCAAGCCTCATTTTGCATTTCCCTGTTCCCAGGTAAATATGCTGATCCCAGTACCGAAGTAGGTTCTTGTTAGATGTGCAAATGCAACAGTAGTTTTAGTGGTTAAGTTGTTTTTTACTGGCAAATTTGTTTTGGCTTAAACTGTATGTTAGACAAGATGAAAGTAGAAGGAAAAATCTGTGTAGGTCTCAAAGTTGATGTGCTATAACTTGTTTAAACTCTGTCATTGCTTGGTAAGTTAACCGAAACATCATGGAAAATACCAGGATGTCACAGTATAATTTGAATTTAATTTGGGGTTTGAGTCTCCCCTACAAATCTGTAATGAGAATACAGGTATTTAATGTAAAAAAACTTCAAAATATTATTTCCTTATGAACTTCATTGAAATAAAGGAAACTAAAAGTTTCCAAGAAAACAACAAATTACTTAGTATTTTCCATTTAAAACAGGTTTTTCCTAAGAGCAATTGGTATATATAATTTGCCAGAAAGGAAAACTAGTCAAGCCAAGAAATCATAAGCTTACAACAAGAATAAAGATCACTGTTCAGTAAAAACAACACAAACAACAAAAAATCCCCAATATGTTAAGCATTTTACTTTCCAGGTTTTATAAAAATTAATCTGGATTTAATTATTATGGGCATCAATGTTCATTGAACAAAGCAGGATAGTTGTGTTACATGAACTGCCGAAGTTCCTCTTAAAAGATAATGATGTTTTCTCCTGGAAGTAAATATCTAATTTGAACATATTTAATAATCATTTTTAATTGTGATGTTAATTCCAGTTCATACAGTAGGAATAGATGAGATACCAGAAACTCTGCCAGGCTTTCCTGTTCCTTAGGCACCCACACTGAAGCAAGGGATGGGGCACAGAAGTGGTGCCAAATACCAACCAAAGGTCTGAGGAAAGTGTGAGGCACGCACATTGAGAATGTGCTTTATCTGCTAGAGAAGTAGGGGAGAGATGCTTCCAGGAAATATTATATTAATACGTGTTAACAGGTTTTTCAGTCTCCTATACTTAGGAAGAAAATACAGACAAATGCTTTTCCCAAGGGGCATCGCTTTAGAGGCCGGGTGGGCAACTTGTCGTTTTCATGTATATTTCATTCTTCCCATGTGTGCCTTCACAGGGTTTTGTAACAGGTGGAAAGGATGGAATCGTGGAACTCTGGGATGATATGTTTGAAAGATGCTTGAAGACTTACGCCATTAAAAGAGCAGCATTGTCAACCAGCTCAAAAGGTGCTGCCCACAAATACGTCATCAGAATCTTTGTTTTCATAGGAATGGAAAAGATACCAAAATTCCTGGGCAGCCCTTACTAAATTGGTTCTCCTTCTTCTGCAGTTAGACCTCTTGGCCCCTGGTAGAAATATCAAGGATGATGCCTACTACCTAGTACTTTTGACTACAAAGATGGAATGATATGATTATCAGGCTTGTTGTTGTTGTTCTTCTAAATGCAATATTGACAATATTAAGTACATCATTTCCCCCCTCAGGCTTGCTTTTGGAAGATAACCCTTCAATTCGTGCCATCACTTTGGGACATGGACATATCCTGGTGGGAACAAAAAACGGGGAGATCCTGGAAATTGATAAAAGTGGCCCAATGACACTGCTTGTTCAGGTACTGTGTCCATATTCTAACACACAGTTCCCATCAGAGCTGGGACTTGGGTGAGGTGAGGGGGGCGCTTAGGGTGCAGTGTTCAAGTAGCCAGGCGGTCTCAGGGTCGTGCAACTGCTGTGTTAATGACCTATGCGATATAACAAATTGCCACAAATTTAGCAGCTTAAAACAATACACGTTTATTATCTTAAGATTTCTCTGGGTCAGGAGTCCAAGCATGGCTTAACTGCGTCCTCTGTGTCAAGTTTCATAAGGCTACAGGAAAGGCCAGGGCTGCAGTCTCATCTGAGGCTCACCTGAGGAAATATCTGCCTCCAAGATCATGCAGGTTGTTGGTAGAAATCACATCCTCGTGGTTGTAGGACTGACGGCTGTATTTCTTGCCGGCTGTTGGCCAGAGACCGCCTTTAGCTTCTAGAGACTGCACACAGTTCCTTGCCACATGGGTTCCCCAACATGGCTGCTTGCTTCCTCGAAGCCACCGAGGGAAGGAGAAAAAAAAACAGGCACTACAGTCTTATGTGACAAAATCATATCATCAAATGCATCCATCCCCTTGACCCTATTTTATCAGTCGGCAGATAGTCACAGGTCGGGCTACACTCGAAAGGGGGTGATTACACAGGAGTGAAAACCAGGAGGATCATGGGGGTCACGTCACAAATGTGCCCACCACAGTCTTCCCTCTGGCCACAGCTATTACTGTCCCCACCATATGCAGAGTATACCCGCCCCCCCCCCCCCCCGGTCCCCAAGAGTGTTATCCCGTTACAGTGCCTGCTCAAAGTCCGTACCCTCATTGTCTAAATCAAGTCCAGGTGCGGAGGAGGCTCTTTAGGGATATTTCTTCTCTCTCTGCCAATCTATACAACTATCAGGACAAATTATTTTCTCTACACACACTAAATATACAAGTGTCTCCTTAGATTTTTTGCCTCATTCTAGACTCAGCCTTGCTGCATATAAACACATAACCCACTTCTTGCCCTCCCTGTCCCCTCAAGAATTATATTTAGGTAAAATCACATTAAAATAAACATCAACAGAATTCTCAAAGATCAGTCAAGTGATAAAATCTCACTTGAAGGGGAGGGATTGTGTGGAGGTGACAGCCCTGCCCAATTTTGGTGATGGACAGACCTTATTTATAGACAGACGAGGCTCAGGTTCGGGTGAGGGTGTATTCAGAAGGTGGAGTGAAAAATACATGCACCGATCATATCAAGACTTCTCTGGGTCCGATGGTTCACCTCCTTCTCTTTCAAGCTTGCTATGTTAGAGATGAACCCCAAAATCCCATGAGAGTGGCCCTTGGATTTGCTATATCTTGGGAATAGGTTTGCACACACACCATGGTTCAGAACACTGTGAGGTTTAAAAAAATGCATGTGCCCAAGCCCCACTCAGGATATCCTGAATAAGAATGTGTTTTAAAAAGAATTCTGCATTAAAAACAAAACCTCAAAAGCTCTCTAGCTGCTTGTGCTGGGCAGCCAGGGTTGAGAACATGCTAGAGGTGCTTCCATGAGCTAGGACTTCTTTGTTCTCCAGCTGATCTTGATGTCGTTGTTTCCTTCCAAACAAATTTCTTTTTCTCTCTAGCCATGACTTCTTATTTAATTTTATTGAAAAGTGATTATTTCTTTCTAATCCCCAAATGTTTGAGACTTTAACTTGTTTGCATACATCCTATGGCTAAATATTTTTTCAGGCCCCTACTATAATATGATTTAAGCAATACTGTAAGATTTAAACTCTACATTTTTTAATTTTAAAAAACATTATAGTTGAGCTCATTTTGTTTAAATATGTTTTAAACTTGGAAATAAAGGCTTTTTGCCTTTCTGTGCTCTGTAATTCTGTTTTTTCCCGTATTTGTTTCTCTTGTTCTACTAATAAAAAGAGCCACAGGTACCGTGTATTGAGCGCCTACTATGTGTCAGGCAGTACTGTTGTACAACGTTTATTTCTCCACAACAAATTTGAAGTTGTTTTATAGATGAGGGACCCAAAGCCCAGTGAATTGCCCACAGCCCTATGCTAAGAACTGCAGAGCTGGGATTCAAACCAAGGTTTGTCAGACACCAGAGCCTTTCCTCTCACCATACCAGGCTGTTCTCCAGATGTCTCTTAGCATGGAGACTGCCAGACAGCCATGCAAAAAACATGGCCCCCTGAGCTATGGGCAAGCAGTGGAGCTGAGGGAACCTTCAGAAAAAAATGTTGGGTTACCGCCATCTTGTCTCCTTAAACTTGTACCATTTTTTTTTCTTTTCTGTCAACATCTCTCTTTTCTCTTCTCGTCTATCACTCATTTGCCATTTCCTCCTAAGCAGAACCAAGTAGTTCAGTCAGTGTTTGTTGGGCTCTTGCTGAGATCGGCCCTGTGCTACACGTTGTGCACAGTGGATAGGGTTTCCTGTCCTCTTGGGGCTCACGGTCCTGCTCTGAGGGAGGATGGACACAGAGGGAAAGTGAGGGAACAGACAGCGTGATAAAGATCATCCACTGTCCTGCTATGGGAAGATATCAGAACCACTTTGCCAGTAGCATGGTGACTCAATGTCACTTGGAATAGATTGCTTATTTTTTGGGAGAAGGAAGACTGGGTTGGGGGAGGAGAGAAGTGACAGTAGATGAGTTTTTGAAATTCCCGTTGTATATTCTTGGAATATAATCAACTCTCAGTTGTGCAGCTATTTGCTCCCAGCTTTATGGGGGATCAGAAGGAAGATAAGATTCCAAGCCCATTCCTATCCAAATCGAGGTTCCTCCAGCCTGCCTTGCTCACTATCCATTCCTATGTTATACAGAAATTTAATCCCATTAGATAGGGAAATACCATGTTTAAGTGAATATATGAGGCAGTGGTTTAAAAGGGTCTCAGAGCTATGAACCTTTTCCTCAAGCAAAATGGAAATGGGACTTGATCTGGGGAGGGGCTCCAAGCGCAACCATCTGGGGGAAATTGGGTTTGACACCGACCCATCCTCGGACCTGCCCTTTGGGGTGAGAGGCTTCTGAAGGGAAGAAAACTAGAATACTGGGGACGTAGGGTACTCCAAATCCAATAAATTCAAAGACAATACACCCTTTGGCTCTTCTCGGATTTTTGAATGTCAGCTCTATTTGGAACTTTGTATCTTCTGCCAAATTATTGTTTTGCTCAAATAGTCTCCATGTTAAACCAGAATCATCCAGTTTCTCTTCAGAAAGCCACCTGTTCCCTGAAGCAGTCCAAGTACAAACACCTTTCAGTTGCTGTGTACGATCTTCCTTTTTGCTTTACTAAGCAAAGTCTTTTTATAAGTAGCCACTAAAAGCAGAAATTCAGTGAACAGTCTGGTCTGTTTTATTGTTCTTTGCACTAATTTGTTCTTTATACTGCTTTATTGAGTGATAAATTATAGGAATCAGAGTCATTTTCTCCCTAATTGTTCTTTTTTTAAATACTATTATCTCATTATTTCTAAGCCATTTAGGTGTGTTTGTGATAAGATATAGGTATATGGAATTGGCCCCATGCCTATTAAGCACATTTCAGTTTTCTAATATTCACTAGCTAGAAAAATGTGTGAATAAACACTGAACCAAGACACTTGCTGTAAAAACTGAGCTATTTTTTAAATTTTTGTTTTGCCAAATGCTATGCATTCAAAGGACTAAAATTGAGTTAAATTAATAAGAATATTGCTGTCCAATCTTTAACTTATACAGTGTTATGTGTCACTTATAGCTCAGTAAGACTGGAAGAAAAGAGAAATAAAACAACCAAATGCAATGCATATGCCTGAATTTGATGCTGGATTTTTTTTTTAAAGTAGTAAATTACTTTTTTTTGGAAAAAGAAAGAAAAGCATATTGCTGTCCAATCCCTCTGACAGAGATAGGTGGTACCTACATCCTTTGAAACACAGGTTGATTCATAAAGGTGTTTTGTGTCCCGATCGAGCTGCTTTACAAGTGTATGTGTGCCTATATATACCGTGTTAACTCGACATCAAGCAAGAGGATCAAATGAGGGTATTTACCCAGATGTTTCTAAAAGGAAAGATGTTTGGCATCATATAAACAAAGCTTATGAGCAACGAGTCCATGTTTTGCTTTTCAGATGAATACTTCAGCATCATGTAGGCCCAGCTTTAGATTCAAGTTCAAAAGAAAAAAATTATTCAGTGCTTTCACTTTGGTTCAAGGAAGCTCAACCTGTGTTTATTCATACGTGAACCTGTTTAAGGTGCTCTTTGGCGGGGTACGCAGCCCAGTGCTGCGGGAGGGCTAGCCAAGACGCGCGCGCCGAGTTTATATGGCCTTGTTTCCTCTCCACAGGGACACATGGAGGGAGAAGTATGGGGGCTGGCAGCCCACCCTCTCCTGCCCATCTGCGCAACGGTGAGCGATGATAAAACGCTTCGGATCTGGGAATTGTCCTCCCAGCACCGCATGCTGGCAGTTCGAAAACTCAAAAAAGGTACGTGATACCACTTTACACATCTGTCAAAGTATTTACCAACAACAGACTGTGTTGCGTTCATTCATTCACTCCACTAGTATTTACTGAGTGTGCCTGGTATGTGCCCCCACGTATGCTAGGTAATGGGAATTCAGTGTTCGTTGCTACAGATAGAAATTCCAGAAAACTGGCCTGATTTATTATTTCCTTCATTTTCCTTGCACTGCACAGACATTTGCCACCTGGGGGCAATATGTCCTTCTTCTTCTCGCGGAGAGCTGCAGGAGTCTGTTGAAACCTATCAGCTTGCAAAGATGCTGTTTTATCTTCATGTCTAACAGTCTCTACAACTGATTTTATTACTGAAAAACAAAAGCTTTATTAAAGAAATAGTTAATACCAAATTTTATAAATACGTATTTAACCCTCTCGCCACTAGAACAAAGAGGTACACCAAGAAGTGCAAATTCGGCAAACGTTTACTGAGTAGCTTCTGGGTGCCAGGCCCTGGGGATCCCAAGATGAAAGGTCCCATCTCTAGTGTCAGACGTGGACAGGATTCGAACTGAGTACCAGCAACAGGTGGTCCATTCAAAAAGGGCGATTTGAGGAGAGTCTAAAAATGGGACTGTTAGTTAAAGGCCTGGGTGGGGTGTTGAGGAATGACCAGGGACAGGGCAGCGCCATGCAGGTGCTCACAGCCAGGAACCTTCCTCAGCCCTGGGCCTGAAGGGGCATGAGGAGAGAGCAATGCTAGAACCCAGAAGTGAGAGCCGTGTGAGAGGACAGGCTGGACAGGAGCTGGGACTCCTGCAGGGAAGGCAGCTGGGGGGGTATGGACCCAAACTCCCCCTTCCCCCTTCCTTCCTACCTTGCTCCCTCCCTCGAGTCTCCTGTTCATGCTCCCTCTAGGCCAAACGCAGACGAAAGCCAAAGGGTCAGGGAGGCCACCGAGACTATCTGCGCAGGCATGCTGCAGGCACGGGGAGGGCTGGGGAGCAGGTGTGGAGAGACCAATGAAAGATGTCTGGCACAAGCAAGGTTGTGTGGAGGCTCAGGAGAAGGCCTGCGGCCCACTTCAGCCGGGAGGAAACCCGAGAGCGGAGATTCAAAGCATCTGTGGAAGTCCTTAGGAAAGGATGAGATTGAGGTCTGGCCCTAAAATATTTTACTGGGTAGTTTTACAAGTAGAGAGACGTGGAGAATGTATTGCAGAGGGATAAAATGAAAAAAGAGGACAAGACAATAGTAACAATGATGGTGGCTGATCTTGTTGAGCCGCTGACCCTAGCAGTTTGCGTTTGGTCTTCATGGGAACCTAAGGAGTAAGGCCGTTGCTATTAGCACGTACAGGTTAGGAGACTGAGGCACAGGGAACTTAGGTTGTTTGCCTGAAATTGCACAGCTGGTGGGTGACAGAACTGAACTCAAACCCAGACACAGTGGCTTCAGAGAGCACGCCTGCGACTACTGCCTGAGGCTATTTTTCTCTGCCCTCTGGCCTTTCTTTACCGTGGACTTGTAGGCCTTCGGAAGTGGGGGAGCCAGGATGCAAACCCAGCTCTGACTCCAAAGCCCATGCTCATAACCACTGCAAGACTGAATCATTGGACCACTAATTTACACTGGGAAAGTGATATACTAAGACCTCCTTGGAGTGACTTCAATGTCAGACAATGGACTTTATTCACCAGGTTAAAAATTAGTTCAAAGGAACAACTGCTCATGTATCTTAGACGGGATGACCATTCAGTCCAGTTTATAGCGGTTTGCCTGGCGTAATTATTAATAGCTCTCCCTTTCACTCTGAGAAGTGTCCTGGTTTGTATAATAAAGTGTATGGTTAACCTAATCTTGATGACTGTCCTCAAGGGCAGGCTTGTCTTTTGCTCTTCCGGCCCTAGCACCATGCGTGACTCACAGTACATAAGTAACTTGTTGCTGCCTGAGTGAATGAATGAAGATAGAATTTAGATAAGGCAGTTGGGAGTTACTGGTATAACACAGCTTTCAGCACACCATGAACTGTGACGGAGCGCAGTGTGTGGAAGCGGAGTTTGGAGTGCCTTAGTGCAAGGCTGTGTGACTGCCCCATCCCTGGGGCCGTGCTTACCAAAATCTTGATAATAAGTGGGGTGGGGGGGGGGATATTCTTAAACAGGATTTCTCTTAAACACTCCCACACACACAGTCCACACTCACTCAGAAATGTCTCCCTGTGACCCTGCAAAGTGGTAGAAACCATTGTTCACATGGCACTGGCAGCCTGTCCTGTTGAGTTCTATAGACACCTTTTGAAAGAGTGTTGTTCACGACAGAAGAGGATAAAATCTTTCATCCGTAGAATTATGCGTAAGGACCCATGGATCAAAGACTTGGAGTGACAGTAAGATCAACAAGGTCTCTAAATTAAGTTTTGTGTGTAAGGCGTGATGTCCAAAAAATGATTTCTAGAAACTGAATTCCAGAATTCCCATTCTTACGTATTGTCCCTTTTCCTGGGAGCAAAGGTACTGGTTTTATTAATCCTTCACTCCTTTCCCCCATTCACTCTAGGGGTCTTTTGAAGATCCCAGGTATTCAATTAGTAGGGAATGAATGAATAAACCTTAAAGAAATAGAAAATGTTTTGTTTTGTGGGGTTTTGTTGTTGTTTCAGCATTCTGATCATTGTCCTTGGATTTGAAGGGAAGATAGTGTTCTAAATTGAGAAGTTTTAGTTCTTCTCACAAGTAAGGTTAAAGACACAGTCACATGTCTATGCATAATGCACGCATGCAAATGTCTCCATCTCTACACTGAGTTTGTTTGATAACAATCACGGTAGTAACTGTTCTTTGTGGATCCTTTTGCAGGTGGAAGATGCTGTGCCTTCTCCCCTGATGGGAAAGCCTTGGCAGTTGGCCTTAATGATGGGAGTTTCCTGGTCGTAAATGCAGACACTGTGGAAGACATGGTCTCTTTCCACCACAGAAAAGAAATGATCTCTGATATCAAATTTTCAAAAGGTGAAGATTATCGCAGAAACTTTCTAGACTATGTTGGGACAAAAATTTATAAGAATAGACTAAATGCTTCTTTGACCTTTTCCCCACTTTGAAATAAGCTCCTGGAAGTAAATTCCTGTGTAAAATGTTTTAGTGTTAACTCCACATTTTCTTTACAGATACAGGAAAATACCTTGCTGTGGCATCCCACGACAACTTTGTGGATATTTACAACGTGCTTACAAGCAAACGAGTTGGCATCTGTAAAGGTGCTTCTAGTTATATTACACATATTGACTGGGACTCAAGAGGTAAAGTATGTTGTGGCTTTTAAAATACAACTTTTGTTTTTAAAAAGTCAGTATCCATTCATGTATTGTTTCCAGAGAGAAGAACAGTTGAGTTTCGGAGAAAAACAGAGTGGAGAACCCACAACAAATATAAATGACTGTAATTTTACACCCCAGGGGCACCTCCTGTTAACATTTTGAGTATTTTTTTCCTGTCATATTACTACGACTACAATTATTATTCAAACCATTGAGTTTTAAGACCCTTAAAGGTACATGATGACTTCTGTTACGTAGTAAGCCACTCCTTCACCGTCGGGTTCGGTGTGCTGTGTCCTCGCCTTGCGTTTCCTCCTTCCCGTTTTCCCTTTTCCTATCAGTGCTCCACCTCCCGGAGAACTGCCCAAAAGTCTCCAGCAAGTGTCACCTCCCGGCAGAGGTAGAGAGCTACCTTCAGCTCATCTAATGTCACCCTGCTCTCCAAAACTCCCAGCTGCCCCCCTATGTCCTCCAAGTCACGCCCATTACAAATCTAGTTTCTACCATGTGTGAAGTTTTAAGCCAGAAAATGTGGGTGGTTCAGAAGTAAGACACAGTTCCTACAGTTCTCCACCAGAGTTTGTAAGTTAGTGAGGGAGACGTACTTGTAGTACAGGTGCCCAAACGTTAAGGCGTGGGAATGAGAAGCGGTGCGTCACAGGGACGTGGCGTGCAGGGCTTCTGAATGGGCCGTGTCTGCATTAAGCACCCAGGGTAGAGCATCATTATTACAGGGTGGGTCACTTTTAAGTCTCATCCCAGGGACTTGGCTGACGTTAGAGTTTGGGGTAGGCATCTAGGAATGGGCAGGGTCCCAGCTTGCAAAGAAGTTTCAGTGGACTGTGATAGAAAAGCACCAAGCCCAGGGGTGTCCCTGAGGAAAGAGCTCACAGAGGAATCCATGGAGCCTCATGGAAGCAATGTCCTTTGAGATGGATCTCGAAAGACAAGTAGAAGTTCACCAGATGGTGCAGTCTAGGACAAGCATCCCAGATTCTGAAGGAATATGGCATGTCAAGGCAAGAGGTGGGAAGAACAGGGGGAGATTAAGAAACAGTAATGTTGAGTGGCTGAGGGCAAGAAGGGAGGGGAACGTGGAGAGACAGACCAGGACAGACTGCAAGGGAACCTTTACATCATGCCAGGGAGCTGAGCGCTGAACTTTATCCTGGAGGTATTAGGTAACTCCAAGGGACTTAGGGTGGGGCATTCCCGGCCATCTCGGGAAGACAAGTAAGCCTGGAGTCAGCAAGCAACTAAAATCAGCCAGGAGAGAGAGAGGGGATGAGGGCCTCAACCCAGAAGAGATTATTTCAGAGTTGCCACAATATTTTATTTCAAATATTTCTCTAAGTCCCAGACATAGACAAATCCTTGTGCTAGGCAGGTATTCATTTGTAACTACCTGCTGCCCTGGAATTGGGACTTTATTTGAGCCTCACAACCCGTAGGCATTTTATGCAGCGTGCTAGGTGGACGGAAGCATGCCATGGGCTGTAAGGTGCAAGTCCCAGCAAGGGCAGAGGGAGATCAGATAAGTCCCTCTCACTTGCATGTCAGAGCCCTGCCAGACACAGTGCCCAGGGCCTAGGCTGGCATTGGTGACCAGGAGGCACACTGGTGGCCTGAGAGTCCTCTGGGGACCAGTGAGGCCGAGGGGTAGGGGGAGACAGTTGCTTCTCAGCACCCTCCTTTTTGGATGTTCTCTGCTTTATTGTTTTTTCTGGGGTTTTTTTTAAAGTGATTTCCCCTTGGATATCCCCTAGCTAACATCCCTATTTACGCCATCACGGGAGCAGGGTTTAGAACAGTCAGGGCCAGACTTATGCTTACAGAGAGTAGGGTACGGAGCGTCTTGTTGGGAATCCAACACCCACATAGTACGTGGCACGACATGTGAAATCCCACCATTATAGTGACCAGTGGTGGGGGGCTACACTCAGTTATTATTTACAAGAGAAAATGGGACATAGGAAGAATACATTTCAATTGGGAAGATTTCTTTTACATTAGTTTTAATTGTGGTAAAAACATAAAGTTTACCATCTTAACCATTTGTAAATGTACGGTTCAGCGGCATCAGCTGCACCCACATTGTCGTGCGCCCTTCACCACTGCCCAGCTGCATAAACCGTCTTGTAAACCATCAAACAGCTCCCCTTCTCCCCTTCTCCCAGCCCCTGCTAACCACCTTCTACTTTCTGTCTCTGTGATTTTGACTACTCTAGGTAACTCACGTAAGTGGAATCATACAGTATTTGGGTTCCTTTTTTTTTTTTTTTAAGATTTATTCATTCATATTCATTCATTTTAGAGAGAGAAAGAGAGAGAGCACAAGTGAGGGGAGGGGCAGAGGAAGAGAGAGTCTCCAGCAGACCCCCTGTTGAGCACAGAGCCTGCCGGGAGGCTCAATCTCACGACCCTGAGGTCACGACCCGAGCTGAAATTAACCAACTGAGTCACCCAGGCACCCCCAGTATTTGTTTTCTCGTAACTGATTTATTTCGCCTAATGTAATGTCCTCAGGATTAATCCATGTTGGTCAGAATTTCCTTCCTTCCTAAAGCTGAATAATACTCCACTGTATACACAGACAACATTTTGTTTATCCAGTCGTCCGTCGATGGACACCTGGGCTGCTTCCACCTGTTCGTTATTATGAGTGCTGCTGCTCTGAACATGGGTGTACTAAACACTGCTTTTAATTCTTTGGGGGTATAGACCCAGAAGGAGAATTGCTGAGTCAGATGATGATACATTTTTAATTTTTTGAAGAACCACTGTACCGTTTTCCACAGCGACGGCACCCCTTTACATTCTTACCAGCAGAGCACAGGGTTCCAAGTTGTCCACATCCTCACCAATACTTGTTATTTCTGGGGTTTGGGGGGGGTCATTTTTATAGCCCTTATCCTTATAGGTACGAAATGGTATCTTATTGTGTTTTTTACTTGCGTTTTGGGTATTTCTTTTTTTAATTCTGCAAATGTGGGGCACCTGGGTGTCTCGGTAGGTCTGCCTTAAACTCAGGTCCTGAGTCCTGGGATCGAGCCCTGCCTTGGGCTCCCTGCTCAGGCGGGAGCCTGCTTCTCCCTCTCCCTCTGCCATTACCCCTGCTTGTGCACTCTCTTTCTCTCTCAAATAAACAAATAAAATCTTTTAAAAAAATGTATTCTGTGGATGTGTAGGCCCTGTGTGGGATGCTAGGGATATAAAGAGGAGTAGGTCCCAGATGGAAAGAGCAAGATCTTGGCTAAGATCAGTGGGTCGCAATCATGCAGGTGTCCAGGTGACAGCCCACAGATGGCTCTCAATGTGGAGCCATCACTTTGCAGGGAGAGGGGCATACCTCACTATTTCCATAATTCTGCCCTAGGCCAGCCTCTGTGGTCCAGCTGGAGCTCAGGGTGCTGTAAAAGGCCCTGGGAGTGAGGAGGCTGAGGTCTTTGAAAAGCCTCCTCATCTCTTACCCTAAGTGGCCACTTGGGTCACGTGAGAGCATCAGGCCAAATGTTTTCCACGGACAGAGAGAGGAGAATACTTCTGATTTTCAGGGGGGAGTTATACCATCCGGAGAATAAGAGCAAGGACGCCCATGGATCTTCCCCAGTTTAACTCTGATGCGATTGCCATGAGACATTTGTCGCACCGGTATTCTTGCGCTCCAAAGTGCCTGACCTCAGGAATGTGCCGTACTGCCTCAAGACCAGCCTCGCTTTTCACGGTGGGGCCTGGAGGGTCTGGCAGGGGTAGAGAGCAGAATTCAGGAGCAGGGTTCTGTTTCGTTCCTTTGATCTTGTCGGAAATAGTGAACGCATTTGCCGGAGCCAGCTGGCTCGTCAGGGGCGGGGGATGGCGCAGTCACCAGCCGCTGCCGCCTTTCGTGGCCATGGCAACCACGGGTCCTAAGAAACCAGAAAGCGCATCAGGCTTTTGCAGGAGTATCAGCTACCCCTGAGTGAAAGCTCCTCTACAAAATGCTTGAGGAAGAAAAAAAATATATGGGGAGAGATAAAATATGGAAGAACAGTCTCTAGCTGATATTAGTTTGTTTCTAGAAATACCAGGACTGTAAGATTTTACCAGTGAACAGTTTCGGCCATAGTAGGACACTCCTTGCCATTTTCATTGCAAATGGTCTGATATATTTGGTACATTTAGTATGAATTTT
Organism: Ursus americanus; assembly: GCF_024610735.1. Lineage (NCBI taxonomy): Eukaryota > Metazoa > Chordata > Mammalia > Carnivora > Ursidae > Ursus > Ursus americanus. The sequence continues at coordinate 22,808,215 of NC_142133.1, forward strand.
GGAACTGTTCTAACTTGTAAATTATATAGCAACTGGGATGATGGGTGTGAACCATTTTGCGGATTATATAGCTCTCTACACCTGCGGGGATTGTGGTTTCCTATACCTGCTTAGTAATGAGGACATTTGGCCCTTCCAGGTCTCTTCCTCCTTGTGAGTAGACATTTCTAGTGAATAAAAATGTGAGGTTTCTGAAAGAATAGGGTTACTGTTACTAAGGGGCATTTATATGCGGATTATGCAGATTTTTTGCTCTTTGCTTCTGTTCTCAGAATATTTCGGTGCTCATATGACAGAGTAGAAGGCAGCAGAAAAAAAGAGCGGTGACCTAAATATTTTCTCTATGCTTAAAAAAAAGAGTAATAACTGCAGTAAAGAATAGAGTGGGGGTGGGGGGAGGAATCACACCCATAATTCTACTTTCCTAACAAAGAATTGTTGCAGTTTTAAAAAATTTCTTCATGTCCTTGGTTGCAAGGAACTCAAACCCATTCAGCTTAAAATTTTTTAAATAATAATGAAGAATGTGCTTATTGGGAAGATACAGGGATAGCTCATAGAATCCAAGAGCAGGAAGCAACATCTTCCTGAACTGGCTTCAGGAATGAACCTGAAAACCGAGCAGGCACTTCTCCCCTCTTCTCTCCTCTCCTGCTCTGAGGCAGCTCAGTTCAGTGTCCACTGCTGTCCTCAGTCTGGTGTCTGCTTTTGGCCCCTCTGCACAGGTACCTTTCCTTAATTCATTTGCACGCAGTTCACTCAGTCACCCCAAAATGCCACCTTCACTTCCAAAGTCCACATCTTAACCCAGCTAGGCACCCACTGATTGGGTCTCCCAGATTCTGAGTTCCCAGGAAAGAGAATTTGAGTGCCCACTCCTATCTCTGGCCAGGCTCCTGCTAGGTCAGTGTCCTCCAGAGGACAAGTATAGCCACAGGAGTCCAGCCCAAGGTGGGGGGACAGTTCTCATGGAAGGAGCGTGAGCTAGGTTGGTACCCCACAGGGCATTATGGTGCTGGGCACACTTCTGGTGCTTGTCTCTAGTGTTTAGATTCTCTAATAATCTTGCAATCATAAAGTGCTTCACTTAACTATGCTAATAATTTTGGGGTGTTCTTCAAGTAAAATATTGTCTTTAAAACTACAGTGTAAAAGTGAATTGTTGGGATTATCTGGGAATTATAATTCTTTGAGTTCTCTTAGTATCTCATGGCCGGAAGTCCTCTAAAATTAGCCGCTGAATCAAAGGATGTTTTCATTGAATCCTTTGATCCCTATTCCAGATCATTTGTTCTTTGCACTTCATCTCGAGAATCCTAAAAAATACTTTGTAGGTCTATTTAGCTCATTGGAGAAATATTTATTATTCATTTTCTTATACTAAATAGCCAAAGCTAATTTAACTACCGTTTTTCTTCTTGTTTATGTTCAGCCATAAATTCAGGGAAATGTGCCCCTTTCAAAGGAAACGTTTTCAAATTCACTTGCTCCTCACAGCCAAGGCCCCCATCACCCATATTATAACCCAGCAAATTAGAAACAGTTATGGTTTTCAGTTACCTTAGTTTTAATTAATCACTGAGAAATAGACCTGCAGCTTCAGAAGGTTCGCCACACCAGCCCGCAGACCCAGGTGGTACCCACCCGAGCATTAAAGAGCATGACTGAAGACACAAAGTTCTTATTTTGCTATTACTTTGGCAGGAAGGACATTTCAAGACTACTAGATTTACAGAGTTATGGGGGGAAAGCAGAGGAAGAAATGGTATGGTGTAAATATACACAGAATTGTTTTCAGATGAAATATTAGGTCATCTGAGTTTTGCTTCAAAATACTGTGGTGAGGGCCTGAGTGGAGGCTCATGGAATGGGGTTGGGCCATGAGCTAATAATTGTTGAAGCAGAACGTTGACTGGGCACCCAGGGGTTCTTCGTACTCTTCTTACTTCTGCGTATGTTTGAAATGTCCTGTGATTTAAAAATGCTGAAAAAATCTCGGAGTCTGTATCTTTTGAGTTATTTAAATTTCAAGGCATGAAGGACTAGTGAGGTGTTAGGAGGAGAATCAGGGTATCTAATCTTCAGCATTAATCACACTGAATCCAAGATTTTAATTTTATATGAGACCAAAAGGCCATTTTTGCTCAACACTTTGTTTTGGGAAAATCTTGCTTTTCTTTACAAATTTTCAAGCAAGACTGGGGGGAGGGGGCGAGCATTTATAGGTTGTTTTACACACCTTATCTTCCAGTTTCTAAACTTCAAAGGACAAATTTAGAATTTAGGTCTGGGTGAATGTAGATGCTTGCCACAAGGTTCTCACTTCCGATGCCGTAGTTCTTGCCAAAGCAGTTTCCTTTAACTGCACGTGTGTGCAACCAGGAAAACGAGCAAAACACCCCGATTTTGTCAAGCTTTTGAAAAATGCGTACTTGCGTTGCAACAGAGTAAAACACAGCAGGCTTGCTTCTAGAAGGGCTATGCAAGGTCACATTGAAAGGGATGAGGTCCGTATTAACAAACTCCTAGCTTCAGGGTCTGCACTATGCCATGTAATTGCCTTTACGTGCGCTTCTGGAGAATTCACCGTGCGTTTGCTCAATTTACGGGACTGATTAAGATGAATCAGAACAGCTGCAGCCGTGCTTATCTCTTTACAGTAGGAAGACAAATGCGGATGTGAATTGTCTTTCTGCTTCATTCTCTCACACCAGGAAAACTATTGCAAGTTAATTCGGGTGCCAAAGAACAACTCTTTTTTGAAGCTCCAAGAGGCAAACGGCATGTAATAAGACCTTCAGAGGTAACAGTCCTACACAGAGCTTTTTAAAAAGTGTTTCATGAAGATGTCATATGTGCATTTTAAGTAAAAACCTGTCACTTGCTGTCCATCAGTATGGGTTATAGTCAGTGTACCTTTAAGCTTGCTCACGTCTTACTTGTGACTGCTTCGTCTGGTTCCCTACATTCCGAGGACCTCTGGGTTCCCCGGGCTGCTGACGTAGCATCGTGCATTCGTGCAGTCGGCCTTTGCTTTGTTTCCCTCTGCTGGAAGACATCTAAGCTAACAGCTTGGATGCCACATAGTACTTCTTCCATTGGACACGCCCTGTCCTTTTGGGCACAGCTTTCTGTGAACATAAATTTTTGAAACATGCTTTCTCACTCTTTACTCTTTATTGTAGCAGTATCTTCTGCAACAACAGTGAGAGAAATTGCTTTTCAAAACAAAACCTATCTACAACCCGACCATCCATGTGTATCTGACTGTTCCCCTTCTCCCTGTTTTCCTTGTTTTTGGCCACTTTCATCATTTTTTAATTGTTGAAATCAAGGCCTATATACAATTTTTGAATCCATGAACCAATGCCTTCCTAAAGGCTCCGCTGTTGTCGTGGGCAAGTGGCTCTCTCAGGGTCTGCAAACGCGGATGGCCAAAACGTAATTGCCTGACTGAGCCCTAAGGACCTCCTCTTAGCCCCAGGAGACAATCCCACTCATTTATTTGCCGTGTAACCTTTGATGAAAGGAAAGGAGATCTTCTTTAGAGGGAAAGAGATCCGAGGGTACGCGGCTGAGGGACGGGCATCTGCCTCTCTCTGACTTCAGTTTGCTGGTGATAGCAATGATGGCACAATGATATGCCATCATTGTGAAGTGCTCCCAGGGACACTGGGACATGTGCCCATTCATAATGTTTTCATGGTTTCTAAAAGAAATACCTATGCACTATGAGAGAAACAGAAGTTGTTACATATGATGGCATTATATTCATGGAAATTGTTTACTGATCAATTGCTCTCACTCCCAGATCCCAATTTATTTATCTCTGATCTGTTGCTATTTTAACTTTTTTAAAGAAACTTGAGCCTTGAGTAAGGGATAGTTTAAATTATGTCATTTGTTCACTGGATACTTGGTGAATGTTCTGGGCCCTTCATATGCGTATTTTTGTCTGCAGACCAGCCTTGTGCACAAGTAATGGTTGTCAGTCTCATTTTACAGAGAGGGAGATGAAGCCTCCAGGAGAGTGAGAACCATAGAGCCGTGGTCCCAGTCTTAAGGGGTCATATGTGACTCAGCAGCCTTGACCACGGGGCCGCTTGGATTTCTCCTGTATATTCAAGCATCATTTTACATCACTTCATCTGTATTTTCCCTTCATGTTCTGGTGCCCCAAAATAGGTATACTAAAATAAAATTCAGTCTAACCAAGTGGTGGAGGGGGAATGATGCCAGCTTGAGACCGATGAGCGATTACTCTGGAGAAGAAGCGCACGCACAAGAGGGAAATTCACGTTGTGAGGCTTCTTGCAATGCCAGGCTCTGGCTCCGAAGAGTTCATTTGTCACTCTGTGGTACACAGTTGGTATTCGAGGGGCTGATGTGTGGTGCTGCTGTTTGGGGAGGCCATCCAGCTGGTGTTTCCATGCCTGGGCCTCCCTGGTCTGTCCTCCTCAGGCACTGGAGAGGAGCTCAGCATTTGCTCCACCAATATTGTCAAACCCTTCAGCTGCATATGAAGGATTTGGGAAATCCTGTTTTCAAAAAAGATTTTTTTTTTTAAACAGCCGTGGTGAAACTAATGCAAAACTTAGCAAGTTGTTAAGTATGACAAATATTAAAATGTCTATTTAGATCCTTCTGCTGCGGCACAGTGCAGTGAAAGCCGCACTAAGCTAGGAGGCCAGCTCTCTTGAGCGCGCTTCCCCTCTGTCTCCTAAGCCGGCTGTGATTTACGTGGCTCACCTCTCTGGGCTCCGGTTCTTTCCCCTGGAAAATCACAATGGTTATGACACGTCTGCCCGAGGCGAGGTGCCGTGGGAAAGACCCTTTGAGGACCCTTCTTCCATCTAAGTTCCAGGATTTTTAACCAGTTTACCCCCTTGGGGTTTTGTGGGTTACAGGGATCATTCTTAATGTTCCATTTTAAATGCAATTTCCATAGCTTCCAACAAATGAGATATTTGCTTGGGGACCACAGTGTCCAGATCTGGCCAAGGGTGATCTGCTGGGGTGAGCACAGGGCGAGCCCTAGATAACGAGGTCCAGGACAGTGCCACAAAGGGCGCTGGCACTGGTGATGGACAGGAGGGTCTCAGAAACGGAATCTGGAACCTGGAAGAGAATCAGTGGCCAGAAAGCCTGCTTGTAGAACCAGCAGGAATGGTTCCCTTCTCTTCCTGCAAAGGCCAGTTTAAGCCACCTCAAGTCCCCTCAGTCTGTGGGCCTCCCTGAGGCACCCCAAATCAGCAGGGCCAATGCAGCTTTTTGGTTCCAGTTCTGCCTGGGTCCAGAAGGAACACAGAATGTTCAAAGAGAAGAAATTTGAATAACTAAACTATGTTTAACACCTCCCCATGTTGTGACTAAAACCCTGCTGCATTTTTATCTCGCCGCAGCCCATCAGATCCCCCAGGAAAGTCTAATACGCGTGTGGTTACTGTTGTCTCTTCTAAAAAGGAAAGCCTACGTTATATCAGGATTGGGCCTATATGAATTTTAAGTCTTCTGTCCATGAATCTCAGACAAAATAGTTTTAAAGGATAAAATATATATTCATGGCAATGCACTATGAACAGCTCTTCAATTTTCAGCTAGTCTCTCTGTAGCATACAGGATAGTAAGCTAGCTGCAGAATCTTATTACACATTCCTTCGAGAAATCAGTCCTTCAAAACAAAAGTTATATCTGTGACTTTTTAAAATAGTTTGCTAACTGATCAGCCCAAGTGAGCAATGTAGCTCAGCAGCTCTCACTTGGGAGCAATTTTGCCCCCTCCCCCAGGGACATTCGCCAATGTCTGGGGACAACATAGGGAGAGGGACTACTGACATCCAGTGGGTAGAGGACAGGGATGCCGCTAAAATACTGCTATGCACAGGACAGTCCCTGACAACAGAGAATCGTCCAGGGTAATATGTTAATGGTGCTGACACTGAGAAACCCTGGCCCAGGTTATGGCTTCAACGATGGTAAATACCTGGGGAAGAACTAAAAAACTTTCTTACTGTCAGGATTCCACAATTCCTAAATGTCGATTTTTATCCATAGAAAAATATATGGCTATCTGACTGTAGTGTTTATTAAGATAATGCAGATCCCGCTCAAAAAAATGCAGCTTAGAACTTCTGCACCTCGGATCACAACACAAAGGCGTGCTATTGGCGAAGTCGTCAGAATGATTCCGCTTCATCCGTTTCCTTTTAGAAGAAGAGCAGATCATATGGCATAAGGAATGTAGTCAGTGGTGTTGTGACTGAGTTGGATGGTGACAGATGGGAGCTACGCTCGCGCTGAGCAGAGCTTAATGGACGCATACACTTGTCCACAATCCCTGTGCTGTACGCTAGAAACCGATGTAAGGTTGCAGGCCAACTGTGCTCCGATTGAAAAAGATCTCTAGGTTGTGCATAAATATATTAATTTTATTTCCTTCTTTTTAAGATTGAGAAGATAGAGTGGGACACGTGGACGTGTGTCCTGGGGCCCACCTGCGAGGGCATCTGGCCCGCGCATAGTGACGTGACCGATGTCAATGCAGCCAGTCTTACCAAAGACTGTTCCCTCCTAGCCACTGGAGATGATTTTGGCTTTGTTAAGCTTTTCTCCTATCCCGTCAAGGTAATACTGCATGTTTATTCTATATACTTGCTTGGTCTCATTAATAATCTAAAATCTATGTGTTATATCTAAGTGGGTTTTTTAATATTGAAGGCATATGCAGTCAGTGATGTCATCAGCAGCCCTCTTGTTATGTGTGCTATCGAAACACCTCATGACTTGTTTAGTATAGAAGTCCGATTCTCGTGGTATCGAATTCCTCCTCGAAAGGCCTTCCAGGGCCGTTAAATCCAACATCTCACCAACGGCAAAGGAGGAATTTCTTTACAACATCTGGCCCAGTGCCTTTGCAACATGTGCTAGCATACTTTCAGAGAGGGGGGACTTACTACCTCACAAAGCAGCCCAATTCATTATTAAATAGTACAATCGTCAAAATGTTCTGCTTTACACAGAGCTGAAATTTCTTCTCTTAAGCCAAAGTTCTGCCTTCTGAACCACGACCAGATAACTGCAGTCTTCTAACGGCCTTTGTGTGGAGGAAGATAGTATTTGACTCCCTGAAATCTCATTTTCTCCAGCCCAAATGTGTCCGGTTCTTCAGCCATTTCCCCAGGACATGGTTTCCAGCTGCCCCTGCCTCTGAGCACACTCCGTGTTATCAATTCCATTCCAGACTGTCTCATCTGAAATGGAATTCACCGCTTCAGATGTTGACCAGCTCGGGCTCAGTGGGACTCTTAACCGTCTTCTTTTGATTTTGTATTTGGATTAAATCAAACTAAAAGGGTACCGACTCTGGGGGCTGCCATGCTATGCAACTGAATCATAGATTTCATTCCAAAAAAAATGTTTAGGTTATCTCTCATCTTGTATGTACACACTGATTTTCTAAATTTGAGTATAGAACTTTATATTTGTACCCAATGAGGTTTATCTTACTACACCTCGTTGTTCTAACCTGTCAACGTCTTTTAAATGCCTTTTCAAAATACTTACTTTCCTTTCTGGCATCACGTTATTTTCTCATTTCACAAGTGGAAGTTTAAAATCGTGGGGAGGAAAAAAAAAAAAAGACAGACTAGAACAACCAAGCAGCACCATTTGATATTCTGTTTATCAGTGTACACACTGAGTTCGAGTTCTTCAGTCAATAACAGACGTTTACATTTACCTGACTGTGCTATCACCGAGCTCACGTTTCCACCCCTAGGCCAATGACACATCATTAATGACTTGGAAAATATCTTGCTAAAAGCCACATGGACTGTGTCTCTGGTATCCTTCATCTCTCCTTCTAATAAACCGGTCAGTAAAAGGTATGCAGTTCACAGTGAACTCCTGTCACTACCTAGTGATCATTCCTTCCTTTTCCAAGTGCTTATTGACCTTTTGTGTAATAATTCACCTTAGAATTTTCCAGGGATTGCATCAACTCATGAATCAATATTTGCCAGAGTCTACATGTTTTCCCTTTTGAATACAGGAAACTTTTTATGTTTGAAGCCACCTGTCCTGGTTTCTAAACTCCCCAGCTGTTACTGACCTGACTTCCATGGTCACATTGGAAGGACCTGTATTCAGGCATCCGGCTCTGTTTTGCCCTTTCTGGTGTGAAGAGCATTCTCTTTATAGAGGAGATAAGTACATCTGTTTACTGTTGCTATTAAATCATCTCATCTAAGAAGTGTTCCTAACTTTTGTATGTTTTTTTCCTAGCCCTAAATAGATCTTCAAATTCCTTTTCCCTCGTCTTGGGTTTTGACTTTAGCATTTCTGAAAGTATATAAAAGTTGCCCGTGCAAGACTTCTGTGTTCGTCCTCAGTTATCTGCTCCTCCGTCGTGTGTACACTTAGCCCCAAGCACACCAGTTTCCTTGGCAGCAACGCGGGTTTCTTTAGATGCCTTCCTCTTTGAGTCTTCATTTGGTAACATCCTGTCAGATTATTATTTCTGTAGTTTTTTCTAGGATACAGTTCTCATGAATGTCCGGTGTTCCCTTCATCGTCCATCCCAAATTCCAAAGCTACCTGGTAGCCTTCCCCCGATGATTCATCGCTTCACCACCACTTACCAGCAATCCCCTTCCTATTTGATCAGAGTTCAGTTCTCTCTAGCACTTTTCCATCCTACTTCTACATTTTTTGAAATGAGTTTGCCCACAGGACAAGTCAAAAAGTTAGTGACACCCCGGTTTTAGTGGACAGGTTGTGGCAGATGTTTAGATAGCTGCAGTCCCCACGGTACCACCGCCTCGTGCTCCTGAGCCAGGTTTGTTGTTTGTCCTGGGAATTCATCATCCACATCCCCAGCCTGCCCACATGGGCTGCCTATAGCAGGAATTTCAAGCTGTGCTCCTCCAACTCCCAGGGTTCCAAAGAGGTTCCTCAAGGACAACTCCAAGCAACAAGGTAGGGGCCAACTGAAGGGGCTTGGGGGCCCCACTCTCGCTTTCACCAGAGTCACTCTGTGTTTTGTATTTTATACGTTGAGTCTCTGTGTGAGATTGCTTGCAACATTCTGTTATGAAAATGTTCAAGCATATAGATAAGGCAAAAGAATGATACAGTGAACTCCTAGAACTCCACCACCTAGATTCTACATATAATTCAAAGTAAGTTGTAGATATCAGGATACTTACCCCCAAATGTTTCAACATGCATATCATTACCTATTGTTTAACATTTGCTTATGGTTTTTTTTAAGTAAAATTTATATATAGTTGAAATACACAAATTTTTTAAGATTCCTTTTTTTTTTAAGGATTTTATTTATTTATTTGAGAGCAGGTGTTGGGAGGGGAGGGACAGAGGGAGAGGGAGAAGCAGGCTCCCGCCAAGCAGGAAGCCCGACGCAGGGCTCGATCCCAGGAGCCTGGGATCATGACCTGAGCTGAAGGCAGACACTTAATTGCCTGAGCCACCCAGGCGCCCCTTAAGGTTCCTTTTGATGAATGTTGACCAAGACATATACCTACATGATCCAAACACCTGTCAAGATATAGACCACTATCATCGCCCCGGGAAGTTTCCTCATGCTAACTTCTGGGTCAGTCACCACCCCCCACCACCTCTATTCTCACATGAAAAGACTATTCCATTGTTTTCCACCACAGTTAAGTTTTACCTGTTCCAGAACTTCATATAAATGGAATGATCAAGTAGGTACTGTTTTGCGTCTGGCTTCTTTCACTCAGATAATGTTTCTGAGATTCCTCCTTGCTATTCGGCGTAACAATAGTCCGTTCCTTCTCACAGCTGAGTGGAATTCCACTGTATGGATAGAACAGTCTGTTTATCCACACAGCTGTCAACGGGCACATGCTTTTCCAGTGTTTGGTTGTAATAAAGCTGCTGTCAACATTTTTTTAACGAATCTTTGTGGACATGTTTTCTCCCTCTTATGTAAATATATAGGAGTGGAATTTCTGGGTCATGGGGCAAGTGCATGTTTAACTTTTTAAGAAACTGCCAGACCTTTTTCCAAAGTGGTTGTACCATTTTACATTCTCATCGAGAAGGTAAAAAAGTCCAGTTGCCAACATTCAGTGTTGTCCAACTTGTAGAATTTAGCTGTCCAGGGAACAGGTAATGTGATCTCATTGTGCTTGTACTTTATGTTTCCCTGGTGACTAATGGTGCTAAACACTTCTTTGTTTTCTTATCGATCATTTGTGAAGTGTTTGTACAAATCTTTTATCCACTGTTTTAAGTTGGATTGTTTATCTTTTTGTTGAGTTCCACTATGTAAGATCTGATTGAAGAAATAGTTTCATAATTTAAGAGCATTTGAAAACCCCTGGTCATTGTAAACTACTTTGAGAGTATCACTTCTATTCCTCTTCTTTTTCTTAATCTGGTTTGTCTGGCACACTTTCACTTCTCAGTATGTGGACCCAAGCTGATGAATATTTCCAGCTGTATAGTCACACTCCTCCAGGGCTCTGAGTCTGTTGGACAAAGTTCTCCATCTGTTAGGGACTGAATGGTTGCTTCCCCACCAAAATTGATATGTTGAAGTCCTTCCATCCAATGTAACTGTATATATAGAGAGAGGGCATTTACAGAAATAATTAAGATTAAATGAGGGCATAAGGCGGGGGTTCTGATCCAAGACGATTGGTGTTCTTGTAAGAAGAGACACCAAAGAGCTCACGCTCTCTCTCCATGCATACACACTGAGGAAGGGCCATAAGCACACTTTCGTGTGCTCATAGATAGTATGTCTAAGCTAGGAAGGGAGCGCTCACCAGGAACCAAATCAGCTGACACCTTGATCTTAAGCTTTCCAGCCTCTTCCCAGAACCGAGAGATGAATCTCTGTTGTTTAAGCCCCCTCCCCGCATGTGGCATCTTGTAGGACAGCCCTGTCATGTAAGACACATCCCACTGCAGTATTCTAGCCGTGATTTCTCTGTCACGGGGTCTTAATGATCCTTACGAGTTCTCATCACCACATAGTGATCTCTTTGCCCAAAATTCAAGTTCCATTAGACTCTAATGTCATGTCTTCTTCTTGACCCTGTTTCTTGTTCTCCTTTCCTAGGAGTTACATGGCCTCTCTTCCAGGCAGTTTTCTTTCAATGACTAACACGTGCCCTTATATATTCAGTTTTACAGTTTAAAATCTTCTTGATGAGATATTCGTCCCCCAATAATCACATTATTTCCAGCCTCCATGGAATAGACTCTCCTTTCCCAGAGTCCACCCATTTTTCTAGTACCTTAAATCGTGTATCAGAAAACCCGGCTCTCTCCTTGGACACTATCTATATAGCTGGCCAGTTGGGTTCCCATAGCCTCCGTTTCCTTTGCAAGCTGCGCCCTCCCACTACCCCAGCAAGGTTAAAATACACCATGTCATTTGTATTTCTAACACCCACCTTAAGTTCTCAAGTCTCCTTCTCAGAAAATCAAAGGCTCTAGAGAATGTTTCTTCTGAGAGGAACCTTGTCCGTTACATGTTACAGGCGAGAAACTCTGTGTGAAATGTGAATCTGGGGAGACGGTGCACCGCTTTCATCGAACTCTCAGGAATTTCTCACCAAACAGCAGTTAACACCCAGCCCTCTGGAGACATATTCCCGATTCTCTGTTCTTTCATGACGCAGCGGAAGAGGAAAGTTGAGGTAGTGAGTCCCGACGAGTGGCACACAGACGCGTGGTTTGACATGATGACCCAGAAGCACAGCTTGTCGGACCGGCTGTGCCAGCTCTTCAGGAGGCCCCTTCCATAGGCCCTGGGGGAGCCACCAAACATCCCTGCTGGCCTCTTCCTCCTGGGGGAGCAGCTGGTTTCCCAGAAACATCTAGGAACTGTGAATTCTCTTTATTGTTCCATGGAGCAGGGGTCATGTTTCGTGTTCTGAGAATCTTGAATCCCCCGCTGCTGCAAGAATCTCAGCTTTGTTAAATCACTTCAGTGGCTCAAAGCTCGTTCCTCTTTCTCCTCTGTCACTTTCTTTCACTCTGCTACCTGATTATGGTCACCTTAGAACATTTCTTCTCCTGAACCTTTCTTTTTGGATTTCTTCTTTCACCCTGTCTGGAAACCCTGTGTCCCGTGATACAAGCAGGGGTATGGAGCAGCACGCCTCCGGCCCTTTGCCTTTGCCCACCTGCAGAAATAAGCTTGCACCTGTAGTAGACCCAGTGGGAGGTTCCTGCTTCCAGCTGGAAGACCAGCGGGGCGCGCGGCTGCAGCCACTGCGCCCGTCCTCCTTGCTCCCGTGATCTCGCATAGACCTGTGTGAAGAGTGGTTTCCCTTGGAAGTCCTCATTTTGCTCTGCCTATTATCTAGCAAACTAGTAGCTCTGGAAGGCTTCCTGGAAATATGGCCTGCCCGGCTGCTTTGCTAATCTTTTACGGTCGGCGCTCTGTTGAGGAGTGGGCGTTTGCCCTCCGCTCTCGGGCGGGGTCCGCCAGATACAGAGAGATCTTGACGCAGAGTGTTTCAGAGTCATGCACTCAGCTGCACCTGTCTCCTGCCATGTGTCTGTGCTGGTTTCGGGTTCCCTAGCATGCCAGTCCAAAACCCTCTGGAAGCCTCTTCGGTTATTGAGTCCAGTTTCCATCGGGGACACCGATGGCCCTCTCACAACCTCAGAGCGTGCAGCTTCCCATGTCGATGAAGGTAATTCTCTGGTTGTTGCTGAGAGGACGGAAAAACTCTCCGTCTTTAAATGGCTCTCGCTGAAGCTGTTTTTGCCGGGTCGTGGCTCCTGAGCCAGAAATGGAAGCTGGTTTCTGGTGGCAGCTTTGGCTCCCACCTCTTGTCGGGGCTGCCCAGTGTGAGTGGCCGCCTCATGGTCCAGCCTCCTCCTTCCCCACCTGGGATGAGTGCTGTGTGGCCTGGGTGTGCAGCTCAGAAGAGCTTTTCGTAATCACTCATAAATTGGGCTCTTTTCTTTGGTTATGGTTGTTGAAAAGGAGCTTACTTTTTTAAAGCCAATTATTTGAGTGTTTCCAGTGAAAATTATTTCCAGTATCTGTGGCAGAAACTGCTGTGTTCGTTTTAAGTCCTACTTTAGGCCCCAGGATTATAAGCGGTTCCTTGCCCTTCTGTCCTAGCCTGGGCTGTGGTACAGAAGCCACTCTGGGGGTTGACTGGGAAGACACTTCTGATCTCAAATGTCAGCCAGACTTACCATCAGGAGTTTACACGAGAGACCCGTGGAGAATGTACATTTGATATTTGAGAGAGACATGTAAGCTTTTTACACTTCATTAGGCTCCCAGAAGTAGGTTCTGTAGTCTAACGTTTCTTTCCTTCCCTCACAAACTACATACTGAGGACCCACGATGAGCCAGGTAATGTTTTAGGAGAAAAACAGACCGAGTTCCTGCCCTCATGGAGTTTACACTCTAAAGAAACAGAGGGAATTTGCTTCTCAGATCGACTGCTTAATTTGCATCCACTGGAAGTTACTCTGGAAGAGAACATGGATGAAATAGTGTGGAGGTGGGAGTAATGAGACTCAGGATGGGGTACTCACGGTTTCTGGCTTTTCAGGGTCAGCATGCAAGATTCAAGAAGTACGTGGGGCACAGCGCGCACGTCACCAACGTGAGGTGGCTGCACAACGACTCCGTGCTGCTCACGGTCGGTGGTGCCGACACCGCCTTGATGATCTGGACCAGGGAATTCGTGGGGACCCAAGAGAGCAAACTGGTGGACAGCGAGGAGTCAGACACGGATGCGGAGGAGGACGGAGGTGAGCGAGCCCCAACCTGCCACGAGCCGGCTGCCCCTTCCCACACATCCCACCACCCCCCCTTCCCGCTGCCAACCAACTCCACGCCCGTTTCTCTCCGTTGTTTGAGGCTATGACAGTGACGTTGCTAGAGAGAAGGCCATCGATTACACCACCAAGATCTATGCTGTGAGCCTCAGGGAGATGGAAGGCACCAAACCACACCAGCAGCTGAAGGAAGTTTCGGTGGAAGAAAGGTATGGTGTCGCCAGGTTTGTTTGCATTTGTTACATCTGATGACAAGAAACTGATTTCAACAAGAGTTCATTTTCTTTGCCCTCAGAGTTGCTACTTAAGCTAGTCTTTTGTGTATATGCACAGAGTCTTAACCAGCATACAGACTTAAACTGGGGGAAATTGCCCATGCCCTTGATATGTGGCAAAGGGTGTGTTACACTTTGCACAAGTTGGTTGTGGACTATGACTTGAATAGATGTGAGATCTGGTTGAACCGGGCTTCCCCTTGCCCAGAAAGGATGTCAGGATAGCCACACGCTGTTGGGAATGTGATGGCTAACAGGAGACATGCTGATTGGAGGGGTAGGAGGGTGGGAGGGCTTCTAAGGTCCTGAAGGAATATTTGTGGGTCATGAAAAATAATCTTCTGTTCTGACCAGAGTCTGTGCATTACACGGTCTCACTTGGCGTACCTTCTCTCATTGTGTCTGCACCTGCCCGAGATTGTTCAGGTGGGTTTGGTGAGTCCAGACCTAACCATTTTTTTTTTTCCACCTCAGGATCTTTATATAGAAAGAGAGTTTCAGATGTTATTTTGGGCCTTTTTGATGTGCTTTTGTAAGTACTGATAAGGCAGATAGCCAAATAGACATTTTTAAGAAAAAAACTCATAGTTACTACAATTTCTTAATTTACCATCTCTATACTAGGAAGGCTAAATACTCACTAAAAACTCTAACATCTGAAGAGAATTTCATGGATCACAAAAATGTGTTAAGAATTCTCTGTGGGTTCTTCACATTGACATGGGTTCAGTGTTCACAGGTACCCTGGTCCCACTATAATTAATGAGATTCAGATTGTTTTTTTGCATTCAGTATGGCTTTCTGCCTAATAATAATTATTTCAAAAATTTGATCTATCACTTCTTTAAATTAGGTGGGAATGTAAATATAAATACTTCCCCCTCCTGCTTCAGTTCATTGCTAGATATTAAAATAAGCTTGATAAACAGTGGGGTACGATCCACAAACAGATGGAATCTGCTGCAAAAATCCCTAATTCACCTTTGGCATCTTTGTCAGACATCACTCTGAAGATTCAGTTGTCTTTTGATTAAAAAGTTGTAGAGATTTTTCTGCAGTAGTCTATAAATTATAGTTTAGCTTACTTGCAACATGGTTTTTCTAGAGGCCACAAAGAGAAAATAATTTTAAAGGGCCTACTTCTAAGAATAAAGAAAAAAAAAGAACCATATGCACATAAGTGCGCTAATAAGCCTCGCCCTTGAATAATCCACGCTTACCAACATTTGGCCTAAATTAAACATTCTTTTGGGAGAAAAATTACCCAACCTTTCCAATGTCACATAACATTATGAAATGAGTTGACTTGGCTATTATTCCAAGGTTGTTTCTGGCTGATGTCTACAGCCCAGTGCTTTGTCATGCTGAGACTTGGGCCGGCCACCAAGATTTAGAAATCTAAGCAAATTCCCAATTCCAAACACGGCAGTTGATTTCTAACCTAAACTGAGGCTCATCTGAACTTCCCCTTGTCATGATGTCTCTTTGGGTAGGCCTGTAAAAATATTCATCCCTGTTCAATTAAGGAAAAGGAGTGAGGGGTGAGGGTACAGAGGACTTTTAAGAATTTTCAATCTTAAAAACTCCAGAATTCAGAAGCTACCTTACCACATCAGTTTGGGAACTTGTCATAAGTACATTAGCAGCCACAGGATTGACTTTTTAAAATATATACAAAAGAAAAAAATGCTGCATAGTATTAAGAGATGTAGGGGTAGGCAATTCAGGACTCTGTTGGCATTTTAAAATAATTCACACCCAGGGTATAGTGAAGAAAACATGCAGTGAACAAAACATTTTTGAGATAAATATAGGGTTCGGAGGAATAATCAAGCCTTTTTTACACAGAGCAACAACCTTGGTAACTTAAAAGCCTTGACAGCTTCAGTTCCCAGAGTGGGCTGTAACCAGAGAGCAGGACGCCAGCTGCAAGGCATGCTGGGAGCAAAGCTCGACCACAGCAGGAAGGGGTGAGCGGGGAAGGAGCAGCCAATGGTGTCTGAATCAACTGCGTCCATGGGGGCAAATCCTAATCAGAACCAAAAACACGCAGTCTCCACCAGTCCTCCTCAGTAATGTTAGGGGAACGTGAACCTCAGAGATAGGATGGTAGACAGCGTCTGAACTGCAGAATAGAGAAGGGGGTGCCAGGCAAGGCGGGGCGTTCAGAGACTTTGTGATAAAGCAGGATGAGAGAGGGAAAGTGGGGTGGGGAGGACTCTTGACAATAAGCTAGGCAAATACCTCACCGGAGTCCTCACCTGGGATAAGAAACGGGCCCTGTGGACTCCAGCATCCCAAGCAGAAGAGGGAGAGGTAGAGACAGAAATGCTGGGGACCTCGGATGAGAAGAGTTTTGGGTCAGGCAACACCCACCTTCTCCCTGCCAATATTTAGGACTGTCAGCCCCGACACTCTCCCGTTTGACTCCTTCAGGTCCTCCTGATTGGAGAGACAGAGGCTCTTCTTGACCTGCCCTTTGTTGCTCCCTCCCACGCATACCTGCAGATACCTGGGCGCCTTTTCTAAACACCTGGGCCAAGACATGCCCCAGTAAGACTAATGGGAGACAAACACTGGAGAATGACAAGAGGCGGGAGCTCTGAGCAAGCACTCAGTGCGAGGACTCGTTTTGCCTTTTACCAGTGTTTCAGGAAATTCTACTTCCGGTTTAAATCCTTTTCCACTTTAGAGCCATGAGATGAGCACAGGATCCATCATATTGAAAACAGTGCCTTGCAGACAGCTGCACATTACACACCAGTTTTTAAGCAACTGCATTTCTAATTCCTCACATTTCAGATAGTCCTAGATGGGTTCTAATTAGACTCAATTATTTGATTTTAAAAGAGCTGCGAGGCTTTGGATTGTGCTTCTTTGTACAATTTCTAATACTCCGTGAGTTCTGATTCTTCAGCAGTCACAGGCTCTTTAGTTCCGATCTTATGAGAAGTGGGAAAGTGGAGAGAAATTTGTTAATTGCTCTCAGAAGAATACTGAGTTATACCTACGAAATGTGTAATCCTTTACAGGCGTTTATCAAGTACCCTGGTCCCCCACTTCAACTTTGCCCTAGCACAGTGGGGTGCCTTGCCCCTTTCACCTAGCCGCACTGGTCTAGCCAGCACCCAGCCTTTGGTGAACTCTTGGGTAATCCTGTCGCTCACCTGCCGTGTGTGGCATGTGGCTGAGGAAGTCAGGAAAGTTTGGGGAACATAGGCTTTCAGACCTCATCTGCACACTCAGGGCTGCCCCGCAGTGCTCTCCTTCATCGTCTGCCCACTCCAGTTCTGGTCTAAAGCAACCTTTCCAAACCCCTGCTGCCTCTCAGGTTCCCACACCCACCCCGACACACCGCCTTGCTTTCCACTTTTGGCCTCATTCCTACTTTGCCATGTTTTCTCAATATTATGGCTGTTCCATCCACCTGCAAACTTAAAATTATTACTTAATAAATACTTTAAATGTCAGTTCTTTTTCAGAAAAGACAAAACAGGAGGGGGAAGCATAGTTTTCAGAGCAATTTAAGATACAAAACGCCTACCTTCATCACAGCACAAGGGGTAGTACCAAAATACTGTGTTCTCACTTCAATAAAAGCAGTTCTCCTGAACTCATCAGGTGACAAAATCCCTGAAATTTGCTCAGCACCAGATTGCTAGAGTTGCCTGTAAAATTAAGAAGTTTCTTTCACCACTTTAGCAAGGTCACACCAAGTTGATATGTCATTTTCTAATTTATAAGGTATGACTTTCAGTTTCTGGGAGGTCACCTAACCCACAGTGGCCTAAGTAAAAGGAACCTATTGGCTGACCCATTGGAAAATCCATAGGGACAGAGTGACTTCAGGTGTCAAATCTTGCTGTTCTCTCTCCATATCTCAGTTCTGCTTTCTCGGTTATTGCAATTCACGTAGCAAAGTGACTGCAGTGCCTGGACCTTAGAGTCCAGTGGCAAAGAACTGCCTCTGATGGACAAGTCTTGCAAATGTTTTATGATGTACTATTGGCTCTGGTGGGTCACATGACCACCCTTGAACCAGTCACTGGTGATCTGTTAAATATGAGCCTTTTATTGTTCAAGTAAGTAGTCATATGCCACCCATAGACTAGCAATGTAATCACCTCTACCAGAAGTAAAAGTCCAAGGTGGTTAACGAAATTGGATTTCTGTATGAATCCAAAACAGGACATGTCTACTGCCCTCCACCTTTTTCTTGTCATATACACACTCTTAAAACACCCCAATTTAAACTATCCCACATAAATGATTGAAAACGCAGTTAGCGCCTCCCCCAAAGAGTTTCAATCACTTACTGTGTCCAGCCCCACGTCCAGGATCTCGGGAAACTATGAAGTCTTCTCATCCAGGTCCGGATAAAGCTCTTCATAGTCCTGTGCTAATGTTGACCACCATAACATGCCAAATAGACAGCGGTGAAGAGAGGACAGAATGAGGATTGTTTTTTAATCTGCCACATGGAAGGAGAGAGTGAGACACAATATGTAGTGGTTTCCAGTCCACGTCCGTATCATCCTCTGCTAGCTGGGACGGCCCCGGACCCCTGCCCTTGCCGTGTGCATGTTTTGCACAACTCAATAGTAGTACAAATGTTGGAAGAAGTCAACAGTCAGAGGATGTGAAGGTTGTGTTTGTTACGACAAAAGGTACACACACCAAGTGAAAACACACAGTAGAAGGTGACACACTATCTTCTAAGAGAACCAGCTTCCCCTAGTGTTTCAAATTCCTGCTGGAACGTAAGCATTGCCCCTGTGGGGTAAGGATTCTCCCAGGCACCAGAACCTCCTATGTCATTCCCATAGGAGAACTGAATCCCCCCCACCCCCAAATCCCGCCCTGAACTCCTCCCGGACTCTTCCAGAAACTCTGGCTCTGTGCTTGGCCTCTCCCCAGATGACCATGACCAGCGCACGCAGGAAGACAGGGAGGAAAGGCTAACTTTAAGAGACATCTCCCAGAAGGCCCAAGCTTTAGGTCCATCTAATTCCATTTTTATCCTTTACCCTCTGGCCCAAGAGTTGGCATTTCATAGTATCAACCTAACAGGAAAAGGACTTTTGACCTTTCGGACTGGTAACTACTTGGATCCTCAAAGTCAGTCATATCAGTGAAACAAGTTACTGTTTTCTTTTGAAAAACCAAATCATTTTTCATTCTGTCCTCATGTTTTGATGACAAACTGAACACTGGTCAATTGGTTACTGTTGGTATATATTACTTTTTAAAAGCATAGTTCTTATTTGTCTCTTGAGGTAATAGTATAACCTTTTTAGGTGCAGGCAATTCTGATGGTGTTACTGTCATTGTTGAATGTTTAAATTGTCACTGTGTGGTCTTTAGCAGACCTTTCTTTGGGTTGGTGTATGTGGCTTTTTCACAATACCATCGTGTACTTCTGAAATTGTTTTTTGACAAGAGGTCAGTCACACACTCATCATTGGTTTTCCTGTCCCAGCATGGAATCTGGTTTCTGTGAGTGCACATTCGTTCCCCATAACTACTGGAGGTGGCTTAAATTGTTGTAGACCTAAAATAGAAAAGAATTTTGAAAAGCAACCTTTTTTAAGATCATGAGGTATACTGATATTTTAAATTTAACTCTTTTTTGCCTTGTTTTAATAGGACCTTTGTCATGCTTTAGTGCACCATATACATATATATATATTGTATTTCTAAAGATTATTTTGGATTGTGTCTTGTAAAAGATGGGAAAGCTTTCTTTTCCTTTTCTGGTTTTGATTCTTGGCTCCAGCTCTCTGAAGTTGGCTTCAAAGAATGTAAAAATATAGGGCACCTGTTATCTTAGATAGAATTTCTTAGAATTAGTGCACCGTGAGAGATATAACCTAAGTCTTTCAGGTGTGACCTAAGCTCTCTGTCAGTTTTGGCCCCAGCAGGAAAGCAAGAGCACTCTGAAAAGAAGTAATTTGGGGAGAGTTAAATGAAAGGACTAGTCACAAAGGTGTGGGCAGGATTAAGGGAAACAACAGGGATGGGGGAGCCCCTCCACCACCCTTGGGTCCGAAGGTTGGTGGGGAGAAGTTGTTGTCAGATGTGGGGAGCATTAGCTGTTGAAGCAGACTGCCTTACAGAAGCTGAGACCTGAGGGAGAAGGTTAAAGGTCACAGACCTGAGTCCCAGCACGGAGCTCTCCAGGGAATAGACTCCCCAGTTGCATTCTCCTCTGACCCTCTCATCTTCCACTGATGCCCCTTTCAAGCTGAAGCCAGTCAGAAGTCGAAGGGCACGAGTGCCTGTTGCTGTAGTTGTCAGAGGCCAGCCATGGAGGGCTCAGAACAGGAGGAGAGAAAGCGTGAAGAGGAGACAGGGAGGGGTGGAAAATATCCTGCTCATGCCTTTCATTTTTTTTTTCTAATTGAAACTGTGATAATAATATCACAGAATAATGGCCATTTTAATGTTGAACAATAATTTCCTATCATTTATAAAAGCCTTTGAATATATACTGTTATTTAAAGATACCAGTAAATATAACCAAATCAGTATCAAGAATCATTAGAGACGCTTAAAGCTCTACCCACTTTTAAATGGATCAGTTTTGATGAGCCATAGTTTTACACCCCTGTCTAGGGGTGTCGGAAGAATTAACTTCTAGAAAACAGTAGTACACTGAGAATGGTCACTTTTTTTTTTTTTAAAGATTTTATTTATTTATTCGACAGGACAGAGACAGCCAGCGAGAGAGGGAACACAAGCAGGGGGAGTGGGAGAGGAAGAAGCAGGCTCATAGCGGAGGAGCCTGATGTGGGGCTCGATCCCATAACGCCGGGATCACGCCCTGAGCCGAAGGCAGACGCTTAACCGCTGTGCTACCCAGGCGCCCCAAGAATGGTCACTTTTTAAAATTGATACTTTATATTCACATTACATTTTTATATTCTCACATATCTTTAAAAATAACATGAACATCTTTGGCCCATCTCCAGAGGTTTTTTATTTTCACGTTAAGAAAAAGAACAAATTGAAACTTAGAGCTGTACAAATGTCTAGTGCCAATACCCAATGTTTTGTATGGATGAAATTACTGTGCAACCCCAATTTTAGATTATGAGGTAAGTGCATGATTGCGACACAGGTAGATCACAAAGACATCTTTTCTATAATTTACAGATAGGCTCTATAATATCTCCAAATGTGGCATGTGCTCTGTTACTAAGATGCAGATGCGCTGACCAGCCATTGGTCTTCCAAGTTTCACATGGCTGGGCCGTGGGTCATAGTTGATTTTGTTTGACACACTTGTCTCCATCTCCTCATCCCCTCACTGCTTAGACTAACCATCTGCTTGGGGAATAGGAATAATGGAGATTTTTATTTGGTATATTTAGTTGGAATGTGCACTCAGACAAAAACCTTAACTCTGTGATGGAAAATACAAAATAAACACCAAGTGCGTCATGTTTATGGAAATCGGCATGTACATATTCAGTAACTTCTGTTCCTCTAAGTGGGGACGCAGGTTAACTCGGGGGTTGCGTTCTCACGGCACCTGAGTCAGCAGTCTGTATTCGTTCAAGGTCCGTTATTAACAAGCACTGAGGCCTGCAGGGTTTGGCTGGCTGTCCAGGGATGAAGAAAAGAATGTGGGAATTGACCCTTTCTGTTTCTACCTTTATCATTATATTTTCCGCCTTTTACTTGAAGAAGGAGAGGTTCAACCCTTCCCCTGCCTTCTCACCTCAGAGGCTACATAACTGATGGCCACCAGTCAGAATCCCACACTGAGCTAAAGCCCATCTCCCCTTCCTCAGCCGGGCCCTGGGCTTGCTGTCACCTCTCTGCCTGTCTCAGACCGGGAGGGTCGTCTCTCCCTTGAGGAAAATGTCTGAGGTAGATGAGTTCGTTTTTCACACATAATTGTATTGTCTTTAGCACCAGTGCAATGTAGTTTACTTATGAATTACGGAGAAGTGTAGAAATGATGACGTTATTGTTCTAGTCATCTCCTGATTAGATGTGTGTAGTCTAGATGGCCCGCTCTTCGACCTGGCTCTGTAACATGTACTTAACCATGTCGTAAGAAGTAGTTTCAAGAAACAAAGCTTTTTATACACTTGTACCAAGCAAGCCTTGAGTCTTAATTAAATACTATTTGTTTTCCAGAGAGGAGGTCCATAATATAATTAGAAAATCACTTTCAAATTTGAATATCATCTTTAGTGTTTTTGTCCTAAATGATAAAGGGTTACGAGGTTGAGCTACTGTCGGGAATTATTTAGTACCCCTATGTATTTTTTTCATTTCCCTATCATCCAATAGTAGGTAAATGTCAAGATATCTCTTTTTTTTTTCTGTTTTCTTCCCAGTTGTATTGAGAAATAATTGACATCAATGTATAAATTTAAGGCCTACGACATGATGGTTTGATTGACGTATATTGTGAAATATATCGCCGCAATAGATTCATCTAGCCTCCCTCCTCTCCTAGAAATACAATAAAAAAGAAAGAAGGAAAAAACCCTTGTCTTTGAGAGGAGGACTCTGAGGATGGGCTCTCCGCCTGTATACCACACGCAGTATCTACGGTCCTCACACTCTACATTACACCCCTGGTTCTGACTTACCT
Source organism: Ursus americanus (assembly GCF_024610735.1). Taxonomy (NCBI): domain Eukaryota; kingdom Metazoa; phylum Chordata; class Mammalia; order Carnivora; family Ursidae; genus Ursus; species Ursus americanus. The sequence continues at coordinate 22,830,907 of NC_142133.1, forward strand.
TCTAACTGCAAGTTTGTACCTCTGACCGCTTTCCTCGTTCCCCTCACCCTGCCCCTCCACCTCTGGTAACCATAAGTTTGTCTCTGTTTCTGCACGTTTGGTTGGTGGTTTTAGATTCCATATATAAATGACAGCATATGGCAAGTGGCCAGATTTCCTCTGTTTTTAATGGCTAATATTCTACTCTTTATTATACCACTTCTTCTTTATTTTCATCCCTGTAGGGACACTTAAGTTATTTCCGTGTCTTGGCTATTGTCCATAATGGTGCTGCACACATTGGGGTGCACATATCTTTTCAACTTAGTGGTTTAGTTTCCTTTGGCTAAATTTCCCAGATGTGGGATTACTGGATCATATGGTAGTTCTATTTTTAATTGTTTGAGGAACCTCCATACTGTCTTCCACAGTGGCTGCACCAGTTTGCATTCCCAGCAAAGATTCCCTTTCTCCACATCCACTATGTATGTTGTCTTGCCAATGATGGCCGAATAGGTGTGAGGTGATATCTCATTGTGGTTTAATTTGCATTTCCCTCATGCTAGTGATGTTCAGCATCTTTTCTTGTACCTATTGACCTGTCCTATATCTTTTTTGAAGAAATGTCTCTTGAGGCCTTTAGCCCATTTTTTAAGGTTTTTGTTTTTTTCCTTTGCTATTGGATTGCATGAGGTGTGTGTGTGTGTGTGTGTGTGTGTGTACATACACATAATATTAACCCCTTATCAGATACATGGTTTGCAAATATTTTTCCCATTCCATCAGTTGTCTTTTCACTTTTTTGATGGTTTCTTTTGCTGAGTAGAGACTTTTTAGTTTGATGTAGTCCCATTTGTTGCTTGTGCTTTAGGAGTCATATCCAAAAAATCATCACTAAGACCCATGTCAGGGAGCTTTGTTGCTATGTTTTCTTCTAGGAGTTTCCAGGTTTCATGTCTTACTTTTAAGTCTTTAATCCATTGAGTTAATTTTTGAGAGTGGAATCAGATGTGGGTCCAGTTTCTTTCTAATGCATGTGAATATCCAATGAGCCCAGAACCATTTATTGAAGAGACTGTCTTTTCCCCATTGAGTATTCTTGGCTCCTTTGTCAAATATTAGATTGGCCATGTACGCTTGGGTTTATTTCTGGGCTCTTGATTCTGTTCCATTGGTCTATTTGTTTTTATGCCAGTACCATATTGTTTAATGACTGTAGCTTTATAGTATAGCTTGAAATCAGGAGTGTGATACCTCCTGATTTGTTCTTCTTTCTCAAGAAGAGAAAGGTATTTTAGCTATTAGGGGTCTTTTGTGGTTCCATGCAAATTGTAGGAGTGTTTTTTCCTACTTCTGTAAAAAATGCCATTGGGATCTTAAATAGGGATTGCATTGAAATCTCTAGATGGATTTTGGTAGTATTGACATTTTAACAATATTTATTCTTCCAGTCCATGAACATGGGATACCTTCCCATTTCTTTCTATCTTCTTCAGTTTCTTTCATCAAGATCTTACAGTTCCCAGCATAAAGATTTTCACCTCTGTAGTTAAAATAATTCCCAAGTACTCTATTATTTTTGATGCTATTATAAATGGGATCAATTTCTTTACATCTTTTTCAGAAAATCTGTTGTTAACATGTAGAAATACTACTGACTTTTTGCATGTCAATTTTGTATCCTCTAACTTTACTAAATTCATTGGTTAGCTCTAATAATTTTGGGGTGGAGTCTTTAGTATTTTCTCTATATAAAATGTCATCTGCAAATAGAAACAGTTTTACTTCTTCCTTTCCAATTCTGATACCTCTTATTTCTTTTTCTTGCTTGATTCTCACTGGGACTTTCAGTACTATGTTGAATAGTAATGAGAATTGTCACTTTTGTCTTATTCCTGATCTCAGAGGAAAAGCTTTCAACTTTTCACCACTAAGCATGATGTTAGCTGTGAGCTTGTTTTATATGACCTTTATCATGTTAAGATATGTTCCTTCCATGCCTAATTTGTTAAGTTTTTCTCATGATTGGATGTCAACTTTTATCAAATTATTTTTCTGCATCTATTGAGATGATCATATGTTTCTTTTCTTTAATTCTGTGGTGTATCACTTTGACAGTCTGCATATTTTGAACCATCACCACATCCCCAGAATAAATCCCAGTTGATTATGATGAGTGATCTCTTCAGTGTGCTGCTAAATAAAGTTTGCTGGTATTTCATTGATAATTTTGGCATCTGTATTCATTAGGGATATTGGCCTGTTATTTTCTAGTAGTGTCCTTTTCTGGTTTGGTATCAGGATAATATTAGCCTTGTAAAATGAGTTTGGGAGTGCTCCCTCCTTTTTGATTTTTTTTTTTTTTTTGGAAGAGTTGGAGAAGAATTGGTGTTAATTCTTCCTCAAATGTTTGGTAAATTTCACTAGTAAAGGTACTTCATCTTGGGCTCTTCTTAGTTGGGATAATTCACATATTTTAAAGTAGAAATCATCACAGTTAAAATTTTTAATTTGAAATCATTCCTCATTTTTGGCCATTTTTTATAGCAAAGGTTAGTTAATGACAGAGTTTTATCAGTTGTTTTATTACCATTACCTCCAACATTTGAAACCTTTGGCATCTTGAAATTCCCCTTGTTTTTTGATTCTGGAGTCTCTAACTTTTACAAAAAGAGTTGACTCAGTGAAAGTCAAAGCAACACTCAGCTCCCTTGGGGCTTTCTTTTACATCTTAAAACCTCAATAGATGTCCAGTGTTTATCTGGAAAGTGGCTGGCTGCATTCTGGCAAGGGCCTGTCAGGGTCCTTGGCATTAATCCCACTGTGGCAGCAATCTGCTTGGTCATCATGATAGGACAGTGATGTTGGTGATGGAAGGATGACAATACAAAAGTTAGAGATGTAAAGTTTCTTTAATTTTGGAGTATTGGAAAGCTATAGGCATGTTTACATAAGGCAGAAACAACAGCATTTCCTTAGCCAGTGTGAAGGCTTTGCACGTCCCCAGAGTACCCCAATGAAACAGCCAGCCATACTAATGAGAACTTTTTCCAAATAGAAGAGTCTCCCTTTACTGTTCTCCTGAGGTTTTATTTTATACCTTTTAATGTTCTGTCTCCACCCCAACACATACCCAAGTGTTTAGGATAGTCTGACTACGTGCCTGTAAGCTCAAGAGGTATAACCACTCTAAAGCAATTCTCACACGCTGCAACATGTTTACATGAGATTAGGGAAACCGCCGTGGGCTTGACCAGAATCTTGTCTCAGCATGCCCTGGTTTCAGGCTGTGTGAGGTTATCTCCACCACAGAGGGATAGGGTCCTTGGTCATCCTTCTGCTCTACCTGTTGTGCTTGCCAAGTTCTTCTTTGTCTGTCCTTACTCTTTTTTGCCAAGTCTGAGACTGGCTTCGTGGAGGATGACCTTTTGGGGCTTTGTTCTGTTATCCCACTCCTGTTGTTGGAGGCCTTAAGAGGCCTTTGTTGTTGGCCAGATTTGGGGATTCTCATAAAGCCCCTCTCCCGCAGCTAGGATGTGAACTCTGTGAAAGCAAAATTTCTGATACAGTGCCCTTTCTCCGAATTTGATAACATGCCAGCACTCAGTAAATGATTGTTGAGGGAATAAAGTCCTTAACAATTTAACAAGGTTTAGGTTCATTTCTAGTCACTGATATCCACAGGCTAGATATCAAAGTCTGAGATCTTGGTGGCATCTTGTCTTTATATCCATAATCCAGTTTGGAAATTTCTTCCTCTAACAATTTGGCACCCCTGGCCATTTTTCCACCTCTCAGGTCAGTTTCCCCCTGGCTTCTGCCTTTAAGCAATTACAAACAACAGCCCTTTCCCCTGGTCTCTGTGGCATTGAGACTAACTATCCCCTTTTTCTGGTGAGGAGTGTGTGACATGGGTGATCCAGGGGACCAGGCTCCTCTCCTGCTCATTCATATGTGCTATGAGCTGCCTTCCAGGTGGATGGATGAATGGTGCCTCCAGGAGTCCCCATACACAGGGACTTGTCCCCAGGCACCAGTGGCCCCCTGCACTACTCACCCACATTTGACCGACCCTAGCCGTCACCATCTCAGTATCTCTCTGTAACCCCCACTTGTGGACCTACAGGTAAATCAGGATCCTGAAGGGCAATCCTCTCCTTCCCATCTCAGTAGTGTTCCACTGTGAAGATGGCAGTTTGGGCACCCCCAAATATGCATAAGGGGGGTATTTGTCCTGAGCGGAATCCCTCTTCCTCTCTTCCATGGTGTGCGAAATTATGTCACCCTCCATCCATCTCAGGTCCCCAGGATGAGGAGATGCTGGGGTGGCATTGCCAGGATTATTCTTAGCAGGGGATTATAAAGGAGGAATCTGTGAATACTCCTACATTAATATTTTAGTCCCTCTGGTACATTTTTAACCATCAATCTATGCCATATGTTCCTTGGGAAACCAAGAACCTTTTACCAATCCACAATTAGAAGCAGATTCTGAGCCTTTTATAAATGTTGGTTTCCTCATCTCTGAACAGTTGGGTCCCAGCACCAAATGACCTCAAGATTGCACTCTAGCACTAGGGTTTTGCAAACCTTTTCCTAAGTTGTGCTTACTGATGAATGGGGGAAGGCCTTAAAATTGATCTTCTCCTACTTTATCATATCCCTTCTGAATAGGTTTATACAGATTTATGAACTTAAGCAAAAAGAAAATTCTATAAAGAGAACTATATACCATGGGTTTATAAAGAAACAGTAAAGGAATTTTGTTTTTCTTGCAGCCCCAAATTAATAGCCACCTTTAATCCTTGGATCCTGAATATATTGGTCTATGGTATTTCAAGATACTTAAAGTTCCACTGGATTGTCAGCTTTGTCTGTGAATTTCTTAGTGCCTCAAGGGTCAGCACTGTGCTGTCCTGGTTCCCCCGTGTGCCTAACGCAGTGCTGGGCTCATAGTACAGGATAAACAAACGTTTGTCGAATGAGTAGATGAATGGATGAATTTACTTAGTCTGCTTCTCTTAATGTTTAAATATATCCATCTGTCCTCAGAATGGTCCACAAATCCCTTCTTGGTCATCGACCACATTTACCTTCATTTTGTTAACATCCATGGGTGGTCTCATCTTCGTGGGACATGGCGTGACCCATGTGGAATCTGGTGTGGGATGATCTCTTGGTTAAATAATTTTATGTTCATACCGTCTGTCTGTTAGGAATCAAATATCTGTTCTGTTTAAATCTATTTAAATAACCCAAGGCAAAAAGAACAGAAAAGACAAATGTGTGTTATTGTAGCCATCACACCTATGTTACATAAAAAGCTTCTTTGTCAGCGGATTTACAGTGAAACAAGGACATGCCCACAAGTGGCGAAATGTAAAGCTATTGCAAAGGTTAGCTAGATTTCCCTGAACTGAAAGAAACCACCATCTCTAGGTAATCCCCAATTTTTCTTCTAACCTTTTCTGCTATGTTTAGGGAGAGGAACCTGCTCCCCGGTTTTTTGTTTTTGTTTTTTAATGCTGTATTTAATCAGTCACTGCCCATTTCAAGTTTGCCTGAGGCACGATGAGCTTGGCGAATCAGGACAGTGCTCCTCTCCGTGGGGAAATAAACGAATAAACAGCCTGGCACTTCCCCTTTCCTCGCTCCCCTGGCCTCACAGAGGCTCTTTGTCATCATTGATCAGTAGCTGCTTTGTGAGCTCGGGTTGTAAGAGCTGCTAAGAACTGACGGTCTTGCTAACAGGTGCTTCCAAATTCACCCTCAAGGTTACCACTTGGAGATCTGTCAAACCTGCTACTTCCTATCTTGACGCTTGGTCCGATAAGTGGGAAGCTCTGATAAATTCTCCGTTTCCATCCCAGTTGTGATGATGGATTGACCTCAAAGAGTCTAAGAGTTTGTTCTTAGGAGACCCACCATCACCTGTCTTTTGCGTGTAAGCCAGGCTCAAACTGTACTCGGGGGCAGCAATGGCATATGTGCGGGGCAAACAGGGCAGGGTGTGTCCCTGCGCTTCCAGAGCATTTCTCTCTAGGTGAGTTGTTTATTCTGCCCCTTAGTTCTGTACTCCTGGCTGCTCTGAGTAGGTAGAAGGTAGCAAGTTTCCTGTTCTTTAATAAGGTGGGAAGACGTGACGGTATCCATTTAACTCCCAAAATGCTGAAATTAATCATTTCAAACGCCTATTGTTTGCCTCTATAACTCCGCTGAAAGCTGAATAGTTGGGGTTTTTAAAGGGAATTTAATGTTACCTTCATAAATGATTTCCTATTCAGTTCTTTTGATTTTATGTATTGTTTGAAGCAAAATAATGACTTCTCTATACCTGATAATTTTAGGAATTAAACCTGCCATTCTTCAGAGCATAGTTTGTTCACTTTTTTTATCATAAAAAAATGTGCCAGGACTTGAAAATGCAGAGGTAGAGTGATTTTTTTTTTGAAAGAATAATACACCCAGGGAATCATACTCTTACAGTTTATCAGTTGGCTCAAACCCGCTGGCTCACGGAGCTGAAGAACGCATCACACATGGGTGAGCGATTTTCTGATGGGAGGGAGCGTCTCTTACAGGACAGTGGCAGGGCTGGGTGCAGTTGTTCCTGTCAAGTCCCCGAACATCTCTCAGATCTCCACTTGGAGGGAATGGGCGCTACCAGGGTCGTTACCCTCCCTTTTTCTCCTGTTGTGTGGTTGTGATCTGGTAACTGGGGAGGTGTTTGCAGAAGCAGTTGTTGGGGTGCATGATTCTTGCCGCTTGAAACAGCACCCCTGGCTGTAAGGTGTGGAGGATCCGAGTGTTTTGTGGGTGTTTGTAAAGCATATTGGCTCGCTCTTTAACCAGCCCCAGCCCGCTCCTTTGAAGTTCCCGCCGTGCTCTGCCATCCGTTCCCCCTTCCCGTCCTTCTCAGCTATCAACTTCCTGTCTCTGAGGAGTTCCACTACAGACCAGCTGACTGACCGCGGCTCCTGCCAGCCATGAGTTATATCATCACCAGTAGCTCCCTTCTGCATCAGTCTTAAACTTCTTAAACTTCTCTCCTTTAGATTTCTCATTCCCAGTAATCCTGATCTTAATCCTCATTAAAGCATTCTGGATGCCTTGATACCTCCATTTTTCTAGATTCATCAGCTCCTCCTGGCCTCATTGTTTTGTCTGCCTGAATGCTACTTTTCCAGTCTTCTTGGCTCTTCACCCCTGTATTTCCCCTACAGCACATACCTCTGTTCTTCTGACTAGAAAATCGCACGAGTGCAGACTGCCCTCACCAGAGTCTGTGTTGCCAGGGACACTGAGGCCCTCTGCACTGCTCCTTCATGTTCATTCTTGTCTTTGGTTGGCTTCCTCTGCCAGCCACTCCACAGTCAAAGACAATTCTTCCTCATCCGCCTGCCCAAACCCTATACCCGCCAATCTTGGTACTTGGTTTTTCTACCCTACTTCGTGGAGAAAACAGAAGCTATTGGGCATGAACTCCATCTTGGCTCTTCTTTATCTCTCCTCTGTTTTGCTTCCCATCCTTTACCCCATGTAAACCATTCACCTCCTTCCTTCTCAGAGGAATGAAGTCCCTCCTCTCTCCTCCTCTTCGAGGCTGGTCCCTCAGCTGGTGCTTGGACCTCAGCCTCCCAGCCATCCTTGCTCCCTGATCAATTGCCTTTCTCTTCTGTATCTCTTATGCCACTCCCCCCAAACTGGAGTGGGTCCTCAGCCAAGAAATGCATTCTAGTCTTTCCCATCCCCACCAAACTCGGTTCAGGAGATAAGTAAATCTTCTGAGTGATCTTACATACTTAAACACGTATTCCCGCCCTTCCCTTCCTTCCCCTTCCCTCTTCTCATCCAGGCTTTACCAAATCTCTCCTTCACTCTCTAGTCCAACCTATCAGTCAATCTTCTGTCCCTGTCATTCTGCTGACATGGTGACTTTCAGTTTCCCAAATCCTCTTTGTCTTATTAAAAGGAGAAATATGTTTCTTCTAGAGTAGCATTGTGCAGTAGAAATACAATGCAAGCCACATAGGTGATTTTTCTAGTAATCACATTTAAAAAGTTAAAAGAGATGGTGAAATTAATTTTAATAATATATTTTATTTAACCCAATATATTAAAAATATTATTCCCACATGTAATCATTGTGAAAATTATTAATGAGTCATTTTATCTTCTTTTTTAAAAATTATTTTTACTAGGTCTTCAGAATCTGGTGTTTATTTTACAGTTATAGCACATCTTAATTTGGATGAGCCACATGTGGTCACTGGATGCCATATTGGATAGTGAAGTTATATCCATTCTTCTCTCATTTACTTTTTAGAAACCATCTTTCCTGGCCCTCCTCCTACCTCTTCAGTCATTTCTTCTCAGTGTCCCATGTCTGCCCCTCCTCTAGCCAGTCACATGCTGTTGGTCCTCAAGCTTCCAACTCTAATCCTGATAATCTCATATATTCCACCCATTAGCTGATGGTTCTCTGAGTTCCCACCTCTCAGTTGAGCTTCCAGCCCACAGACGTCCAGAGGTTAACATGCCACAAGGGAGCTCATCATCTTTTGTCCTGACTCTTCTCCTCCTGTCTCAGTCATTGGTACCACCATCCACCCAGGTGCCCAGGCAGAAAACTAGTATTCCACTTGAATTGCTCTTCCTCCTTCAACCCCTAGAACTAAGCAACTACGAAGTTCTTGAAGTCTACTTTGCCAGTATTTCCTTAAAGATTCCCTTGTTTCCTTCTCTACAACCACTGCTTTAGTCAAGATCTTCCTCATACTTCACTTGGATTGTTGGAGTGGCCTCTTCAGTAGTCTGCCCACATTGTTTCTTTCTATTCTTTGTGCCTTCAATTTTCACCCAAATAAATTGATATTCACCTAAAATGGCCAAGTCTGGGATTATATCCCCATTTTGTTAAAAAAAAAAAAGGGGGGGGGCGGGGTGCTGTGTTACAGGCTTCAGTCCAAAGCATTTTGAAGTTGGCAGGCTTCCCTCAGGGCATCCCATAATTCTCCTGTCTAACTATCTCCCTTCCACTCCAGTTCAGTACTGAGCAGCTCTACAGGTGGTTCTGGGAGACATAAGAATACGTTCAGCAGAATCCAGCTCCTTTTGTTTTGATAACGGAGCTCTCCCATGGCTTTATAGAGTTTTCCTCAACCTGGATTTATCTGAGAGGGATGGTTCTTAATCTCTCTTCTTCTTTCTCTCTCTCAAATCACATACATCTTTGAAAATTTGCTAAAGACATGCCTCATTTCCCCCAGAAAAATGCACAGGTGCAAACACAATTTAGCACGAGTACGTGAAGCCCACCCATGGGCTGATAAGTCTCGTTGGAGAACAATGCCGAAATCTCAGATCATCTGCGGGCTCCCACCAAAAAGGATCGAAAGTAGCTTGGTTTCCCAGGACATTTCGAAAACTCTTGGATCACTTGATGGCACATTTTGGAATCCGAAGAAATCTATGTTTCCTCTGAGGACCCTTTGAACATTGTCTGACTAACAACACTGAAAACAATTCCAAACTTGCATTTCTTGGCTAAATGTAGCTGATTTTCTCCACACCCACACCCCTCTTTATAGAAGCTGTTTGCAACGACTTTGTTTCTTACCGGCTTTCTGAGCCTCACTCCCCAGTTGGCTGTCATGTTGTGCTCATCTGGGGGTGTGACTGATCTTCCACACGGCTTCCGTCATTTCAGATGCTTCCCTGAGAGCCTTGGCTCTGAGCCCCCTCCGGCGCATCTCAGGTCATCATGTGCTCTGTTCCACCAGCACCCTGGGGAGGAGACAAAGAGGGGCAAACACCACCAGGCCCTGGCCACCTCTGGGGAGCGCTCTGTGGGGTGAGAGCTCGTGTCGCGGAGACCTCACAGGTCTTCAAGTGAGCCTAAGCTTTCTCTTCAGGCCAGCTGCTGGACGACAGGATTGCCCCACCGATTGACCTTCTCATGGTCCTTCCCTGCCCAAGAATGTCCCATTTCCACAGAGGCCACGGGGCTGTGTGGTAGGGAGTACCACTGGCAAGGGTGGGTGTCGTAGCCTGCACCCCAGCGCCGAACAAGAACACTGCTGCCTCACTACTTAACATGCAGTCACGTGCTTGAGGCCACAGGCCTCCCCTCTGCTTCTTGCCTCTGCTCTCTCTTCCTTGGCAAAGCTTCTCTTCTGCTCTCTCAGAGCTCAAGCCTGTCCACCGTCCTCTCCTGATTATCCAATTTGTTTGCTCATTTGCTAGGCTCCCTCCGTAAGTTCCTTCCCCAGTAGAAACTCTCTTCTTTATTTCCCTGAGTGACTTCAAAGTTCCACTTGCCCCCAGAGGCCCCTTTGTGTCTCTGCTCCACCCCTCTGGGATCCCACCACCCCACCCCTACCCCCCACTGGGCTCTTACCTTCCCAGTTCTCCCTGCTAATCCCCCACTGCACTGACTCCCTTCCTGGCTCTCCGGTCCTGAGTGCCAGCTGGGACAGCCAGCTCTAACGAGTTTATTGGACTGAAAAGTGAGTGAATGTTCTCATGTACCCTACTCTTTCCCACCTCAGCAAAGCTTTTCAGAGTCACATTTCCAATGGAATCTGAATCTGGAAGGATTTAGATCTGCTGAAAAATGCCAAACCTCCAGCCTTTGGCTGCGTTTGAGATTTTTGGCAGCTCCTCCCACGTCTGATATTACGAACACTGTTTATAGATGCCTGGAAAGAAGCCTTTAATGCTTGTATTGTGTTTTAACTTGCTTTCCTTTGGAGGCAGGGAATTGTCAAGTAAGTATTCACAGCACTCTGGAAAAGCCCCTGTTCGATGAGCATCCAGTACTAAGCGTTCATGCAGAATCCACAACCACCAAGGGTCTAGACTTACAATCCGCTGAATTTGCCACCATGCAGGTTTCTTCCTTTTGCCCCTCTCATCTTCAGTTTTGAAGCAATACAGCTATAAACGTATGCTTGTGAAATAAGAAAGAAACATTCTGAGATTGCTTTACTTTTCAGTTTCTAACTGAAAATCAAGGTGAAAAAAAGCATCGGATTGCCTCTATGTGTATATATATACAATCTCGTGTATATATAAACGCGCAGTGTCTGTGCCTGTATGCCTACTTCGTATATACTGTATAATATGGGACATATTATACAACCTGCGTGTACCCTGAAAACGAACCCTGCGTTTAATCTCAAATTCTGCCTTTGAACCATGCTGTAGCCCCAGTGTCCTCCTGCTCCCATCTCAGACCTCGGCTTGCTTTTGTCACACACTTGAACATTCTTAGGTGAAAGAAGAAACCCACGGATTTCATTTGAAAGTCCCACTAAAACAGAAGAAAGAGCAGATGTCCTGGGAAGCGATAATTAATGTGAAGGAAGTGTCTAATTGCAAGAACTGGCATGCCCCCAGCCTCCCGGTTTTGCTCAATTTGGTAGCAAATGACATCAGCCGGGGGTGTCGTTTTGCAGAGATGTGCTCGCTCCCTATTCTTCAGCGCAGATAATAATACCATTTGGTCCAATTATCACTTATGATTGCATAACCTGTTTTGATTGAAGAGTTTCTCAGAAAATAAAGGTAACTTGTTTTGCCCCAGCACAAAAACGCAAGCCGTTCCAGCAGGCAAGCTGACCTACCCAGAAACACTGGGAATTATTAGGCTAAATTATGAGTCGAACTTGATTTGGAAACAAAGCATCCATTGTGCATAACTCCCAGCGACATCCAGGAGGATGTGATTGTTTTTCTGACCACAAGTTTCTCCCCAGCGCACTCTCACATAAGCAGAGTCCCCAGGCGCATTCGCAAAGTCACAGAGAATGTACGGGAAGCATTGACAAGGCTTCCTTTTTTCTCCCTATTCTGTAGGCGCTTTAGTGCAGAGTTTGCCCAGAGACGCCAGGGTATGAGCTTTCTGAATTTGTAGACCGGTGCACTCTTTCATTTCTGTTTTAGTCCTTTGCTGGCATGCCTGGGAAGCATGGTTTGTGCCACACGGGAATGTCTGTTCACTTGGATAATGCTTGTGCATGAATGAGGTGGTTGCTAACGTGGCTCTAAACTGTACTAAGTTTCTTACTTGGCTTTGTTTGCTGCTTACAAGGGGATCAAGGTAATCCTTTCTCTTTGCATAGCCCAAGAGCAGTCACTAGTGGAGTGGGAACCTGCAGCAGGAGCTGGGACAGGTCTCCCCTACCTATCCCCCGCTCCCTCAACTCCGAGAAGTCTGATTTAAGGGAACCCCACGTTGCAAAAAGTTGGCCTACTCGTGTGAGAGTGGAGAGTTTACCCATCACAAAATCTCTTAGCTAAATTTGGAACCCCCGAGACAAAACCGAGAAGAGAAAGGCCGACTTCGGGCTGACGGCAGCAGTTTAACGTCGACCATAAACCCCAGGTGTAGGGCAGAGTGGGGATTCTTTCTGCCTCCTCTCCCTGTACTTCCCACTTGCCCTTTCGTGTATCGAGAATGATCTGGGCACTTGGCTACCTGGGGCCGTTCCCAAACCTGACCTGTAAGTCCCACTTCACACCATGCCATGATATCTGACCTCCTAATTCTGATGATCTTTGACCTCCTAATTCTAAACAACATAGGCGCATCTCTGCCTGGAAAATAGCTGGTGGGTTCAGGAAGCACAGCCTCTTTTTTCTCATTCTTAGGCTCCTCTTTCATTTGAAAATCAGCCCCTCTGGCTCCTGTGTTCTTCCTGGCTCCCAGGAGGTAGAGAGCCTGGTCCCTGACTATGATGCTTTAGATGTGGGGAAGACCATCCCAGTGCCTCTAAATCCAGGCCCCATCATGTGGGACCCTAACGTCAGAATCTAACCTTTTCCGGGGGAGCAAGAGAGGGAGCAGGACAGAACAAAGCCAGGTGGAGGGTCTGCTGAGTGGGGGAAGGGAGAGGGGACCCTGGCACTGGCCTTAGCTGAACCCCGGATGAGCAACCTTGCTGCCTTTTGTTCAACACTGTATTTTGTTTTGTTTTTCTTTTTGTGTTTGTTTGGCTTTTTTTTTTTTTTTGTCACCCTCTATTCCAGACCGCCTGTTAGCAGAGCAGCTCCCCAGCCTGAGAAACTCCAGAAGAACAATATCACCAAAAAAAAGAAACTGGTTGAGGTGAGGAGGTTAAACTATTTTGTTTTTAATCTGATGTCAGTGTTCTAAGACATGCCTGGTGGACATCACTATCTGCGTGTTCCGTAGGCATCTTCTAGTAAACCTGAATGGATCTGCTGGGTCTCTCTTGTCCCCTCTCCCTCTGACGTAGCACTGTGGCCCCAATCCCAGGGAATCACACCCACTGGGTCATGTTCCTTCAGCCCTGTCACCGAGTCCTCTCAGTACTAACTTACAAATGCCCCACATCCTTCGAACCTGACTCCTTTCCCCCAGACCTAGTCCCACTCGGAGATGAGGGGAGACACAGGGGGAGTGCGAGCTTATTCACTGTCTCTAATGTCATGGGAGCACTCGCGGGGAGCTGGGGACTGTGTACGTACTTCCCACGACGTGTTTCATGCACCTTTCATACCCATGAGGAAGGTAGTATTCTTGTTTTCATTTTACAGATAAGGACATTAGCTCTCAGAAGTTAAGTGACTGAGTAGGTCCCATGCCCAAGATCTCCAAGCCAGGAAGTAGAGAGGGATTTGAACTCAGTTGTTCCTACTTGAGGACTGCCGCTCTGTGGACCTTCTCTTTTCTAAGAGGGTTTCTGCCTTCAGAGTCCCCTCCCTCTCTGACACATAGTCTTGCTGCCCACAGAGTTCGCAACTCTTCATGCTTCACCACAGCTTTAAGACCCGGGAGATTCCCACAGTTTCCTCGGGGGGGGGTTCAAGTGCATGGTTTCAAAAACACTAACCCAGGACCGCCTTCCAGCTTCAGCACCTGTGATTTGCCACCACACCTCAAATCTCCACCCCCAAACCCATTACTTAACGTTCTGGGACGCTGCCGTGGGCCTTCAGGCCCCTGTGTTTTAGAAGGCGCCTCCTCTTCCCTCCCTGCACCCTGGTCTCTCCAAGCTCTTCTCTGGCATCTTCTCTGTGCAATCTTCCCTGATTCTCCTCATCCTAAACCCTCCTACACTCCCTCACACAACCCCCTCATCTGCAGCCCTTGTCACACACGCTACCTCCATTATTTCTCACTCATCTATCCCTCCTACTACACTGTGAACTAAGGACAGAAGAATCCATCTTAAATTTTTTTTTTTTATTGGAAAAGAAGGACTAATTGGAGGGATTTATCATGGAACAGAGTGCAGGTCAGAAGATGCAGCTGAGCTTTAGGAAAAGACAGGATCCCGAAGCTGAGGAGCCATCATAAACCAAGATGGTGCCTCTTTCTGCCCGCCAAGGCCCTGTCTGTCTGATGCATTTTTCTCTTTTTCTGGAGACTTCTTGAACTATTTTGGTAGATGATGGTTATGACCCAGCCTCCGAGTTTCTCTCTCCTCACTTCGTTATGACAGCCAAGCCCACCAGTGTCCTCAATTCTAAATTCCTGGGAGAAATCATCTGACTGTCCCCGTTTGACTCAGTGTCCCACAGGATGAGGGGTCTCATGTTACACATGAGCTCCTGGGAGACACATGGGGTTGGGGGAAGGCTGAGATGAAAGGAGGAGAAGGGCTCTCTAGGCAAGAGAGACTTCAAACACAAAATTATAAAGATACGAAAACTCATGGTATGTGGGCTAAATAGACAATTCAGCTTGACCGAGGGGTACAGGGCATGTGTGAGTGGAGGTGAGTATGCCAGCTTAGGAGTTTGGGCTCTATCCCCTATGCAGTGAAAGTCAGTGACTATTCTGGAGTAAGGAGGGGTTGTGGTATTTTAAAACAATCTGATGTTTGCAACCGATGAGCTTTAGAGAGAGAAAAGTCAGGGAACCTAGAATCAGGGACCCACAGCTTATTCTTGTACCCACCCCCCCCCAGTACCGTGCCTGGCCCAGAAGAGCTACCAACGGTACATGTGCGTCATAGCGCGTTAATAACTGATCTGAGCTCAATCGGCCACTGCTCTCTGTCAGGAGAGACAAGATGGAGGAAGAGAAAGACTATAAACCCAGAACAGTATCTTGTTGTTGGGAAAAAATGCAAAAGATGTAGACAATTTGTAGGGCAAGCACCAGGCAACAGAATGAGCGTGGTGTTCGCCTCAGTATTCTCTGCTGGTCCTGGTGGCGTTCCTGGGGATCAAAGCAAACCTCTGGGCCACCATTCCCTCTCCTGAAGAGTGCCTGCCAAGGTCACCTCTGTAGGGCATCAGCCAGTAGGCCTGCACTCACCTACACAGCCTGGAAGCTTATCTGGCCTATGTAGAAGACTCCCTGTAGTTCTACCAGTGAGCCTTGTCCCCCTCGCTCTTCAGGGAATTCAAGAAAGGGCTGCGTTTTCTCCTCAGCTAGCCAAGAAGCAAGATGTTTTCAGCTTGGGGTTGGCTGTCTCACCAGCCGCGCGGTTCCCGTGAGGTAAGGGGCTGGCTGCCCCCAGAGCGTGGGCTTGTGGCCCTGCTCCTGCTTCCTCTGAGGGCTGCTGTCGTCTGTGTGTGGGAATGTAGGAGCTGGCTCTCGACCACGTGTTTGGCTACAGGGGATTCGACTGTCGCAACAACCTGCATTACCTGAATGACGGCTCGGACATTATCTTCCACACGGCGGCGGCTGGCGTGCTGCAGAGCCTCTCCACGGGTAACTGCGTGACGTGGCCCCAGGCTCCCCTCCGAGGGCAGGCCCTGCTTCCTGCCCTCTCTCCCTGTGTGCCTTCCCCCTCTTGAGATGCCCCAAAGCTGGTGCATTCTTGGCCTCTGTGGGAGCCATTCCTCTCAATTCCAGAAAGTCCTAGAAAGTGTGGCGCCCACGTTCAAAGGTCAAAGCCCTCTTCCTTTCTAACAACATCCTGCTGTCAGCCCCCGGGGGGAGGTGTCCACATTTCCATCAGCTGCTCTGAGGCTGGGAGGGATGGACGGGAGCCAGAAAGAGGGTGTGGGGAGTGGAGAAATTCCTTGCAGCCGGTTACCAAGAACAGAGCCCAGGGGAACTTTGCTCATTAATTTTTCACAGTGACCAATTTTTTTTAATGTTTTTTTATTATGTTAGTCACCATACAGTACATCCCTGGTTTCTGATGTAAAGTTTGATGATTCATTAGTTGCATATAACACCCAGTGCACCATGCTATATGTGCCCTCCTTACTACCCATTTTTTAGCAGCTCAGATTTTCAAGTTTAGCTTGCTTTGACTAGTTGGCCAGAAGAATGAGAACGCCTAAACCATAAGCAAAACACCCCAAATGTCCTTTCACTGCAGGATGACTCAAATTAAACAAGTAGTTGAAAAAGAAACACCGCAAGCCGAAAGAAGCGTTCAGAAATTAATTTGATACCCATACCTTTGCCACCAGATTTAAATGCGTTCACATCTTGCCTTATTTGCTTCACATCTTAAAACAAGCCCCCTTCCTTTTTTCAACTCTTCATGCTCCTTCCCAAGTCTGCACACTTGCTTATGCGTACATTTTTAGACAGTGAAGTCACTGAGCGCCTAATGATTTGTCTTTTGGGGCCTTGAGAGTTTCTATACGATTTCTCTTTTTCGTGTGACCATATATCGTTTTAGTAGCAATGAGCTATTTGTCTATCAGTGCTGTCATTTACCTCTAGTCCTTGGGCCTTTGGATGGGATTACAGTTGACACCTTGGAAGTCGGCAGACCCGTTTGCCACAGTCGCTGATAACGTATTTCTTGTCCTTTCTTCTACCTCCTGTGACATACGTTGAGTGAGGGCATGAGGAGGTGAAGACCTCACCTGTGCCATCTAGGCACCCAAATGGATTGGTGCTTTGAGAACTAAGGAGGATTTGAAAGAGAGTCCCTAAGTATTTTCCTGTTCCATAGCCTTCCCTTTCACAGGGGTAAGTGGTGCCATTTTGCTCAGTTAGGTAGTAACTCTGTTATCATTTTGGACCCTGGAAGCCTTGCACTTGGACTGAGCTCTGGACCCCCACAGGCAGCGGGAGGGGTTGCAGGGGAGCTGACAGGTGCTAGAGAATAGACTCCAGCTCTTCTGTCCGGCCTGGAACAGAATACGTAAATGTAAAAAATGGTTTCCCAGCTCCCCAGGCATGATTCTAAAATCGAGAACTTGGGGCCTTCATCGCTCACTTTTACAAGGCATTTGCAGATGCTGCATAATGCTTCAAGGTTGTCCTGAGAGGTCTGCACATCCCCCTCCCCTCACTCTCCTGTGTCTCTGCCCCTAGGGAGCCAGAGCTTCTACCTGGAGCACACGGACGACATCCTCTGCCTCACGGTGAACCAGCACCCCAAGTACAGAAACGTGGTGGCCACCAGCCAGATAGGTAGGAGGGTCCTGCAGCCGCCGAGCTTTCCCCCACCCGAGCAGGGATGCTGCCTGATGGGCAATTATCTGGAAAGGGAGCGGGCGGGTTGCTGACATCTACCCTTTCTCGACGTTATCCTTTGAGCCCTGAATATATCTGTGTCACCTGGGTTGAAATATTCAGTGATGGGTGATTCTGAGGGATTGTAAAGTCAGACCAGAGCCTGATATTCCAGATAAACGGGTGCCCCATCCCTGTGGACTTGTGGGGGTAATTTTTCAGATGCCAGGGGTCAGATAAAGAGCCCCGTGTCTGCAGCCTGGGACTGTGCTCTGTCAGGGCGGCTTGCAGTTTGCGTGCCTGGCTCTTCTGGACCCTGGGAAACTGTCAAGGACAAATGTGAACTGATTCACATTTGTGAGAGGTTGTGTTGTGGTGGTGGTTGTTTTTGTTTTGTTTTGTTTTTTTTGTCGTTTCAAAGGCAGTTTTTACAAACCTATCCTTCTGCTTGTGTTCATTGAACCCATGTCCATTTTCAAGTTTAATTTGGAGCTTCCCGATGCTGCTGTTAAGTGCCTCGCTATTAGAAACGTGACTTATTTTAGCCGTTGTCTTCCCTTGACGCTTCCTCATTGCCATTGTCCACCCACCGCAGTTGATAGGACGGAGACCCCAGGTAAGGCTGCTCCCTCTGTGGGTAGTGCAATCTGCACTGCAAAACCGTGTCGCTGTCGCGTTTGCCGATTGTATCTGGCGAAACTGCGGATACAAAGCATTGTGCTCACCAGTTTCCTTTGTATAAACCCCTCTGCAAGTGTGTGCGCTGGACACAGGTGCCCCGAGGCCTCCGGCTCTAGAAGCACGGCACATGGGTCTCGTCGTCTGTCACCGCTGGCCCAGTCAGGCTGGAGGTCCCTGAGGCCCAGTGACTGTAAACCCCCGAACACTGGTCTTAGAAAGGCTTTGGGGTGAACCTAAGCGTGGCCTGGGCCCCCCACCCCTGTTCTGCAGCCTCAGTTCTGTGTCCTGCCTCCCACCCTCAGGGACGACGCCTTCCATCCACGTCTGGGACGCCATGACCAAACACACCCTCTCGATGCTGCGCTGTTTCCACTCAAAAGGGGTGAATTACGTCAACTTCAGTGCCACCGGGAAGCTCCTGGTGTCGGTGGGCGTGGACCCCGAGCACACCATCACCGTCTGGCGTTGGCAGGAAGGTAAAAGGAGCGAGGCCGTCTGTCCCTCTGGGAGGCTTGCTTGTGGTGTGTGCGGGGCTCTCTCCGAAGCCCACCATGGGCACTGCTGTGGGTCAGCAGGAGCCGGGGTCTCTGGATCTGAGAGAAACTGCCCATCAGACCCCTGGACCCCATGGCCAGGGGAGTCCCTGGCTGGTTGAGTGAAGAGTCTGTGGGCACTCTCTGCTGGCAGCCTTCCTCCTCAGGGGGAAGACTGCGGCCTCCTCTGTCTCAGTCCTAACTCCCTTCCCACCCAAATGTCCTTGTCCTTGGCATTCCTTCCATGACCTCCAGATCCCCCTGCAGCCTGGTCACCCTGGTTGCCTTATTGCAGGAACTGGGGCAGGATCTTACCACCACGGGCTCAGAAATACTTTTTTTTTTTTTTTTTTTGGCATTTTAACTTTTTTGAATTGGGGATTCACCTTATAATCAAGTTTTACATTTAATGTAACAGGATTTCTTTCTTGCCTCCTCCAACACATATGCGCGCGCGCGCGCGCACACCACACACACACACACACACATACAGGCTGCTACAAAATTTATGTTCATGTTAGAATCAAAGATGTGCAATCTTTCAAGTGTATTCTCAGGTTGGCAGAAGAGATCCAATTAGTTAAGACGTTAATGAGGTCTGTCTCCAGCCGGGCAGCCTGTATCTGGGGCACGCTGAGCCAGGCACGCACAAGAAGTGGCACTTCTCCAATTCAGGGCTTCTAGACACTCATTATCTCAGCACCTCCCCATGGAGGGAGCTAGAAAGATCTGGGAGCTAAGTTCCAATCCCTCCTGAGCCCCCACGTGAGAAAAAGAGGTTGGAAACCTGCAGGCTTTTATGATGAGACTCGTTCATCTTATTCTGTCCATTTCTCATTTTCTTGTTCATTGGTGCATTGTGTCCAAATGGCCCCATAATCTATGTTTTGGGGCTGCGGCTTCATTTCCTGTCATGTCGAGTTGATCTTAAATAGACTTAGCCCCTGATGAGACATTGAGGGTCTTAAACGATAGACTTGCAGCCTCGTAGCCTCATAGCCTCAGAAGGACCGGTCCAGATCCACCCTGTGGAGTGGTCCCTGCAAGTGGCCTCCTGACAGGCTGACCCCCATCTTCGGCCAAATTCTTGCAGGAAGGTGGCCCACGTCACTTCCCAAGGCAGCCCGCCCGCTGCTGGAAATCACTTATAAAGCCCTTTCTTGCGAGGGCCTGACTTGCTTCATTATGCCTTTCTTCTACGGCACTGACTCGAGGGTCTGCAGCGGCCAAGCCCAAGGCTGTGCCTGGTTCCTTGGAAGAGAGTCGTCTGGTCGAGCCCTGCACACAGGCTAGTTTTTCAGTTCAGGCCCACTCTCCTCCCTTCTGCCCCTCTGGGCAGCACCTGCTCTGGCCCTGCCCCAGCTCAGACTCCTGCTCACCCGGGGCGCCTTCTGACCTCCAGAGGGGGGACTGGTAGAGCCAGGACTTTGAAATAAGCTGTTATTTTTTTAATTTATTTTTTAATTTTTTAAAAAAACTATTTATTTATTTGACAGAGATAGTGAGAGAGGGAACACAAGCAGGGGAGCTGGAGAGGGAGAAGCAGGCTTCCTGCTGAGCAGGGAGCCTGATGCAGGGCTCGATCTCAGGATGCTGGGATCATGACCTGCTGAAGGCAGGCGCTTAGTGACTGAGCCACCCAGGCACCTCTAAATAAGCTTTTATTTGTTTTTTTCTTTATTTTTTTAAATTTTTTAAAATATTTAAATAATTTATTATGTTAGTCACCATACAGTACATCCCTAGTTTTTGATGTAAAGTTCCATGATTCATTGCTTGTGTATAACACCCTGTGTTATACGCAAGTGCACCATGCAATACGTGCCCTCCTTAATACCCATCATCAGCCTATCCCAATCCCCCACCCCCCTCCCCTCTGAAGCCCTCAGTTTGTTTCTCAGAGTCCAGTCTCTCATGGTTCATTCCCCCTTGTTTACCCCCCCTTTCTTCTTCCCTTTCTTCTCCTACCGATCTTCCTACTTCTTATGGTCCATAAATGAGTGAAACCATATGATAATTATCTTTCTCTGCTTGACTTATTTCACTTAGCATTATCTCCTCCAGTCCCGTCCATGTTGCAGCAAATGTTGGGAAATCGTTCTTTCTGATAGCTAAGTAATATTCCATCGTATATATGGACCACAGCTTCTTAATCCAGTCATCTGTTGAAGGGCATCTTAGCTCCTTCCACGATTTAGCTATTGTGGACAATGCTGCTATGAACATTGGGGTGCATATGGCCCTTCTCTTCACTACGTCTGTATCTTTGGGGTAAATACCCAGTAGTGCAATTGCTGGATCATAGGGGAGCTCAATTTTTAACTTTTTAAGGGACCTCCACACTGTTTTCCAAAGTGGCTGTGCCAACTTGCATTCCCACCAACATAAGAGGGATCCCCTTTCTCCACATCCTCTCCAACATTTGTTGTTTCCTGCCTTGTCAATTTTTGCCATTCTAACTGGCGTAAGGTGGTATCTCAATGTGGTTTTGATTTGAATTTCCCTGATGGCTAATGATTTTGAACATTTTTTCATGTGTCTGTTAGCCATTTGTATGTCTTCATTGGAGAAGTGTTCATATCTTCTGCCCATTTTTTGATTTGATTATTTGTTTCTTGTGTATTGAGTTTGAGAAGTTCTTTGTAGATCTTGGATACTCATCTTTTATCTGTAGTGTCATTTGTAAATATCTTCTCCTATTCCATGGGCTGCCTTTTAGTTTTTTTGACTGTTTCCTTGGCTGTGCAGAAGCTTTTTATCTTGATGAAGTCCCACAAGTTCATTTTATCTTTTGTTTCTCTTGCCTTTGGAGATGTGTCATGAAAAAAGTTGCTGTGGCTGATGTCAAAGAGGTTGCTGCCTATGCTCTTCTCTAGGATTTTGATGGATTCCTGTCTCACATCGAGGTCTTTCATCCATCTGGAGTTTATCTTTGTGTATGGTGTGAGACAGTGGTCAAGTTTCATTCTTTTGCATATAGCTGTCCAATTTTCCCAGCACCATTTATTGAAGAGACTGTCTTTTTTCCACTGGATGTTTTTTCCTGCTTTGTCAAAGATTAGTTGCCCAAAGAGCCGAGGGTCCATTTCTGGGTTCTCTATTCTGTTCCATTGGTCTATGTGTCTGTTTTTGTGCCAGTACCATGCTGTCTTTGAGATCACAGCTTTGTAGTACAGCTCGAAATCCGGTATTGTGATGCCCCCAGCTTTGTTTTTCCTTTTCAACAATTCCTTGGCAATTTGGGGCCTTTTCTGGTTCCACACAAATTTAAGGGCTGTTTGTTCCAGTTCTTTGAAAAAAGTCATTGGTATTTTGATCGGGTTGGCATTGAAAGTGTAAATTGCTCTGGGTAGCGTAGACATTTTAACTATGTTAATTCTTCCGATCCATGAGCATGGAATATTTTTCCATCTTTTTGTGTCTTCTTCAATGTCTTTCAAGAGTGATACAGATCCTTTCAAGAATATAGATCCTTTACGTCTCTGGTTAAGTTAATTCCAAGGTAACGTGTGGTTTTGGTGCTATTGTAAATGGGATGGATTCCCTAATTTCTCTTTCTTCAGTCTCATTATTCGTGTATAGAAATGCAACTGATTTCCGAGCATTGATTTTGTATCCCACCACATTACTGAATTGCTCTATAACTTCTAATAGTTTGGGAGTGGATTCTTTTGGGTTTTCCATATACAGTATCATGTCACCTGTGAAGAGAGACAGTTTGACTTCTTCTTTGACAATGTGGATACCTTTTATCCCTTTTTGTTGTCTGATTGCTGTTGCAAGGACTTCTAGTACTATGTTGAATAATAGCGGCGAGAGTGGGCATCCTTGTCGTGTTCCTGATCTTAAGGGAAAGGCTTCCAGCTTTTCCCCATTGAGAATGATATTTGCTGTAGGCTTTTCATAGATGGTTCTTATGAAATTGAGGAATGTACCCTCTATCCCTACACTCTGAAGGGTTTTAATCAGGAAAGGATGCTATATTTTGTCAAATGCTTTTTCTGCATCAATTGAGAGGATCATATGGTTCTTTACTCTTTTCTCGTTGATATGATCTATCACACTGATCGATTTGCGAATGTTGAACCACCCTTGCATCCCAGGAATAAATCCCACTTGGTCATGGTGGATAATCCTTTTAATGTACTGTTGGATCCTATCAGCTAGGATCTTGTTGAGAATTTTGGCATCCATATTCATCAGGGATATCGGTCAGTAATTCTCCTTTTTGATGGGGTCTTTGCCTGGTTTGGGGATCAAGGTAATACTGGCCTCATAGAATGAGTTTGGTAGTTTTCCTTCAGTTTCTATTTTTTGAAACAGCTTCAGGAGAATAGGTATTATTTCTTCTTTGAATGTTTGGTAGAATTCCCCGGGGAATCCGTCAGGCCCTGGACTCTTGTTTTTGGGGAGGTTTTTGATCACTGCTTCAATCTCTTCAGAATTAATCAGTCTGTTTAAATAATCAATTTCTTCCTGTTTCAGTGTTGGTAGTTTACAGGTTTCCAGGTTTCCAGGAAGGCATCCATTTCTTCCAGGTTGTTTAATTTATTGGCATAAAGCTGTTGATGAAAGTTTCTAATGATCCTTCCTATTTCATTGGTGTTGGTTGTGACCTCTCCCCTTTTCATTCATAATTTTATTAATTTGGGCCCTTTTTCTATTCTTTTGAATAAGTCTTGCCAGTGGCTTATCGATTTTATTTATTCTTTCAAAGAACCAGCTTCTAGTTCTGTTGATCTGCTCTACTGTACTCCTGGTTTCTAATTCATTGATTTCTGCTCTAATCTTGATCAACTGCTTTCTTGTGCGTGGATTAGGCCTGTTCTTCTGTTCCAGCTCCAGCTTCTTAAGGTGAGAATATAAAAACTGCATTTTAGATTTTTCTATTCTTTTGAGTGAGGCTTGGATGGCTATGTATTTTCCCCTTAGGACTGCCTTTGCAGTGTCCCATAGGTTTTGGACTGTTGTGTTTTCATTCTCATTGGTCTCCATAAATTGTTTAATTTGATTTTTAATTTCCTGGTTTACCCAATCATTCTTGAGCAGGATGCTTCTTAGTTTCCAAGTGTTTGAGTTTCTTCCAAACTTTTCCTTGTGATTGAGTTCCAATTTCAAAGCATGTGGTCTGAGAATATGTAGGGAATAATTTCAGTCTTTTGGTATCAGTTGAGACCTGTTTTGTGACCCAGTATATGGTCTATTCTGGAGAAAGTTCCCTGTGCATTTGAAAAGGATGAGTATTCTGTTGTTCTGGGGTGTAGTGTTCTGTATATATCTATGAGGTCCATCTGGTCTAGTATGTCATTCAAAGCTCTTCTTTCTTTGTTGATTTTCTGCTTAGGTGATCTGTCTATTGCTGAGAGTGGAGTGTTGAGGTCCCCTACTATTAACGTATTTTTATCTATATGTCTCTTTATTCTGGTCAAGAGTTGGCTTGTGTACCTTGCTGCTCCCCTGTTGAGGGCATAGATATTTATAATGGTCATATCCACTTGTTGGATACATCCTTTAAGAATAATATAGGGTCCTTCTGTATCTCTAACTACAGTCTTTAGTTTAAAATCTAATCTGTCTGATATGATAATTGATACCCCAGCTTTCTTTTGAGGTCCATTGGCATGAAAAATGGTTTTCCATCCCTTCACTTTCAGTCTGGATGTATCTTTAGGTTCAAGATGAGTCTCTTGTAGACAGCAAATGGATGGGTCATGTCTTTTTATCCAATCTGCAACCCTGTGGCATTTATGGGAGCATTTAGGCCATTTACATTGAGACTGATTATTGAGAGATATGATTTTAATGATGCCATGTTGCCAGTAAAGTCTTTGTTTCTATAGATTATGACTTTCTGTTCTGTATCACTCTTGGGGCCTTTTTCTTTTGTAGAACCCCCCTTAATATCTCCTGTAGGGCTGGTTTCGTGGTTACAAATTTGGTCACTTTCTGCCGATCCTGGAAGGTCCTTATCTCTCCATCAATTCTGAATGACAGCCTTGCTGGATAAAGGATCCTTGGCTACATGTTTTTCTCGGATAGAGGTTTTAAAATATCCTGCCAACCCTTCCTCTCATTCCAGGTCTGTGTAGACAGGTCTGATGTTATGCTGATATTTTTGCCTCTGTACGTGAGAAATTTCTTCGCCCTGGCCGCTTTCAATACTGTATCCTTGGATCTAATATTTGCGAATTGCACTATGACGTGACGTGGCGTAGGTTTGTCGTGGTTGACCTTGGGAGGGGTCCTCTCTGCCTCTTGGACATGAATGCTTGTTTCCTTTGCTAGATTAGGGAAGTCTTCCGCTACAATTTGTTCAAATATCTCTTCTAGACCTCTTTCTCCACCCCTCAGGGATGCCGATGATTCTGACATTGGAACTTTTCATTGAGTCAGTAATCTACATTCTTGAGATTGGATTTTTTTTTTTGAGCCACGTTTCTGTTTTAACTTTCTCTTCTACCATCCCATCCTCCAATTCACTAATTTGTTCATCTGCCTCATTCACCCTGGCCGTCAGAGCGTCTAGTTTTGACTGCATTTGATTCATAGCATTTTTAATTTCTGTCAGATTCGCTCTCATTTCCGCCCTTAGAGGTTCTATAATCTCATTAATAATTTCGTTAATATTTTTTTCAAGTCTACACATCATCTTGACCATTGTTACTCTGAACACCATTTCTGATACTTTGGTTATATCCATATCCATCAGTTCTGTGGCAGAGGCCACAGACTCATTATCTTTTCTTTGCTGGGGGGGATTTCTCCTTCTTGTCATTCTGATGAGGAGAGGTTGCTGGGTTGTCCAGAGCCCAAACTATTGACCAGGACCCAGGCCGTGCGCACTTGTTTTACAGGGATCTTAGGGATGTGGGCTTCTTGATTTTTCAGCCTGCCTTCTGGGGGAGGGGCCTGCCGCACGGATACTCAGGCAACCCTGTTTGGGTAGAGTCTCCGTGTCCCCTGCGAGGGGGGATGGGGATGGGCACGCTGTGAGCCAGTATTTCCAGGCTTTTGTTCTCTGGCGGCTTTCCCTGGCGGTCTGCTGTGCCTCTTCTGAGAGTCAGAGCAGCAGCGGCCGAATTTCAGCCTCTGTCACAGAACAGAGAGATCGCAGTCTGCTCTCCACTGAGCTCTCTTGGCCACTTTAACTCTGTTTCTGTTGGTGCTGCTAAAAACCCTGCAGCGTCCCGGGTTGTGCGCCCCACAGCCGGTGTCCTAGCCCTCACTTCCAGGGCCGGCGTGTCTCTGTCCTTTGTGTTTCTAGCACCACCAGCCGCCCAGGGTTCCCGCACGTGCTCCCGAGCTCCCAGTCTCAGTCCGGTTCCAGTGAGTGCACCGGAGCTCCGGTTTTCCATCTGGTCACGTGCGTTCCCCGGCTCACGGTCTCAGTCTGCTGTTTCGTGGGTGCCCGTCTGCGAGTCCGCCTGCTCCCCCGTGCAGGTGGCTACCGTTTCCCAGTGCCCGAATCTGGCGGCTCCCTCCCCCTTCCGTTTATCTTCCGATATCTGTGCGCAGATTCACAGCTCCCCGCTTCGTACCTCAATTCTCAGTGCTGGAGACGTTCATTTGTAGAGATCCAGATGTATCTTCCTGCGTCTCAGGCTGATTCTGTGGATGTTCAGGATGGTCTGGTACCTATCCAGCTTGACTCAGGGGACCGGCTGAAAAAGGAGACCCCTACTCCTCCGCCATCTTTTTTTAATCCCCCTAAATAAGCTTTTAAACATGACCAAGAAAAGCCTTCTCTTCGGGAACTTTCTCCCATTGTCTCTGTTGGAACGAGCCCTTGGGTATCTGCAGAAGGGTTCTGAGCCAGTAATATCTAACGGTTGGTCACCAACCACCAGCTCTTCTGAGCCGATATTGTGTGGTTTTTCCTTCACTTCAGTCCTGCTTAGAGATGATACCGTTTTGAGGGAGGTTTATCTACATTTTGGTTACCGTTAGAGAGTATATCATTCATTCGTCATCTGCTAAAGGACTGTTCTTGTGGGACTCCATTGGTGTGAGTGTGTGTGTGTGTGTGTGTGTGTGTGTAGTTAAGAAACAAAGTTGAGCACAGAATGAGCTTATTATATAAAATGCACGTTGTCAGATCCTCGATACTTGAGTGAAACCTGTTCTGAGCAACGTAGAAGCCCATGCAAGGCGGGACACAGGCACCCCCACAATTAGAGGGGTCCATGGATTAAAACCAGGAAAAAACAGTGGCTTAGAAGACAGTGCAAAATAAAACAACATTTCTCCCATGACTACAGAGAATGATCCTCTGTCTCTTTAGTGCCTCCTTGTACTGCTTCTCCTGTAATCCAGCCGTTCAAATCTGACTTCTGTTGGAGAAGGGAGAGTTGCTCATGTTTTCCTAAGATGTGTAGTATTTTTACTGATAGCTCACAGTACATCTTTGTCTCCTATAAGTGTTGCAAATGTTTTCTCCCTTTGTGGTGTTTGTCTTTTAACTTGGCTTATGGTATCCTTCGGAACTCGGAGTTTTCAAGCCTCTGAGCCCTACGTAGGTAAGGAAGTATTTGTTTTTTGTTTTTTGTTTTTTTAATAATTTTTATTTTGTTCTATTAGTCACCATACGGTACATCCCCAGTTTTTGATGCAATGTTCCATGATTCATTATTTGCGTATAACACCCAGTGCACCATGCAATACGTGCCCTCCTTAATTCCCATCACCGGCCTATCCCAGTCCCCCACCCCCCTCCCCTCTGAAGCCCTCAGTTTGTTTCCCAGAGTCCACAGTCTCATGGTTTCTGAGACTGACTGCCCTGAGCAGTACTGTGTGGGTCTCCCCCGCCACTTCTGGGAAGGGCTTGGGGGCAGGGGGTGAGACTGAGGGCCAAAGGCTCAGCTGCATGAGAATCCACCACCCACCGCCACTCTGCTGGAGAGCCACTTACAAACAAACAAACAAACAGTGAAATAGGTGAAGAGAATCAAGAGAACACTTACTGTGATGAGCACTGAGAAATATACAGAAGTGTGGAATCAGTATATTGTACCCCCTGACACTAATATACCACTGGATGTTAACTGTATTGGGATTTTTTAAAAAATGTCAGTGAGGAGGAGGGGAAGACAAAAAGTACATGTGAGCAAATAGGGAGAGGAGATAATTAAGAGGAAATTGGAACTAAAACATTAAGAATAAGTTCAAAGAAAATGGAAAGAAATTTAAAATAAAAATTAAAAACTCGAAGGCTGAAAAGCAATGCTGAGGTAAACACAGATGGGTATAAGATGTAGGCTGAAATACGAGCCAGCAGGTCTAGACCCAGTGGGGAGAATGTCCACTGCACCAGCGGATGCTCCCCAAACAGTCGCTGTGCTCAGCTCAGCTCTTGGGGCTTCACTTGTCCCAGATCTTTTAATCCTCACAACACCTTATAAAATGGGAAGTCTTATTATCCCCGAATTACAGATGAGCCAACTGAGGCACTGGGGAGTTAAAATAACTTTCCCCAAATTGCTCTACAAATAAAGGGTGGAGCTGGGACTCTCTGAGGACAGAAGTTAAAGCTCCTCAGATGAGTCAAACACATAAATGGGGTTAAGGAAAAAACTGGTAATTAAGTAAAAAAAGTAGAATTTTTAAACCCAAAAACCATGAAAGAAAAAGGAATGTGAAGGACTTTTCTTTTTTTTTTTTTTTTTTTTAAGAACATGAAAGCAGAGAATCTTGGAAAGGAATAGAGAACTGGCTAAAGGAGTGGGAGTCTCCAATTACACTCCAGGGGCGGGTTCAGCTTCCTGTGGGTGGGAATCCTGTGGTGAGTTCAGAGACCAGAGGAGGGGAAATGAAGGGTGCCCTTTGCCCTTTTCTCATATCTGGAAGCTTCCATCTCCGGGGCCATCCCTTCCTTCTGTGTTCCTGGGTGCCTGGATGTGGCTTGTATGGGTGGAGCGGGATGGGGGTTATGTTAGCAGCACTGCTGCTCTGGAAATTTCCCAGCCTCTCTCTCTCCTGCTTGGAGAGCAGTATCTGAGGTGGGGAGGGTGCCATTGAGGAAGAAGACATACCTGCAGTGTACCCTGGGCCTTGCTGGGATGGAGAGCTATCCTGAACTGTACTTCAGTGCCTGGCCCAGAGTATGGGAGGACCCCCCCACCACCACCAACCAACAGACTCTCTCACCCATACAGGAGCCAAGGTTGCCAGCCGAGGGGGTCACCTGGAGCGCATATTTGTGGTGGAATTTCGCCCCGACTCAGACACCCAATTTGTGTCTGTCGGGGTCAAACATATGAAGTTCTGGACCCTGGCAGGCAGCGCCCTGCTTTACAAGAAAGGGGTCATCGGGTCCATGGAGGCTGCCAAGATGCAGACGATGCTCTCCGTGGCCTTCGGTGCTGTGAGTTCCAGCAGAAGCTTCCTGAGAGGGGACCCTGATCCCTGGGCATGGGCATGGGGGGCACCTGTAGCTACGAAGCTGCAAACAGCGAGAAAGCTATTTCCCCATTTTCTCCTTTATTGGCTTACTTGCAACCATTATTCCCTTTCCTTAGCATAGATGGGTGAGTTGACTGTATTTTTCCCCTCAAAATATTCACTAGAAAAGGTTGGGCCCCCACTCAGGGCAGGAGCTTCATCATTCTAGAGGCAGACTGACTTGCAAGGCTGTAAGGCATGGGTTAGGCACAGAGGCTGTGGGACGGATTACCCCCTGGACAGCCTCCCGATTCCTCCTAGCTTTCTTATGCCCCAGATGCCCCAGCTGATGCCTTGCATAGGCTGTGGGGCGCCCTCAGCCAACACAGACTTCTCTGGGGACATTCTGAAACCCAGCCAACTCTGGGTCCTGCAGGTATGGATTTATGCACCTGGTTCATGATCCCACAAAAGTTTGGGCTGGAGTCCTGCCCCATACCCCTTACTCTGCAATCCTCTGGGGCTGGATCCAAGGATGGAAGTTCATTTACATGCAGACTTGCACACAGTGAGGAAGTCAAATGCCCCAAACCAACACAGGAGAGTGAATTTCAAGGCTGGGTGATTTTCTTATCATATGTGCCTCGTGGTCTCCTGCCAAGTCTTTTGCCTTTCCTTAGCACGGAAGGTCAGTTTGAATGTGTGTTTATGTTTCTCTAGCTCTGGTTCCCTAACCGAGGAGCAGGTGGCTGGGAGGGGACCCTCTTGAGGGCTGCTGTGAGTGTCCTAGTATGGAAGGTGTCCCTTTGTTTACAGAACAACCTCACTTTCACGGGTGCCATCAATGGAGACGTCTACGTGTGGAAGGACCACTTCCTCATCCGGCTGGTGGCCAAGGCTCACACAGGCCCCGTCTTCACAATGTACACGACCCTTCGGGACGGACTCATAGTGACCGGTGGCAAAGAGCGGCCGTAAGCTGAAACTCCTCTGGGGACAGCTGGTCTTCTCTTATCGTCTTGGGAGAAAGTGACAGAAGCATTTCCCACTGGGAGAAAAATGGAGATTTTCCTTCTCCCACCTTTTCTGCAGCAGGGAGATCAGTCTACCCTCTCTCCAACCTTTCAGAAGTGCAAGTCAGGGAAAGGGAGAGGTGGCTTCACAGTCGACCCCAGTGACGATGCTGGCCTTCAGGTGTTCCTCTCCGTAGCCCTTTGGGGGACAGGAGGCTGGGGAGGAGGGGAGAGAAGTTCCTGTGGGGACAGAGATGTGAAAATGAAGCAGAGAAACATAAAAACGTTTCTGTTTGTGTTTGATCTGATTAAAACATGGTTTGATATTTTAAATTGCAATCCTCTTTCCTTCTACCATAGTGGCCTTTGAAAGTATTCCAGGAAATCTTCCAGTCCAAATGGTTGTAACCACTCATCCTGCTGGACCCCAGTGGCTGTGACCTTGATGATAGGGACAGGGGACCTGGAGTGTCATGGGCAAGTCTTAGGATGAGAGCCAACATCCTAAGTGCCTCTTGATCCTTTTTAGGACCAAAGAAGGAGGTGCTGTGAAACTGTGGGACCAGGAGATGAAGCGCTGTCGGGCCTTCCAGCTGGAGACGGGGCAGCTGGTGGAGTGCGTGCGCTCCGTGTGCCGGGGCAAAGTGAGTGGGCTGGGCTTCCCCCAGCTGTCCCCTTGGGGCTCAAGTGAGAGTTCAGCCAGACACTTTGCCTGGGCTGGATCGTTGAATCCTTACAACGAGTCTCCGAGGTGGGATTTGCACTGCCGGGTGGCGGGGAAGGAGGGGGAGTTGGCTTCGCAGAATCCAACAGACCCAGGTGCTTCTGAGTAGCACTGGCTCTGTGACCTTGGGTGTGTTACTTAACCTTTCCGTTCCAGCACATGCGTCGTTGTGAGGATCACATGTGTTGTAATGCCTGATGCCTTTCCTCATGCCTGGCTCATAGCACATTCAGGGGATGTTAGCTGCTGTGATTACAGATAATATTATTACTGTAGGTGCAGAGATAGTCAATAATTTGCCTGTGTCCACAGTTACACGGTCAGTAAGGGGGTGGGAAGGGGCCGTCAGACTGTCTGACTCAGGTTTTCAAGTCATACCTGGGCTGAATATCAGAAATAACGTGGGCTTGGGTTTTTTGTTGTTGTTCTTTTGTTGTGTTTTGCTTAAATATGGATGTCCAGGCTCTTGGCCAGAGCTGCCGAATCGGGATCTTAGTCGTGATGTGTGTTCCTTTTTTCCCTTTCTTTTTTTAATTCCCCAAGAAATTCTGAGGTACTTGAAAATAAATCTTAACCTCTGTTTATACCTCGTGTTTATATTTTTGAGTTATTATCAGTCTGAGAATGTGGCTTCTGGATGTTCCTCATAAAAAAAGGCAGACATGACTGGGAATCTCCATAATTAGAAATTGGGAGCTGTGTTTTTAAATAGACAAATGGCAGTCATCCGGTAGGGTAATGAGCCATCCAGGAGGTGAAGGCAGAGCTGAGCCCAGAGCCTGGATGTCATCAGGAGACGGCTTCTTGTTCAATGTGAGGGAGAATTTAGGAAGAACCCGAGCTGTCTGACAGCAGAAACTGGCTGCCCAGCTCTGTAGGGAGCTTGCCGTCTGTGGAATGTTCTGGCAGAGACCAGATGATGGAGAACTCTGCTGACACTCTCATCCAGGGTTGAGGGAGAACAGGAAAAATGAGGGGGAGACGTAAGGCTGGGCGATTGAGTGAACAGCAGAACCCCCTTGGCCCTTCCTGTGGCAGTACGGTTGCCAATAGAGCCACTCTCCCGTTTGCTCTAATTGTGTTCTTCTCTAAGTTATTCTTTAAAATACAGATCCCATCTATTTATTTATTTATTTACCTATCTTCATCTATTTGTCTGCCAGTCGCACACCCACTAGATATCTAGTAGACCATAACACTATTTCATTTTAAATTGCGGCAAAATATAGATAACGTAACAATTTACCATTTTAGCCATGTTTAGGTGTGCCGTCTAGCGGTAGTAAGTACGTTCCTATTGCTGGGCAACTGTCGCCCCCGTCCACCTGCAGAACGTTTTTTATCCCGTAGAATTGGAACTCTGTACCCATGAAGTGCTCACGCCCCTTTCCCCTTCCCACCGGCACTTGGCGACCGCCATTCGACTTTTCTCTGTGAATTGGGCTAGTACGTCATAGGAGTGGGAGCATACACTGTTTATCTTCTTTCTAATGTTTTTATTGCAACAGGGAAAAATCTTAGTAGGAACCAAAGATGGAGAAATAATTGAAGTTGGTGAAAAAAATGCTGCTTCCAACATCCTGATTGATGGGCACATGGAAGGGGAGATCTGGGGCCTGGCCACACACCCCTCCAAGGACATCTTCATCTCCGCCAGCAACGACGGCACAGCCCGCATCTGGGACCTGGCTGACAAGGTGAGGGGCCCTATCTGCCCGGGCTTGGATGGCCGCAGTTGGGCCTGGCCGGAGCCTGGAGGGGAGGAGAGGTCTGGCCAGCGTCAGACCAGAGGTGGGGGATGCAGTGGGTCAGCAATTAAGTTCGAAAGCCTAATAACAGACGTCCCGCTCACACACACCAAGCCATCTGCCTTTTAGCTGTGTGCTCATCCATAACCGTAGTACAGGAGTCATCTGAAAAGGATTTTTCTCTTGTCGTAGAAGAGTCCACAAAACCTTAAAAATAAGGAGATACGTCTTCCCTGGATGAGAAGACTAAAAATGATTCAAAACACCAGATGTTCCCAAATGGAATATGTCAATCAAAATCCCAACTAAGTTTCTCTTGGAGTTTGGAAAAAAATTAAAAATAAAAATTCATCTTGAATAAAAAATAGCAAAGAGTAGTCTGGGGGAAAATTATGGTTACCAAGTCTTATCTGATATTAAAACAAGTAGTTAGGGGGCGCCTGGGAGGCTCAGTCAGTTAAGCGTGTCACCCTTGCTTTCGGCTCAGGTCATGATCTCAGGGGTCGTGGGATTGAGCCCCGCATTGGGTGCTGTGCTGGGTGTGGACTTTGCTTGGAATTCTCCCTCTCCCTCTGCCCCTCCTGCCAGCTTGCTTGTGCTCTCTCAAAAAATTTTTAAAAATTAAAAAATAAAACAACTATTTAATATCTAATAATTAAAATGGTTGGGTTCATCACAAAATAGCCAGTAAATATTTCATTCGTATTTTTAGTGTGAGGATCAAAGAACAGATACACAAAAGCCTAACTATGGTTGTTACAGTCCCGTTAATTTTCATGATTATTTACTGTGTTTATTGTTAACGACGGCTAACATTTAGTGAGTGCCTGCTCACACCAGACACCTCATTAGTGCTCACGGCAGCCTTGCACGAGCAGTATTAATATCACTTCTTTTCAAGTGGGAAATGGGGAAGTTACGCACACGCATCCGGCTAGTGACAGCCAGGCTTCAGGCTTTGAACCAACAGGTGCAGAAAGCTGCCGCTCTTCTCCTGAGCAAGAGGCGGGCCGTCTGAGGCTGGCGGCTCCGGCCGGGTTTGCCGCCTGTTCCTACAAGTAAACCGTGGCGCCCCGGCTGCTCTGGTGCCACGCCGGCCGAGCGCACTGGTCGCCGGACATCGTGGGGGCCGCGAAGCCTGCAGTATTGACTGCCAAGCCCCTTACAGAAACAGTGCGCCGAGCTCTGCCCCGATACGTGTTGACTCCCAAGCTGTTCTAGCTAAAACCTAGAGCCGCCTCGGCTCCTCGGGGACAGTCGCTCTACGAAGCAAGGGGTCTGGAGGCCCAAAGTGGCCGCAGAGACAGCCTGAGCGCTCCGGCCTGGGGGCGGCATCTCCCCGGGAGCCCAGCCTAGGACTCAGGCGATGTTGTTACTTTGTATCGACGTAGAAGCTGCTGAACAAGGTGAGCCTGGGCCACGCGGCCAGGTGTGCGGCCTACAGCCCTGACGGGGAGATGGTGGCCATCGGCATGAAGAACGGGGAGTTCGTCATCTTGCTGGTGAACAGCCTCAAAGTCTGGGGGAAGAAACGAGACCGGAAATCTGCTATCCAAGACATCAGGTGCGTAGCAGGTGGGCTGGGCAGGGAGAAGAAGGGTGGTTGCCATTCCGGAAGGGTCGGGGCTGGACTGAAGAACGCAGCTGGGAGGGTCCCTTTCAGCGAGCCAGCTGTGAAGGAGACTCTCACGCAGGAATTCTTAGACACGTCTTTGCTGATTTCGTGAGAGTTTTACCAAGTAAAAACTACATGTACCGTGCCATTCTGCCTAAGGCTCCGTGTCCTTACTGCCCTGGGGTCGGACCCAGAGAAATTGCTGAGTTCCCTAGAATGTCAGAGAAGGTAACCGTGTGGGAGTCATGAAGTGAGATCGCCCTGCCTTTGAGCCTGGGAGGCCCCTCCCAGCGAGACCTCACGTTTGCGCAGCCCAGACAGCCCTTCTCACGGACCATGCTCTTGGATTGCTTTTTCTAGAATCAGCCCAGACAGCAGATTCTTAGCCGTTGGTTCCTCTGAACATACAGTTGACTTCTATGACCTCACTCAGGGCGCAAGCCTGAACCGCACTGGCTACTGCAAAGATATTCCAAGCTTCGTCGTTCAGATGGATTTTTCAGCAGATGGCAGGTACATCCAGGTAGGTGTCGGCTCTGACGCTCTCCAGGGTAACCAATAATAATAATAATAATAATAATAATAATAATAATAATAATAATGATGATGATGCCAGCCGCAGCGACCACGGTGGCGGCTTATGGTAATTGAGGGCTTGCTCTGTGCTGGGCTGTCCACTAACTTCCTCTTCATAGGAACCCTTTCAGTGCAGTTCCTTTCCCCCGACTTGATTAAGGAAAGGGCAGAGGCCGAGAGAACTGAAGAATGTTGAAGAATGAGAATTCTAAAAAGTAGAGCTGTCCTTCAGTAAGAAACACAGGCAGCATAAGCCCTAATCCCCCTCAGTCCTCCCCTTGCCGCCTCCCCTTCAATGCTTCCCAACATCGGGTTCCCCGGGGCTGTACCCGAGCCTCTGTGGCTTCTCATACGTCGTCATTTCAAATCCACATCTGGGGAGTGTGGCCTGTCCACACTTGGGGCCCGAGCTCTGGGCCTGGAGTGGAGGCTCCTCACTCCCCTGGGGGAACAGACAGGTGGGAAGGGACGAAGAGGGGTCCCACCTTTGGGACTTACAGCTGACTGGAGAACGATGTCTTACCCAGCACTCTGAACAAACACTAGGTGTCAGGGAGCCGGCCTGGAGCTGGACACCGGCTGCAAAGTGAGAGGGCGCCCGTTCATCAACGAGGATTTACTGAGCCCGGTGCCACGCTAGGCTTTCGGGTGGACAGAGGGGGCCTGCTCCCGCCCTCCTGGAGCTTGCCCGTAATGGAGAAGACAAGCGTTAAACAGATAATCACAAAATATACATATAATTGCAAATTGTGATTATGTGCTGGGAAGGAAAAGTACAGGGTGCTCTGAGAGCATTTAACAGGCGCCGAATTTAGACTCACTTCCTCTCCGCACAAGTGATATTTAAGCTGAGGTCTGTGGGATGTGTAGGAGTTAGCCAACAAAGAGAGGCGGGAACATTTTTCCGGGCCATCTGTATGAAGTCCCTGAGGTGGGGAAGATCTCGGCACATTCCATGAACAGCAGGAAAACCTAGGGGGGCCGGGGCAGAGGCACCCATGGGGGTAGAAGGGGCTGCAGGTTTTCTGGAAAAATCTTATCTCCCCCTGGAATATTCTCAAGAAAGATGCTTCAGAAATCATCTACGTCAGTTGGTGTCCATGAGAAGACTTGCCCACCTCTGTACCAAAGGACTTGTTCCTCTGAGAACAGGGATTCCTGAACTTGGAGCATCAGACACCCCCTGGAGGCTTTGTTAAAACACAGATTGCTGGGCCCCCACCCTCAGAATGTCTGGTGTGGGGACCCAAGAATATGTATTTCCAACAACTTTCCAGATGCTGCTGCTGGTCAGGAACCACATTTGGGGAACCACTGCCTTAGGACTTCGGAAAAGAACCAGAAAATGAATGGAAAAATGTCCTGCTCACATGAATTTTGCTGCAGGCTGGCCACAGGCTTTGCAGCCTCAAGCTGAACTTGGATTTGTTGAACGTCCTGGGGATCTGGAGGCTGGGCCGATGTTCTGGGAAACAGCACACCGAAAGGGGAGCCGTTCGAACTGGGGAGATGGTTGATGGACATGGTTGCCTTCTGCCCGCAGGTGTCCACAGGAGCCTACAAGCGCCAGGTGCATGAGGTCCCCCTGGGGAAGCAGGTCACTGAAGCCATGGTCATCGAGAAGATCACCTGGGCCTCCTGGACAAGGTGACTGGACGAAAACACTTCTTAAGGAAAAGGTCACAAGGGAGCCTCTTGGGCCAGGCTCGGTCTCCAAGTTTGCGTGTGGCCAGGATGTGAAGCCGCTCAGAGATGGAGCTGTCTTGTCTTTGGGGTGGGGGTGGTGGGTGTGGTTGGCGGAAGGCTTCTTGGTACCAGTTCAGGCCACTGGCTTTGGTCCGACTGTGGCTTTTGAAATGCAAAGTCCCTCCTTTTGTGTCATCCTCCCAGGGCACAACCGCACCCAGCAAGTGCAAAGGGAATGGGCTCCAGGCTCTGGGCTCAGCGCCCGCACAGCGCTGGGAAGCACTGGACGGCCGACACGGCCGCTTAGCAGCATGAGGAAGGGGGCCTTGCCAGTTCCAGGGAAAGGACACCACCCGGCTGTGAGCTCGAAGGTGCCCAAGCAGGCACACACTCAGAAGGGAGGACTAGAGGGATGAGGGACAGAATCAAAGATGGGGGTGACTTTTCTTTTGGGGTGCAAGGGACTAGGGCAGAGCAGGACAGTAAGAACGAGGCTGAGTGCACAGAGGGGGCGGGGACAGAAGAGCCACGTGATCACAGTGAATGACGCAAAATAGCCCTTTCTGCCTCTCATCCCTGGGAGAAGATGCCTGACTGTGGGAAGCCTTCTCCCACCTCCCCTGCTGACTCCTCTTCTCGTTCAAACAGCATTCTGGGGGATGAAGTCATTGGCATCTGGCCACGAAATGCAGACAAGGCTGATGTCAACTGCGCGTGTGTGACCCATGCTGGCCTCAACATTGTCACCGGAGATGACTTCGGGCTAGTGAAGCTCTTTGATTTTCCATGCACAGAAAAATTTGTGAGTCTTCCTCAGAGTAACCTCCCTGCACTGCCTCCGGGCTCTTTCCTTCTGCAGACTGCAGGAGGTAGGGGCCGCGTTGAGACGGCCAGCTAGAATCTAGAACAAGAGGAATCTTGTTCCGGCCCTGTGGAGGTTTGGTGATCCCTAACGGTTTCATCTCCCTCTGGAGGGGAGGTTCTGGAAGCCGGGGGAAGGGGGGATGGAAGATGTACACATTGGCCACCTCAGGGAAGAATGGATGGGAAGGCCAGTCGGCAAAAGGCTGGCTAACAGAAATGTCCAGACCAAACGGGAACGGCAGGAGTGAAGATGATTCCGGGAGGGGAAGACGGGAGTCCTGGATGTGGTCTATGGTTCCTGGTAGGGGCAGGGTCTCTCAGCTGTCTCTGTTCACTTTTGCTCACAGGCCAAACATAAGCGTTACTTTGGCCACTCCGCTCACGTGACGAACATCCGTTTCTCTCATGACGACAAGTATGTGGTCAGCACTGGAGGAGATGACTGCAGGTAGGGCCGGCTCGGATTCCCCAGGCCTGGCTGGTACTCTCTCTCCCCGTCGCCATGTCAGGTGTCCCGGGAATCAGTCCCTCCCAGGGACACAGAGAGGGGTTGACATCCTAATGCAGACAAGGACTTTTCAAGTATGGTCTTTAGTCTCTGACGACCCCCAACCCAAAACCTGATGGGCCCATGTCCCCACTAGAGCTGTCCTGGGATTGGCGAGAAGGGGAGGGCATAAATGCTACTCTGAGCACTGCTGCTTCCGGGGGAGGGACCCAAGATGGCTGACCAGGCAGCCCATGGCAGCCGTGCATATAATCAGGTTAAAATGACCTCCATCCGTAGGTCTTTTAACTCCTAACTTCCAGCTGATCACGAGTTCTTAAGATGGATGATCAATCCACAACCAACCAAGAGAGGTTTTAAAAAGAGTAGTAAGCCCCAGTCACCCTAAGAAACAAGGGTGTTCCCCGGTTTTACATGAGATCAGATGGGAAGTGCAGCTGTTAGGCCCAGCGCCAGTGAGTAGCAGCAGAACCTCAGCCGGCTGTTTGGACGGGGCTGCTTTTGACCTAAACTGCGGCTCAGTGTGAGACCGGCCCAGGGTTCCGTGTGAGGCGTGACTGGCCTTCCAGTGATTTGGAAGGACCCCGCCAGCCTGCTCCAGAGATGACATCAGCCTCTTCAGCATTGCCAGGCCCCTTCCTCTTGTCCTTCCAAGGGCATTCCTTATTTGGATTGTGGACCAACAGGACAAGGCGGTTCCTAAACTCTCATTCTCCGCCTCTAACGTAGTTGAAGGGCTTTATTGCAACGTGAATATTGGTTTCATTTCAGCCCAAGCAAAACTCTTGGAGGGTGGGAATGAAGAAAAAATATAGCAATCCAGATATTTTTGGTGGTGAGAGGGGTTGTGGAAAAGGCACCTGAAGAGAATGTCAACCCAGTTGCTGTCCAAAAGGGTGGTGCAGAAAACGCCCCCCAAAGCTGCTTTCTGATAGCCCGCGGGAGAGCTCGGTCTCGGGTCGGCGGTGCCGCCAGCGGCTGCCACTTAGCGCCCTCGAGATAATTCCGCCGGCCGCTCCCGGTGGGGTGGGAAGAGCCCCTCAGAGCCGCCCCCCCCCCCAGACTGCGAACAAGCTAGCAGCGAGAGCCG
The DNA here is from genome assembly GCF_024610735.1 of Ursus americanus. NCBI lineage: Eukaryota > Metazoa > Chordata > Mammalia > Carnivora > Ursidae > Ursus > Ursus americanus. The sequence continues at coordinate 22,869,708 of NC_142133.1, forward strand.
TAGGTGAACTGGTCACCCCAGCGGAGGAGATCCGAGCGCACTTGTGATACTCTGAAGGGCTGAGAAGTGACCTTTAAACTGCGGGAGCCTAGGCCTTTGTAGTCAGGGGAGCGCGCTGCGAGCCCTGGCTCTGCGTGAGCACTGGCAAGGGCCCAAGTGGGGCTGATAAAACCTTGTCAGCGGTAACGAGTGTGAAGTCGGGTTGCCAGAAGTCCTTACGTTCAGCACGCTCAGGCTGCTGAAAGAGCCAAACGAACCAAAAAAGAATAGGCCATTTTAGAAAAGCGGGTCTTTAATTGGTGGGAAGACCCCTGCTTCGTCCTTAGAAATTGATGCCCCCTGAGCTCGAGTCTGGAGCACTTGGTAAGATTGCTTCAGTCACTCGACAGCATGATGATGTCCGGCCGTGCAAGATCAATGTCTGATCTGCTCTTTCAGTGTATTTGTGTGGCGATGTCTGTAAATGCCAGAAACCTCTTTCTTGCTGCTGCTGCTGCTACCCCCCCAGCCACTGCGGAGGCACTCCGGGGCCCCTCCGTGCCGCCAGCTGCTGGCTGCACCCGTGTCGCCGCAGGCCACATAAGGCCCCCGCGCCAGCGAAGCGAGGTGACTGCTCCCATCCTCTGCGAAACTGTGATGCCAAGAAGGTCAGTTCTCACATGTGAGGAGTGCCTGCCTCTGTTCCTGAGACCACGTACTAACCACACTGACAAAAAATCCTATCTGATAAGGTAGCCCACTGACAAAATTTCAAGCCTCAGTTAACCTAACCAGTATGTAGCTTTTAATTTGCATCAAAACTTTTACAAAAGATGTTTTGCTATTGTTTCTATATACTTTAAAAATGTTCATTTTTACAAATGAGTTGAACAAGACCGCTTCAGTTAGATGCACCTAAGGACTAGAACTGTATGGATAGCCTCAGTTCTCCACATTTAGCTTCTAAAACCAAATGAGCCATGTACAAACAAGTTGAGAAACTTAATTTTTTAACGTTTCATTTGCAGAGTTTTATATCCATTAAGTGCCTTTGAAAGTTTCCAGTTGTGTGGGCTGCTGTCTCACCTCCCACAAATTTTCTCCTTTCTACATATGGTGCTAAACTTCAAAACTGAGGAGGGCTACAGGACCCTTAACAGATTCCTGGTCTGTCACCCATGTCATGTGTTTATGTCACAGCTTCCTAAATGCAAGACATCGGTTACCTGCTTGGGAAATAGTGGCAGGTGAGCAGCAAAGAAACTGAAATTCAGGAGGGAGGGGGTAGAAATGGATTTTCACTATTTAGTGCCAAACCTACAAAATCCAAATTGAAGTAAAATAAACCTCTACTACAAAACAGAAGGGGGGGAGGGGAAAAAAAGCTCAAGTGGGTCTAGGAGGATGAACTCTTAATCCTAAAATGGTAATAAATAAGGTGACCCAAGGCTGCACTGGGTCTACCACCCCCAGAGTGGGGCTGGCTTGACCCCATGGATTTGTTCAGGTAAGCTATATAGGTCAAGTCCAGATAAAAAGAAAAAAAAAAAAAATCTCTGCTGAACAAATTGCTAAGCCCAAGCAATATTTGATAAGATTATAAAACAAAATAAGCTAGCTTAAGAGTTCCTCAGAGCTGGCTGGATGACAGAAAATGTGACCTGGACAATATTAACCCGAAGACATCCCTACCCTGCCTCGGGCACACTCCACACTTGGCTCACCGCTGACCCCAGGAGGGGCCGACCGCACACGCCGCGAGGAAGGCCGGTGAGGGACTGGGGACTCTGAGCACACATATACCAATTAGTCCTTCCCGACAGTGAAGCAAAATTCTGGGGCTTGAGTTCCTGGCTATTTGCAGTTGTCAGTTTAGAGAAAGGTGAAACGAAGCATTTTCAATTAAATAGACTAACATTTACCCCAGAAGTGCTTCTGCATTCTAAGTGGATTAGATCACTCATGAAGCTATTTTTCTATGCCCAGTTATGAATGCCTTACATTAATCCCGATAGGCTGTTGGGTCCCCAGTTTGAGCCCCTGTGCAGTCCTAATTCTGTTTTCTGTAACCATGTGACTGGTGATGCTGAGTGATAACCATGTCTGCCTATACTGTACCACTAACCTTTCATAATAATCAGACCTTGCATTGAAATAACCATGTGGAAGAATAAATTGATCAATGAGGATATGTACAACTATATTTAAAAAGAGCAATAGTGTCTGTGTCAAGAAACTTATTTGTAGACCTTTATATGGTATGATTTTATGTATGTTCATAAATCCTGCACTGTGTTCTATGTTAAAATATTGGTGCATGAATTTATTTTCAATGAGCAAAGTCTAAGAAATACATAATTTGAAAACGTTTTGGTACGTGTCAAATACATTGGACGACGCAGACAGAGCTGCCGCCCGCGCTGGCAGGCTTCCCCGGAGCCCCAGCGCCCCCTCCCTGGGGGACACGCAGGCTACTCTTGGTGTCCACTTGGATGCTGCTGCCGTTTCATGGAACCAGAATACCAAACAGACTTTGTCTATAAGCTTTATTGATACTTTGCTTTTACAGTTCACGATGCATTCCACAGATTCAGTACAGCTTAAACCACAAACGTATAAATCTTCATTTTATAGTTTTTTGCATAACAAGTTTTGATATTTGCAAACAACGTTTTTGGAAGCATTAGATTCAGTCCGGAGATTCCGAGTTTATGACAAAATGAACTAGAGTAAGTCTGTGCAGTGAAGTTTACTATGTGCATGGCGTCGCTGCATGTTGAAAACAGATGGTAGTGCTCCTAGAAATACATGGATTTTCTTTTTCTAGCTTATGTGCTTTGGGACTATACACGTATAACCACGGACTCTCTGAAGTATCAAGCACTGGGGGGTAGCCAGAAGGTAAAGGTCTAAGCTTTGTGAAACACTATATATAGAGATATATATAATCTATATTTACTTATATTGGCAATTAATTAATATAACAGTAAAATTCACAATACACCTAGAACATACCAGAAAGGCGAGCTTTTTCAGTCTTGCTTTAGTGGTATGATCTCGTCTAAACATTTCATTTCAGAAAATCTGCATCAATCTACACAGACCATACACAGTGCACAAACTGTGAAAAGGATTATTTTTTTTCAGCTCCTTTCTCTGCGATTCCCAAAAAAAAACAAAAACAGCAAGACTACCTGCCACAAAGTGTAATGTACAGCTTTCTCAGATCTTTGTTTATTCACCAGTGCCTCATATAGGAAAAACAAGTATGATTACGGCTTAAATCCATACATAGCAGCTTACAATACTTCAGATGATGAACACATGGCAGTCAAGACAGGTGATTTTTCCTCAGACACCGCATCGCTCAAAGTAAAGATCTGGGAAGCTGCAATGTCAAGGTTTCCTTCTTCCCTGACCCTCCCCCAAGTAATCATCCCCTTTAAAGATAGATAAACTCCTATTGTTAACGATTTCTGGCTTTTTCATTCAGCTTTGCGCTTCAATCCAGGGATTTTCGCTTGGATTCTACAAATGAAAAGGTTGGAAAAAAAGGTCAATGGAAATAATTTTCAATTTTAAAAGTATTTGAAAAGGCTGTCCTTCAAGAACTACACGTGTATCGCTCGGCTTCTACAAGACACGAAATCCTAAGGCTGTCAAACTGATTTTGCCACCTTGCCTCCTGGTTTAGACTTAAAGCCTTAAATACAACACAGAGCAAACACAGAAATCAATGATCCAAATGCAGAGAAAAATCTTTTCTGTCACACTTTTTAGGTCTGATTAAGATTTGCTACTGATTACACCTTTAAGATGAAAATACTACACTTTGTTCTCCCAAGTCCAGCACATCTTATCCTTAGTGGGGGGGGGGGGCGGTGTATTTTAAATACTTACTTAGCCATAGCATCTTTAACATTCTTATTTGCAAGTCCTAGATAATGATCTATCTGCGCCTGAAAGAGAGGTAGAAAGAAGTCACTAGAAAATTAACATTGCTAAGGAATCTTTTTAACCATTACTACGTTCCAGCAAATTAAAGGCTTAATAAAGGCTTAAGAAACCACACTTTTCATTTTTATAAGGCTTTGGAAACTGGCACTGATAGATTTGTTTTTACCTAATACGGTGGGGCTTGCATTCTGAAAGCTGCAGTTAAGAAATTACCTGATGCCGTTCATAAATAACAGGAACGCTGAAGAGTGAAATCAGAGCTGAAAAAGGAAATACACAGCCTTTACAACAGACCAGTATGATTTGGGGAGCAAACACTGAAACGCCACCTAACTGGTAAACTCGTCAGTCAGGCGGTGTTCCTAATGAGTGAATAAATACCCAAGGTTCTCCTGGAGGCACCTGCTGGTGGGGAGCCACTCAAGGGGAACGAAGGAACGAACCAAGGGATGCCACAGGAACGATTCCTAGCTCAAAATCCTGTCCCACAGACCTTACACAGGTAACCCCCGGTAGTCTGGTTTATGACTGCACCCTCAGGTGAGGCCAGCCCCCATCTGTCACTGTGAACCGGAGCATTCTTCAGGAACTAAAGTAGCAATTCAATATACAATATCAGTGTCAGCAAGTTATTTGAAGAGCTCACAACCTCAAACATCTTCCCTACAATGTAACAATCTTCTCCACTACAATGTCTCTACACTGCTGCACACAGTCTCTTATTGTGCTGTTTTTCCTTCAAATCGTTTTGGAGACTTACCCAAAATCAGTAGTGTCAGACCATTGAACAAGGCACCAACGTAGGTAAATACCCACATCAACACCGCAAACTGTAAGAAAACAACAGCCTATTAACAATTCACGCAAAGCAGAAGCTTTCAAACAGACGCATCCCATCTAAATGCCAACCTACCAAAGGCATAATCGTTGAAGACCTGGTGAGGTAATCGGACATTTCACCTGTAAGTCACCGGTCTCCGTTCGAAATTTCAGAATCCTAATTAAGGTAGATTTGATTCATTTTCTCTGGACTATACTACACTAAGTAGTTGATTGTTTTCTCTGAGACCAGAGAACATGCCAAAGATATACCTTACCTCTTCAGCTCTGACCTAGCACTTAGCTTTTAAATGGGAAGCCTGAAAAGGTATGCGAATTCACTATTAAACCTGATTTTAAAGCACTAACAAGTATTTCGAGAGCTACGTGAGCTGAATGATTGCGACATTAAAACCGCAGCTGAACAAGCAAGAATGAGGCGGGGAAGATTTATGATCAGAGAGAAGGGGTTCAGGTACCGATTTTTAATTTCTAATATTTTATGATCAGAGGCGTTGTCTGCACAGTGATATGTGTTTTAATAGTTAACCCTGAAAACGAGGATGCCTCAAACTTGTATACCTGTTAATAAAACTGACCAATATTCTTTAAGCCACTGCCTTCTGTATTTATTTCACACACACCAATATAGTTCTTACTGTATTAGGGCCAGGCACTGTGTTAAATGCTTTACAAATATTAACTCATGTATTCCTCTTAACAACCTGGTGAGGCAGGCGCTGTTACTACCCCAGCAGACGCAGACAAGAACACAGAGGTTTGACACCCGCCTGAGGTCAGCTTTCACTGTTCCCTCAAGGGGCGCGGAACTGCGGGGAACTAACCAAATTCTCCTCCTTCAGCAGTCATGGTCTTAAAAATCTCTATATTTTTTTTAACTATCAAAGAAAGCAGCTAGGGAAAGGCTGTTCTAGAAAGGGATTTTGATAAGTCCTTTATTGCCTCCGCATACCTTGTTCGTGAAAGGTTGGACAAGAAGATTTCAGAGTTTTCTTCCAGTTCTAAAATTTGGTTGACCTCATATAGTACAGACTCGATGACATGTTCGAAGCAGTTCTTGGAAGACTTAAAATCAGTCTGGATTTTATTCTTATTAATCAGTAATTCCTTAGCTTTCTATTAAAGGCCTTCAAGTGTCCGGCATTAGCTCTGCGCTAATTAGTAGGTAACGCAGTGCCACCAACTACAGTGGTCAGGCAGGTACATGCAACACAGTGTCAGTGAGACGGCGCGTGGAGTCGGCGCCTCCATCCCCTACAGCAGCGATCGGCAGACCCCTCCGGTCAAGACAGTAAGATAATAACCATGTCTGCTTTTATGGGTCACAAATGGTCTCTTATATATCCTTTGAATGTTGTCTCTGAAAATTTTTTGAAAATTATCCATTAAAAAATTTAAAAGCCATTCTTAGCTCCCAGGCTACACCACAACAGGCCATGAACCAGGCAGTCGTTTGCAGACCCCTGAACTAAAGCATATATTCACTCCTCCATTTATTCACTCTTTCAATAAAATCTATCATGAACTGAGTACCAAGCAGTAATTAAGGTGCTCACACTCTAGTAAGCAATTTACTGCAGGTGAGGAACACACTTTGGATTCCTCCACCAACTGTCAGTTCTACAAATAGCAACCTCTGGTTACTCCTACAACTGAATTTAACTAATGTTCAAGTGACAAATGTCAAGCATTCCTAACACCTGCCAGCTGAAAATCAAAAATTAAATGCTGCCCTGGTCTCAGCAATTGCTATGGTAGAAAGGTTTGAAGCACGACTCCAGTTAGCAAGCCTTTTCCTTCTCACAGAGTCTTACAGACTCCTATTGCAGAAGCCAATCATAACGTCTGCGCTTGAGCAAGTCGGCCACAGAGCATTTCACATTTTCATCCATCACCACAAGTCTACAGGGAAAAGCGTCAACCTACCACATTTTAGAAGAAATTGCTTTAGCCATAAGGATACCTCTGTCATGACAGAATTCAGATACCAACACACACAAGATAAAAAGAAGTCCTAATTCAGTCATTAAGTCACCAACAAGGCTGACTCCAAATCCACAAGGAGAGAGGCCCAAGCCCATCTAAGGGACTCAAATGTCACTGCACTTGCCTCTTGGAGGACACTCTTCCTAAAAGGCACACTACCCAAAGGCAAAGAAAGGAACAGCAGAAAGACTAAATGTCTGTGGGACCAGGCAGGTGCCCTAAATGCACGAAGGAGCCTAAGGACTGAGGCAGACAGACCTACGCATTCTCCCTCTCACAGAGGCACGCACACCCCAGCTCCAGACTGTTGCCAGGCAAGTATTCCAGGCCGATGTGGCCAAAATTTCCCATTTTAAGAGAGAAACCAGAAATTCACGTTTTTATGTGTTATCATAGAATTTTTAAATATTGCGATCTGGAGAAGATTTAACACTTCAGGGGCCCAAAATAAAAATGCTAGGTAAGGTTTTCCAGAGAATATAGCATGAGAAGAGAAAGGACATGCATCTAGCAATTGCACAATTACTGGAACTGTTATATAATAAAAGCAGTATTTTTTTTTTTTTGCAAATATATTAGGTCAGTGAATCTCATCACAATGCCAGAAGTGCTATGATTCTCCCTGTAGAAGAGCAAACCAAGACAAGTAGCAATTAAGCAAGTTGCCAGACCAGAGGTCACAGTGATCTCAGGTTTATCTGACTCCAGAATCAATCTGCTCTGCTCTACTGTAAAATCACCTACAGAGTAACCATTATTAACAGGAATTTGTCACCAATGGGCATGCTGTCATAAAGAGGCAAAGAATAGGTCCATAAACACTTTAAGAAACAAAACAGGCAACTTGCATTTTGGAACTACAAATTCTATGCTAGACCATGGCAACTATTCTGTGCCATTATAGCCAATGCATATACTAACATGGAAATCAGAGATCATCTCTCTTTGGGCAGTAACGAGAGAGGAGGAAAAGGGGCCAAAGCACAATGAAGGTCTAATAAATACTCAAAGTGAGCAAGGGCCATGTCTTCTTGTCCTTTTGTCCTTGGGGAACAGGAATTAAACTTAACTGTGTATTCATTAAAAAGCTCTGCAGATTTTTATTAGATAATGTCTCAACAACCGGGGGAACATTTGTAAGGAAAATGGAGGAAGAATGCATAACAGAATTTCAGACACTCTGGCAATTCTGACATTTTCAAACTTTTCCTGCATTTTTAAACTAAAAATTCTTTTCCCTTTTTTTGAAATCTTCGGCCCCATTCATTAGTGTTGCTTTGATCGCCTACATTTTCCCTAGCCCATTTCCCTTCTAATTTTTCTGTGAGCCGGAGAAAGCAGAAACTGCCAAAATGTGTATGTTAATAACCACATAGGAGCCCAGGGGCTAGATTTTAATGTTGTTCTGGGTCAGCTATTTCTGGAGTTCAGGCCGTTTTCGGCTCACTTTCAGATTTCAGACTGTATTCTGGAGCATTATGATTGCCTGATGTGCAGGCAACTATTGCTAGAAATTTTCTTACAATTTTAACACATATTTTCACTGAAAGTCACAGAACTACAGTCTTCACCACCCAAAGCTGTATTACAGAAAAGTAAGAACCTCTGCCTAAAACACCTGGTCTCGGTATCTGATAAATAAAGTTCTCAGATTTTTTTTCTTGAGATTTGAGGTTTCAAAAGGCAGCATCCCTCTAATCAAACTTGGAGCCTTATTCAAGAAGCTCCAAGCTGAGCCCAGCAGGGACTGTCATATGCCTTTTTTTTACAGTGGGGTTGGTGGTGAGTGGGAGGTGGGAGTCGGGGGGAAAACTATAGCCTGGGGTTTATAGCTTAATGACACAACTTTTAAAAACAGTGACTCTCCTGGCAGTATCCCCAGAAAAGTTAAATCACAATTTTAGGAGAAGGGACCCCCCTCCTTCCTTCTCTTTCCCCCTTTACAGTTATTAGATGGATCCAGTGTGCAGCCAAGACAGAGAACCACTGTTTTAAAATGAACCCTATCAAAGATCCCTTACACAGAAGATCAATCACAGAAACAGAAACCTTAACTAGGGGTCTAAATATGCTCAACTACAGTATACTAGTTTTCTGCTACTCATGGGTATTATTTAAAACAAGGTTAACAGATATCAGTGGGTTAAATAAAGTTATCCTGCCTCTTTCTGACTTCTCAGAGACTAACAAAGTACACCAGACTCTCCAAGAAAAGGCTCTATAACATGGCTTTTGCAACTTAATTTTCCTAGAGGACACTCCTCCTTTCCTTTCTTCACCTTTCCTTTCCTCTCCATTCCTTCATTCTCCTCCCCCCACCTGATGTCTGGCACTCAGTGGAACAAACCCACTTTAAGAAATAGAACCTTTAAAACAAATCCTGAGGATTAGACAAAACACTGGGCTGCAGTGAAATTTTATACTAATATTTGAAATAAGTTCTACCGAATGGAATTAGAACTATTTTGTCAGTGCTTCTGCCCATATCTGACTAAAATTAATCTTTCGGGAAATGCATCGTTGCTCCATCTGTGGACACCTGAATCTTTCCTAGGGCTTAGGAGCTTGTCGTTAATTGCAAAGGAGCAAAACAAATGGAGCTCTTACTCAAGAATTTAAAAGGAGAAATCTGTAAAACATGTCTTATTTGTCCAAGTCAATCACCAAAAGGAGACTTAGGCCAGACAGAGCAATAAACATCACGCTACATCATGGCTTTTTCCGCAGGCCTGATGCCTCAGGAACCTTGGAGTTCGGTTATTTATTTTTTTAAATCACTTTATGTGATTTTTTAAAATTACTATAAAAAAAAAAAGTACTGAGCAAGAAGAAAGAGTTTCACATGCTAAGAATAGTGGCTCTAAAATTTTCACTTTCTGAGGAAGAAGGTTTCAAATAGAAGTAGTGGTAACCGTGACCCAGAATCTAGAAATGCAGCTTATATAAATGTGAGGCCACCAAATTTATGAAGACCGTGAGTTATACAGAAACCTTTTTCAAATTTTTGTTTAAAAGCTATTATTTTAAATACACCACAGAACTTGATACCATGTGTTTTCTACATTTACAAACTTACAAGACTCCACTGCATTTTCTTGATTTAGGGTGTTATCCATTTTCCTAATGACGAATCATACAAAATCAAAGTAATTCCAGTTAGAAGCTCGTTATTGTAAGTTTTTAAAATTCAGTGTTATTTGACAAATTCATCTGGAAACTGGAGACACCAGGGCTATTTATTAGCAAACTTTCAACAGATTGAGACTCTAAATATAAGGAAATAAATCAGTCTAAAAGGGCAAACCGATTTCTTCTTTACATTGAGAAAGTAAAGAACAAACTGAAAAAAATCTTTTTTTTGCTTGCTTTAGGGAGAGAGAATCTATCGCTCTGCTGGCTGCTGTGGCTAAAAGGCAAAAAGTAAAAGAAGTCAGAAGGAAATCATTTTCTTAAAAAAAAAAAAAAAAAAACACTGTATATACAAAAACCGGGGGGAATAGAGTGGTAAATGCTTAAGGAACTATCTATAGAAAGGGAATACTAAGTCATTTTTCTGAAGAGTCAAGAGTGTTAAGATTTTTGTTAGCTTTTTTCAATGAGACATTTTAAGCAAGTGCCCTGTGTTTCTGCAGTACCCTTATCCACTGGAGACACAGATGGAATCAGTACTACTCAGGCACAATGACCTTAAGATTTAATTTTAATTAAAGGGGGTCAAAAGGTAAAAAAGACAGTGTATTGACTTTGGAGGTACCCTCAGTAGCCCAGGACAGAAAACAAAAAGAAAGAAAAAAGAAAAGGTTTAACTAAAGTCTCCCAAGCAACAGAACTACCAGGTTTCTCAAGGAAGACGCTCTGTGTATCTTATCAGGATGCGCGACTGAATTACCAAGCGCTTCACACCATCACCACTGCATAGGGAGAAAAAGACACAGCCGGCCTTATTCGGCTTCCACAGATTTTGAGACCTAAATGCAAAGTTCATTCTATGTGTTAATATGCCGAAGCACCTGTTGCTTATCTGGAGCCCCGAAAGAACCACCACGTGCGGAAGTCACCAAGCAGCTTTCCCTGAGCTCTGGGAAAAACACTACTCAGGAAAAGCATTCAAATAAGTTTTCTTTTCAAAAGTACTGCTAATCCATAAGGAGACAGAGTAGTCAAATACAATTCTAATGCAAGTCTTTCTTCCCCCAATATTAAGAAGAAAGGATGTTTGTTTTTAAAAAATAAGAAAATTTCATAAAAATAAAGTGTTTCAGGAAGTAAATCTGCCTCATTAAGTGCTACATCTGTTACTCAAAAGTCACAGATATCAAAGCTACTCAAGGCAAAAACTTACCAAGTTCAGTTTTTCTAATTTATGCTAGTTTCATCATGAATAACATACCTGCTTTAAAAAAAAAACCCTGAGCATCTAAGGTAATTTTCAAAAGAAATTAAAAATTGAGATTTAACAGCGAAATGAAATTCTTCATCTTAGAGGAGTAATTTATTCATAAAACTTCCTCATCCTTTTTTCAAGTATCTGTGCAAAACAGATTTAAAAGCTATTTATAGAGTATTTAATCAGGCCTAGTTCTCTAACATTTTCATGATCTAGTCCTTGCCAAGTATTGCCACATGTAACTGTGTACACACAGGACTGTGTATACAGGATGATAAAATCTGAAAGAACAAAAAAGGGTTTTTTGTGTGGTTTTTTTTTTTTTTTTACTAAAGACATGTGGAGACTTTCAACTAAAACCTGTAAAAACGGGAACATAACAAATCATTCCCAGATCAATTTGTTTTGTTTTTAAACAAATTTCTTCAAGACGCCTCTGCTCTCAAGAAGAGTATTACAGACACACTGAGCCGCCTGCATGGCTTCACTGTGCAAACATGAAGGATGACTTTGGGCCTATATCAGTTGCAATTTTTATTAAGTCTATGAAAATAATGACTCTCCTCTATCAAGCTTCATGATGCTTTTGTTTGAAGTCGCCCCCAACCCAGCAATTTTTGACTGCTAAATTCAGAGATGGCCCTTTGCTGTTTGAAGCTCTATCACTATTTATAGTGTGTCTTCTCAACCAATTCCCACCCACGAACGATTCATCTAAAACTGTACTAGTGTCTTCTCGATGATTTTTCACACATGTTCTACCCCAGCTGTCAAGCTATAATACAGCAAATACCACTTCAGTGAACAGGGACCGGTTCTTCTAGCACCCGTATGTACAAGGTTCTATTTCATGTACTCCACAGTATTTTTATTTGTTCCCTTTGAAACTAATCAAACATCCCAAATAACATAGCTATGATCTTTTATTTACAGACTGACATATTTTCAAAGAACTACTACAGAATGTCACTAAATGCAAGCACTCTTTACAAGAAAAAGATATTAATAAAAGGAAACTAAATTTTCTTTTTTTTTTTTAAGATTTTATTTGCTTATGTGAGAGAGAGTGAGCGAGCATGAGAGGGCAGAGGAAAGGGAGAGGAAGAAGCAGGCTCCCCACTGGGCAGGAAGCCCAACGTGGGGCTTGATCCCAGGACTCTGGGATCATGACCTAAGCTGGAGGCAGACGCTTAACTGACTGAGCCACCCAGGCGTCCCCTAAATTATTTTCCATTAATGTTATTTATAAGTAACTGAGATTCTGGGTTGTAAGCTGAGAGAAGGACACAGCTGACAGTAATACCCATCTACCAGCTTATTAAGGCTAAAATGTTTGTTAAAAGCATTGAGCATTTAAATGTATCCTGACCAGTTCAGAAATTGCTTCACTGAGTTTAAAGGCCCCATCATCATATGCTAGGATATCCCTATGCAAACTAGTACAGAGCTCTCGTGAACAAAAAATTCTAAGTACTACCATAGTACGTTTCTACCCAGGCTCAGACTGGAAATGAGTCTGTCTGAAGCAGAGTCACAGGCAATGACACACGAAACACAAATGGTAAGTTCTATGTAAAGAGCTAAAGTCCCGGTGCTCAGAGCTCATGTTAGAAGTTGGTTTAGTGCTTGCTTTGAGTCAGTGAACTTCGGGGAAATTTATTTGCAAGGTAAGACCCTAACAGCTGCTATAGCAAGATCCAAAGACTGAAGAAAGACTGCCAACAATTACCAACTGAAGATGAGTTGAGGTGTTTCCAAGTATTAAGGCTTTTCCAGAATAAAAATTCTAAGAAAGAGTCTAAGATATAAAATAGCTTATGTGTGTATATGAATCAAACATAAGCTAAGAAATTAGTACCAGACCCTAAAAGAAAGGCAAACAGATTAAATCACACCTAGTATCAACTGTTAGGTAATCTTCATTCCTACACTGAAAATTCCCTTTAATTCTCTCACTTTTTCCTTTTTGTTGCATTTTTTAAAATTTAGTTTTTAATTCCAGTATAGTTAACATACAGTGTTACATTAGTTTCAGGTATACAGTAGTTTCAACAATTCTATACATGACTCAGTGATCATGATGATAAGTGTATAATCTTCTGACTTCTACTCTTTGTGATCTGCAAAAGAATGACTTTATAACTTATTTTCCTTTAAAAAGGAATAGTACTTTCCTCCATTTTAAATATTTGATGGAATTCTGATTTTTGACACATAAATTTACAGTAACATTTCACTACATCTCTGTCACTTCCTTTAATATAGAAAAGGAGAGTTTTATACTCCATTCTTTTGATATTAAATTATGGGTATATCAAAAATGAAAAGCAAATAAGCTTACCTTCAGAGAATCAACTAAATCATCAACTAAAAAGAGGCGTCTGAGTTCTTTTATTGTGCAGTTCACATGACCAAGAGCAGAATTACTGTATTTCTGAACCAACTCCTCAGATATAGCGACTTCCGATTCCAAATATGCCCTGGAAAACAAAACACATCCTGTCACTGATCAGAGTGACTGTCCTGGGTGTCTGTCAATCAGCAATTATGTATCTGTAAAAGAAGACATTAGTAAAATATTTTACTATAAAAACCTACTGTTTCCAAATTAAGCACAATGTAAAAATTCACCAATCAATGCATATTTCATTGACATGCACAGGGTCGGCTGATGAGCACAGAAAAAATCATTTGCTTTGAAGTCAGATTGATCTGGTCTTGAATCTCAAGCTCTGCTACTTACTTGTCTGTGTAACTTTGCCAAGTGACCATGATGAGGATTCACAATGAGTAGAGTGCTTAATACAAGCAGGCACAAAGAAGCACTCACTAAATGGTAGTTTATTATGCATTTGGTTTTTTTTCTTCAAGTTGACATTATGCTGTCGCATCAGATTTTCCTAACAAAGATCCTATTTGTTCCCCAATACTACAATCTCTCAGCCTAACTTTTAGGGGAAACTGCCCAATGTGTCAAGGCCCAGACTGTGAAATGGCTGCCAAAAGTACAGGGCTAATGTTAGTAAAACATAAAAGTTACCGTCCATGTAGATGCACTAATCTATACTAAGACAGCTGGAATCGTTCTATTTAAGGAAACAACTGTAATGAAGAAGAAAAGTCATCTGCAGGAATGCAAGGAACTGTTTCATCAGTTACTGTTTCAAAGAAGCCATTTTATCTTGGTAGAGTAGAACCAACCCAGAAATACTAAGCATACTTTTTTATCTTTGGAAGTAGCTCCTTATAACCTAGTGTCTCTCCATCACTCCCCGATATTGGTGGACACTAGTTACTCATACTGGAAAGAACAGCCCTCTCATAACTCCCTGTCCCATAGTTTACTTCTGTAATATGTCCCAAATATGTCTCTTCATTTTTACTTACTATGCTATCTCTTGAGTTTGAGTATTCATTGTTTAAAAACTGGAACACTCTGTCTCCAAACCAATCGCCAGTCTGTCTGCATCCTAATCCATTCCTTCAGCCAATGCCACATTAGTTTTATTTAAGCTATCCGAGATAGTGCTACCTAGACTGAACCCAGGTAGGAGTTAGAAGACCTGCTACTACCTAGCTGTGCAACCCCGCAGTCATTTGACTTCTCAGGGTCATGGTTCCCACTCCATAAAATTAGAGAAACAGGCCTTCTTAAATCTCTTCAGGCTCAAACATTCTGTGATTCTATGGTTCCAACTTTTCCACCAGAGCCCTCCACAATCTTTCCAACCTGACTTCTCACTACCCAAGCCAAATATGAGCCATTCATCAAACATTTTTTAATCTTACTGCCTTTGTTCATCATACTGTTTTCCCAATCCACAATGCTCTCCTCTCACCTCTGTAGTAATAGCATATCCTCTCAGCCCATCTCAACTCCCACCCACATATGAACCTCCTGGCTCTTTCTTCCCTGAGACCCTATTATGCAATTCTAACAATGCTTTCTGTTGTAGTATTATTATAGCATTGACCATATCCAGTCCTGGAACACGGACATGTGTATACCTGCATATCTTTCCTACGAAAGTACAAACTGTTAAAGACCAGGAATGTATCTTTACTGTGAAGGCGCAGCACTAAGACAATTATTATTGATTAACCAGCACATATCAAGTTATTACCAAGTTAAAAAAAGATCAAAGAGTCACATCTACTCTTAAATCAGCAATAATTTATTTGTGCAGCTTTGAGAAACAGAGCTGACATAACTTTAAGTTGGTATTCTGCTGCTTTATACCACTGCTTTTGTTCTTGCTGAAGACAAGACGCCTGGCCAGCAGGCACAAGTGGCACTCTCCATCAATAAACTCCTGGGGATATTTGCATTCATTCAACTGGCACGTATGTGATATCAATGCGATGCCAGCACTGCCAGCACTTTTTTCCAGTGACCAGAGGTGTTAGGTAGACTGTACGGTACCACCATTAGTAGTGTGACTGGGAGAACTTGGAAAAACTATCCAACAGGGTAAAACTGCCATGCTGACTGAGTTTATAATAACTCTTAAAAAGGCCTCTGAATGAAAGATAAAGTGTTTCTCAAGAAATAAGGATTAAGAGAATCACTAGATTTTTTTTCTCAATGTTTTCTTTAAAATAAAAAAAATGTCTAAAATTTATTGTTTGGATAATTTAGAAGTTTCAGCTTGACAATATTTTTATATATTTCAATATATCTAATTAAAAATCATATTCCTCTATGATTTTGGCATGATATAGGTCTGCCATTCTGAAGCCACAATTTCAAGTTACTGAACTGCAAGTATGTTTCCCTCTCTGTGGAATGGAATAATACCATCTGTCTCATTGAGTTGTTACGAAAATAAGTCTGTACGTAAAAGGCCAAGGACATACAGAGCCATTCATAAATGTTGGTCTCCCTCCCAAACTTATGTAGCATCATTACTTCATCAATATGAAGAGAGAGCTAGAGCAAAACAAATAACCAATCTTCACAATAAGCAAAATAATTTAGTAGCTCTCTTCCTGTAAAGTGTGAAAGTCAGTTTACACTTACCCATTAATATCAACTAGCTAATGTTCTCGGTAGTTACATACTCATTCATGCCCACACAGATACTCGCCTTACCAAAGCAGTTTTAAAATATTCAAAATCTATTTAAGAAAAAAAAATGTCTATATACAAAATAATTAGAGAACATTTCAAAGCCATACTTAGTGCAACCGGAAATGAATCCTCAGATCATTTGGAGCCAGTGTTAGGGAAACCTTCTTCAAAAAGTTACATCTTGAAATCAAACATAGAACTAAATAAAATGTATAATAGATTAGGTCATCTGAGAAGCTAAAAAGGCAGCGTGAATGGGCACAAAACCCTAGAAGGGATGAATGAGAGACAAGATAAAGATATTTGGACTTGATTCTATAGTGAACAGAAAGCCCATATGCCTAAAAATATACTAAAAGTAATGTCTGAGGAAAATATGACAACACCTATAAAAGCTGAAGTAAACCAAGGTAACCAGAACCCAATTTGGTAACAAGTGAAGTCCAGCCAGAGTAGACAAACTTTTTCTGTAAAGGGCGAAGAGAAAGCATTTTAGGCTTTGAAGTCCATAGAGTCTCTGTCACAACTACTTAACTCTGCTATTACAGCATGATGAAAACAGCTAAATGACTGAGTATGCCTGTGTTCTAATAAAACTTTATTTACAAAAGCAGGCAGCAGACTGGATTTTGCCCCTGGCTATAGTTTATGGACTTGTGGTTTACACTGAGGAAGCAGGAGAAAACAACCCAACTTAGTTATCTTCCTTACGTGAGATGGAAACAAAGATAACATCAAAATTGGGAGCCTGAAATGAGGATAGTAGTGGCGTTACTGATAGAAATTGGTAAGTCTGAGAAAAAAACGTTCATTTACAGACATGATAAGTTAGTGGTTGTCAGGGGCTGGGTGGGAAATAACAAGCATTGGGTAGGAAATGTCTTTTTGCTGTGATGAGACTACGTGGAGTTAGACGATGATGATCGTACAATTCTGAGAACATACTAAAAACCATGAATTTTATAAAAACATGAATTTTATAAAACATGAATTATATCTCCATTTTTTAAAACTGGGGAAAATACATGCTGAGTCTGAAGTCAGGGCAGAAGACCCTAACTGCGGTATGTCCCATTACCAATTAGATATATGATGTGCGTGTACTCGTAAAAGTAAGGGCAGAAGATGATCGTCTGGAGACTGAGGAGTGGCCATATAGACGCTCGTCAAAGGATAACGAGACAATACAAAAGTATGCCTTAGGAAACAAGAAGAAGAAACTAGACAGAGAAGGAAGGGCGAGAGTACACAGAGGCACGACAAGATAGCATTACAGAAAAACATGCACATACTAGTGGTAAGAAAGGTATTTCAAATATCAGCATAAAAAGTAAGCAATAAAGAAAACAGAACATTCACCAATCTTAACCATGTTAAAAAGACATAGGTCCCATTAAAGTAAAATGAGATAACCAATACCTAGTTCTAATAAACATTACTAACATGTAGTAGAGTTAGGCTAACGACACACAAACCCAGTAAACCCAGTATTTTCCATCATGAGCCCATGAAATGACCTTAAATCTCAAAAATCTCAAAAGCAGATGCTTTTGCTATAGCTTTTTAGCAAAAATCTTTAAGCAGTAAAAGATGCATGCCTGTAACTCTACAGAATGAAGTCTTAATACTAATCCTGTTTATAGCGTTGCCAACACGTGCCTTGTTTTCCAGACATCTCACCTGAATGGGTGGCCTTCATCTGACTTCTGGATAGCTTGGATCACACCCTTATATATCCTAAAGCTGATAGTCACAGAGAGCAGGGCCAAGACAATGTAGGCCGTTACACTCACAATGCTGAATACTGTCAATGAAAGCAGCAGGAATAAGCTGGCACCAAACACTACTCCAGTCTTCTTAATGTCTCTCCAGTAGAGGAGGTCAACAACTAAAAATTAAAAAAGAAGAAATCTGAAATTAGAACATGATTTTATCCATTTGGATTTGGCACATTTATATTTGCTCCACCTACAAAAACAAAAAGATTTCTAAAGTAAAAGCAAAATCTAAAGTGTTACAAAAAGATTAACTTTGTAAGCTGCATTTGAAACCCATTCTAAGTTGTAAATTAGTATCATATCCGCATCTATTTACCATAAATTTTCCTCGTGCAAATCTGTTTCATGTCCAAATCAGTCTGGCTATACATATTGTTCAATCTCTCAGACCCAGTAGAGCAGACTTACAATCCAAAACAAGTTTTCTTAAAAATCATCTTGAGGGCTTTCAACTTTGTTCATTGCATGATATAAATACAAATAATAGGAAAAAATCTTAATACACACTGACTAAAATGATACTTCAACGATGTAAAAATATATTTATTTGTAGAAAAATAACTAATTCAAAAAAATGTTAAGAAATAAAACTATGAAAAACTACACATAGGAGTTCCACAGCTCTGCTTTTAAGAGATCACTCCTCGAGAAACATAATGAAATTGTAACCTAACCTGGCTATCATTAAAACAAAATTTCCTACAAAGCCAAAGACAAAGGGAAACAGCCTTTAGATTACCTGAAAAGCTACTTCTCTTTGAGAGCAGATAAATACAATGCCATAAAAATGTAGGTGTCAAAGAAAAAGAGATAAACTAAATGTGTTACACTGTTATATAATGTTTATTAATAGCAAGGAGTCAGACAAAGCCAAACTTAGCAAGTTTGCTCTTGGCCTATGGTGACAGAGCCACTGAGGGGATCAAATAACCATAGGCCTGCGGTCTTAAGGTTGGGCTATGTACAACACACAAAGAATTCTGCAGTGTGCCAAAGGGTTCTTGAATTCACAGGCTAAACATAATTTGTCTCTCTCTGGATTGTCAACAACTGGGTGATGGGGGGGATCTTACAGTAACATAAATATGGGCATATTCTTGAGTACAATCTTAAATACCTGTTAATTTTTAAGATAAAGACTGTAACAAAGAAAAACCACATTTCCAGGAGCTGCTTTGGTCTTGAGGTTCTCTAAAGTATGTAAGTTTCCCTTACTGTTAGGGGTACTTCCATGGGGAAAACTATGTATGTGAAATATAATATGTTAGATATCATTTTGAAGCCCTCAATTCCTGTTAGTATTTATCATGAATACTGATTAAGGTATTTTAAACGCCAGTCACAGTGTCTGACACAGAGCAGGGGCTCAACATTTATTATGTGTAGGAAACACTTATTCTATTCCCCCATGATATGATTTAAATGCTATTAATTTAACATTATATAATTTACAACTTTGTGGTCAACCTTGGATTTCAATTCTTTATTCACATTTTCCCCCATCTCAAGTACGTTCCAACCTTGCCTAAAACATCTGCCTTAGTTTTGTTCTGTTCAACTAGTTTCTACTATTGTACAACTACAGTAGCACAACTGAGAAATAACCAGCACTTGAAGCAGTGTATCTATGCTATTAAAATGACATCATGAATAACATCACTGAAAGAGACAGCAAGCAATGCTAAGAGTCTTGTGACATTCAGCAAACATTTATTGAGCTGATACCATTCAAAGAAACTCAACCTAGTAGAATGAAAAACCCGAAAATGGGGATGTGGACTTTTCTTTAAAGCCCTGTCCAACTCTAAAACTCTACAATTCTAGGAAGACAGTAAGACACATAAAAACAATGACAAAAAAAATCATAAAATAACTGTTGCACCATCATGAGAATTCAGAAAAAGAAAAAAACTGGAGGAAACCTTTAAAGACTGTGAAAAAGACAGAAGTTGAGCTGGGTCCTACAAAATGGGTATATCTAGAAAATGTAAAGATACAGGCCTCATTAGGAGTCTCTACCAGCAATGGTTCTCATCATTAATGTAGTTTTGTTTGTTTTTTTAAACAGGGTACCTGAGAGGGTGGGGGAAGCAATGATAAAGATTGCTCTCGGTAACATAATTCTTTCCTGTGAGGTCCCCTGTGCCCCAAACAAAGCACTTAGATTCTGGTGTTGGATCACCTACACTCCACAGCTGGCTCCATAATTTACCAGCTATGTGACCTCAAGCAAGTCACTAAATTTCTCTGTACCTCAGTTTCTGCATCTATAGAATGTGTATGCAAATAGGAATGATCCTACTGAGATCTTGTTGGGATTAAGTGAGAAAATGAATTAACAAAATTTTTCATTAGTAACAAATATAATGCATTTAATACAGTGCACAGCATATAATAAATTCTTAATAAATGTCAGGGCTGTTATTTGTTGTTGTTACGAACACCATCAGAGTCACTATCCCCATTCTTATCGAGGCATTAAATATAAAGAAAAAGAAAAAATTTCAATCTCAAGATTAACTTGCAATAAATCGTATTGCTGTTATAAACATGTCACTTTAGAAGCCACGTGGAAAAGGATTTTCAAACTTATCTTTCACTAATACAGAACAAGAAGTTGATAACCTAGAAGAATTAGCAAGTAAAGTACACCTCACATTTTTACATGAACAAATGCTGCTTTATAAAAATGTATGGTTCTCAAAGTGCTCCAAAACATTTACTAACCTTCGAAATCACTATTGGTAATAAGTCAAAATAAATGCAGATATCTTCACTATTCCTTACCATCATTAAAAACCGTTCACTAAGACCTGATTATAAAAGGAATTACTTCAGACTTGAGATGTACAACATAAACGACTAACCTAATTACCTAACGTCAGAGTTACAGTTTGGACACTTTCAGTAACTAGATAAGAATTATTTGTAATGTCTATGATTTGTATATAGATACGGTAGAAGACATTACCAGTGGCTGAGATACAAGAGACCCACAACCTAGTACTGGCCCTGCAATCGTACAACTCTGCATGAGGCTCCCAACTTCCCTGGATCTCAGTTTTATCATCACTAATCAGGGCATTAGATAAGTGATTTTTCTTTCCCCTTCAGAAACTAAAACACAGTCAGTACAAAGATACACAATCAGTCCTGCATTCAAATTCCCAACCAGTGGATCTGTATTAATGAGATTTTATTGCTGTATTATCTGTGCCAAATATAAATTTTAAAATATCTCTTTCCTTTTTAGTTCTAGATTTTTTGAGGGGAGAAGGACTTAAATCATATCAGTCTTTTGAAATGAACCTTACTGAAAAACACTTTCTTTTTTAAAGTGTCATATATTATTAAAACCTTAGGAAAACAAAAATTCATATTCCTACAATTTTTCAAGCAATTATAAACTATACCATTATGGCCACAGTATGATAGAAGCTTAAAAGAAAAAAAAAAAAAAAAAGACTGAGAAGTAACACACCTTTTAAGCCTGACAG
This sequence comes from Ursus americanus, assembly GCF_024610735.1. NCBI lineage: Eukaryota > Metazoa > Chordata > Mammalia > Carnivora > Ursidae > Ursus > Ursus americanus. The sequence goes on from NC_142133.1 coordinate 22,891,203, forward strand.
ATGTTTCAGAAATCTTTTCCAGGTTGCTGATCAACATTCTCCACACCTCCATTTACTTCCTGAGTCAATATTTACCAGCTACTTACATTGCGCCAAATACTGTTTATAGACTATATAACATTATCTCTTTCAATTATTGAAACCCTAAGAGGCCGGCTTCCAGAAAAGAAAGTAAGAACCAGCTCTTATATGACTGGACTCGGATCACTTAATTAGTAAGTGATAGAGCATGGGTCTCACCACAGGCTCCTATTGATAAAACTCATATGCCCCACGTATGATGCTAAATTGGAGGTTCAGCCCGTTAATGTTCTTCAAAATGTCACACATTTGCATGCGTAATGAATAGGCAGAGTGTTAGCAGATAATCACCATATGTGAGATGATTCACAAAGGCTAAGAAAGTCAAGGTAAAACTAACAAAATAGGTTAATTAATGAGACACAAATTTTAATGTGAATACTTAACCTACAGTTAAATCCAAAAAGGAGGCAAAGAGCTCTATTCCATATACCTGAAGCTATTTTCCCATAGTTGAAAACTATAAATAATCAAGTTGTGAAAAAAAATCTTTTAAAAGCCATGTGAATCTAATTAAGTAAAACTGGAAAATATATCCATGCAAAAGAACACTATGTAGCCCGTAAGGATAGTGATGTAGATTTCTACTACCAAAGAAACATGTCCATATTGATAAATAAAAACTAAATGTTACAAAAAGATTCATATAGTAAAACTTTAACAACTTAGGATAACCATGAAGTCTGAAAGGATATCTAGTAAACACAGTTTGTACCTCTGGGTAGTAGGGGTAATAGATGAGTTTAACTTGCTTCTTCATTTCTTTCTGTGCCATTTGAAATTGTCTCCCGCCCTCCCTCATGGCAAACATGAAGTACTATTATACTTGAAAAAAATTCACCCCTTTCCATTTCTGTTCAATACCACTGAAGAGCCTTGTAACAGGAGCCTGGTTTTCTCAATAGGTTTTCCTATGGGGAGGAGAATATAATGTATGCCAGCTTAATAAATATTTAGATCTAGGTGATAATTAAAATTTTAACAGTATATAACTCAGTTAGTAACTCTGGTACTTTGAGTTGAACCAACTCAATTTCCCCAAAGTTGATGATACGGGAATATCCATGTATAACGTCCAATAGTATTCAGTGATTATAGCCTAAAATAAATTTAACTACATGAGGGTACAGTAAACCCTAGCCTACTACTTTCTTTCCACCTACCATATGATTCCTAAGAATAAGGTCTTTTCAATAAATGGAAGAGCTCTGAGAATCACAAAGGAAAGCTGCACATATTACATAAACATATGCAAAAGCTGTACGAGAATACTCAAAGCAGATTATCTTGAAAGCTTTGTTGAAATAAGCCATAGGAATGCTCTGGTAGAGCCACAGACCTTAAAGCACTGAAGAGGAATAAAGGGAAGAAGAACCAAGAGAGACAAGACAACTAGGTAACGGAAGTCATACATAAGACAACATTAATATATGCCAAAACAGGAAGGCCTGAGAGGCAATCTACACTGTTACTAGAGTCGTTGTGCAAAATACAGAAGGATTTCAGTATTTTTGAGTAAAGAAATTTTTAAAAGATTGTAAATGAAGCTGCAAGGATGAAAAAATATTACATTATAAAAATATTAGTAAACAGGGTTGCCACCTTAATTGACAGTCTCCAATATTTCTAGTCTCTCAGATTCCTTAAATTGGTTTTAATGAAGAAATTCTGGAAGTTCCAGGATTGTTTATTCTCAATTAGAGGGGAGTACTCATTAAGTTTTAATAAAATCCTGAGAAATATATTCAAATGCTGTTGCTTCTAATATTCATCAAGAGATTTATATCCATTAATTAATTTAGATGTTCGATCTTGCTATCAAAATCAGGCAAAGACATCACAAGAAAACTACAAACCAATATCCCTTATTATTACAGACACAATAACCCTCAACAAAATACTAGCAAACTGGATCCAGCAACACATAAAAAGCGTTATACACCATGGCCAAGCGGTATTTATCTCAGAAATGCAAAGTTGGCTCAACATATGAAAACCAGTCAATGTAACATACCATATTAATAGGATTATGGTCAAAAGCTGCACGATCATCGCAATAATCACAGAAAAAGCATCTGACAAAATCCAATATCCTTTCATTATAAAAACTCTCAACAAACTAGTAATAGGAAGAATGTCTTCAGGCTGACAAAGGGTAGACAAAAAACCCACAGCTAACATCATATTTAATGGTGAAAGACCAAAGCTTTCCCCCTAAGACCAGGAACGAGACAAAGATAACCACTCTGTCCACTAATCAACACTGTCTATGAGGTAGAGCGATTAGGCAAGAAAAAGAAATAAAAGATATCCTGACTTTAAAGGAAGAAATTAAACTATCTCTTTTTGCAGATAACATGATATTGTATATAAAAATCCTAAGGAATCCACAAAACAGCTACTAGAATAAACAAGTCCAGAAAGGCTGAGGACAGAATAAATTAATATACAAAAATTAATTGTATTTCTATAAAAGCAATGAACAATCTGAAAATGGATTAAGAAAATAATTCCACTTGCAATAACATCAAAAAGAATACTTAAAAACAAAATGAAAAAAAAAAACCCAAGACTTAGAAACTAAAAACCACAAAATACTGTTGAAAGAAATTAAAGAAGACTTAAATAAATGGAAAAGACATCTCATGTTTACGGATTAGAAGGCATTATTATTAAGATGGTAATACTCCTCAAACTGATCTACATACAGTACTATTTCTATCAAAACCTAGCTGCCTTAAACAGAAATTGACAAACCAGTTGTAGACTTTGTATGGAAAAACACTAGGTATTCAGAATAGCCAAAACAATCTTGAAAAAGAACAACATGGAAAACTCACTTCCTTTTTCCAAAACTTCCTACAAAGCTACAGTCATGAAGTCAGTATGGTAGTTGCCCAAGGATGGATGACAGATCAGTGGAATAAAAATTAACAGTACAGAAATAAACACATCCACAGTCAGTTGATTTCAACAACAGCGTCAAGACAATTCAGTGGGGGGAAATTTTTCACAAATGGTGCTGGGACAACAGGGTATACAATTGCAAAAAAAAAAAAAATGAAGTTGAACTACTCTATCTTCCACCATATGTAAAAACTAACTCAAAATGAATCACAGACCTGAAAAGCTTAACCTATAAAACTCTTAGGAAAAAAAAAATATGTGCACATCTTCACGACTTTAGATCAGGCAGTAGTTTCTTTGATAGACACCAAAAGCACATTCGGTAAGAAAAAAAAATCAGATCTCATCAAAATTAAAATGAAAAACTTCGTGCTTCAAAAAACACTATCAAAAGATTAAGAAGACAGCCCACGGAATGGGAGAAAATATTCAGAAATCAAACATCTGATAACGGATTTGTATTCATAGTATATAAAAAAACTCTTACAACAACAATAAAAAGACAAATAAGGCAATTAAAAATGGGCAAAGGATTTGAATAGACATTTCCCCAAAGAATGTATACAAATGGCCAATAAGCAATGAAAAGATGCTTAACATCATTAGTTATTAGAGAAATGTAAACCAAAACCATCATCAGATACCACTTCAGACGCACTAGAATGGCTAATATTAAAAAGATGGACAACAGCAAGTGTTGGAAGGAAGTGAAAAGACTGGGACCCTCTTACATTGCTGATGGAAATGTAAAATTCAGCCGCTGTGAAAAACAGTACGGCCATCCCTCAAAAAGTTAAGAGATTTACCACATAACATAGCAATTCTACTCTTAGGCATTTCCAGCCAGAAGACTAGAAAACCAGTATTCACACAAAAACTTCTGTTAATAGCAGTATTATCCATAACAACCAAAAAAGAGGAAACAACCCAAATGTTCAAAAATTGATGAATGGATGAACAAAATACAGTATATCCATACAATGAAATATTACTGGTCCATAAAAAGGAATGAAGCACTGATAACATGCTACAACATGCATAAACCTTGAAAACATGATGCTAAGTGAAAGAAGCCAGACACAAAAGGTCACACATTGTAGGATTCTCTCTATGTGTGATGTCTAGGTGACTACAAGAGACAGAAAGCAGATTAGTGGTTGTCAGGGGCTGGGATGAGTAGAGATGAGGAGTGACTGCTAATGGGTATGGGGTTTGGGGGGGGGGTATGGATAAAAATGTCCTGAAATTAGATAATGATGATGGTTGCACAATTTTATGAATATACTAAAAATCAATGAATCGTACACCTAAAAAAAATTAAAAGTAAACTAAAAATAATTGTTTTAACATGTTTCTCTACTAGGTTGTAAACACCACAACAGGCATATTGTCTTATTATCTACCGTAACCCCAGATAAACTTTCAATAAATATTACTAGTTGATTAGAATGAATGCATACTTTTTGCCAGGTGAAGACATGTGCTAATTCTAATTAATTTGTTCAAAAAATTTTTCGGTGCTTTGGATTTCACATTAGTTTTATTTAAACTATTTTCAGATATCTACACTTATTCAGTAACAAATAGCAACACTTTCAGGTGACTTATAAAACAGTCAATATTGTTTTACAGGCTTGTCTGTTCTTACTACACCCTGAAGAACTGATGAATGCCTTTCATCTTTATACTTCCATTACCTGCTTCATTAATATTTGCTGCATTGTCTCAACAGTGCCTGGATTATTCTTAGGAACAGGAACATTTAAATTTAAAACATACTATTTTCAAATTAAAATAAAGGACATCATTAAATAAGAAATATAGGGTCACTATAATGCTGACTTGGGGTTCTTCTGTAATTATTAGTTCTGTTTATGAGTAAAGAATTTAATGGTCTCTTTATTCTTTTTTTTTTTTTTTTTTTTTTAAAGATTTTATTTATTTATTCGACAGAGATAGAGACAGCCAGTGAGAGAGGGAACACAAGCAGGGGGAGTGGGAGAGGAAGAAGCAGGCTCATAGCGGAGGAGCCTGATGTGGGGCTCGATCCCATAACGCCGGGATCACGCCCTGAGCCAAAGGCAGACGCTTAACCACTGTGCCACCCAGGCGCCCCCGGTCTCTTTATTCTTGAGATACCAAAATTAACACAAAGGGCTTGTACAAGAAAAGCTTATTAATGTTTCATGGTTCCTCCAGTCTCCTATACTGAAAAATAAAGTGTTAATCATGCAAGGTAACCTACTGTAGCCTTTAGTCTTTTATAAAATATTCATGAAATATCCTTTTAAAGATCTGAGATTAATGTAACAGTGCCTGTCCTCCCATCACCGTGGGAAATGCTTATGGACTGCTGTACTAAAACAACGCTGATCCATTTAAATTCTAGTTATTTAGAAAAAAGTGATTTACTCCCTGCAGTGGTGCCCACTTTTATTTTCAAAACAGAAGTCTGAAAATTTCTTATTTTGTGTTTTGTGTAGTGCTCAGAGCAATAGCATCCTTATCAAACTAAAATTTTAATTTAAAAACAACTCTGTACACTACAATCTTTTCTTCAAAAAAAAAAAAAAAAACCCTCTGGCCCAACAGAGAGTAAGAAGAGTTGCCTACACTTGGTAAGCATAAAATGTCATCTGTCTTAACTAAAAATAGTGCTACCATGCATGCCTTACATGCAAAAGTCATCCAATTACATTTTGCCTCAAATCAAATTCTTACTGAAGCTCTTCCTTGAATAGCCTGAAGTCAGGTTTCAATTTTAAAATCTTTTCTCTAGGGGGAAAAAAGTTGAACTAGTGGGTCCTAAAAATACCGGTAGGATAGGGAATGGCTGGCAGGACAATAATTACTTCCCAAGCAAAAGCAAATATTAAGTTTTCTTTAAAAAAGTCTGGCAGTTAAGTGGGAAATTAATAAACAACTATATATTAGAATGATAATAAAATATTCTTTTTCACAACCATAATCTTTAAATAAGTAATTATGTATTTATGAGGAGTCACAATCCTTAAATTCTTCTCAATTGCCAGGAAAAGTGACTAGAACTCAGAGTTGATCATTTAGCCCTACATAGTAAGCTTTCACCTCCACCCAGTAAGCACGCTAATAAATGACAGGTGGAAGGTCCAGAAAAAGATCTGTGCAGAGTGGGAACTTAGCTCTCTCAGCAAAGACAGTTAAGAGGGGCGTGAGTCCTACTTCTTCCTCTGATTTACCATCAGTATGGCCCAGACTAGATCACTTAACCTAGTTTTCCCCTGTATAAAATTAGAAAATGGATACCAAACTAAGTAGTTAGTTGAAGCTGAAAAGAGATTTCACACAATGGAAATGCTTGGTGAACTAAACACACTGAATAAAGGTAATATCATAAGAGACAAAGTCAAGCAGGGCAATCAAATATTAAATGCAATGCTTCAGTAAGCTCGGGTTTCTTCATATGTGACTTCAACTTTCTCTGAAAGCACTGCTAATCTGGTTTCAGTGAGCAAGGTTCAGGTTGATGGATACCTCCTATTGCTACGAACTATCTCAACCTAACAGTTGGCAAAAATACTGGTGTCTCGCTTGGCCATCTCCTCTTCCTGTAACTTAAGTTTCTGAAAGATCACGCACAATTTTGGGTCCCTGTCTCTTTTATCACTCAATCTTTCCTGCTTTACTTCCAACAACATTACAGCGCATTGGCCAATTTCTACCACTACACATCTGAGGAAAAAGCATTTTAGTAAAATCAGCATAAATTCTATACTTACCTTTTCTATAATAATTTTGTAATCCCCTAATCTGAGTAAGGGACTGTCCTGAGTACTTTGCATACTGAGGCTTAGAAGTATTATTAAATAAATTATGTAGGGTTACAGATTGAAATTCAGGTCTGACCACAAAAGTCTCACTTTCGCCATCATACCACATTTTGTATTTAAAGTAGTGTGTCAGTACTCAAACAGGCCTCATTTGTTAAGTAAAATTCACCAATTTACTTAATTAGTACATGTAGCTTTCAATACTTCCTTTAATCTCACATTCTCTTTCTAGCTTTATTAGAAGGCAAAAAATACAGCAGAAAATAATTCCAACTTCCCACTTCCAATTTCTCTAAACAATGATAATTTTCCTTCCACAGGAAAATTTATATACCTAATTTTATTTTCTCTAAGGTAAAGCTAAATAAAATCTTTAAGCATGTTAAATATATATATTCCTAACTATATTCCTAACCAATGATTCTCCCTGCCTATGCAAACTCGAAGAATCTTTAGTTGTAAAGGATGTCAAAATAAGGACTCTTCCTATAAGAAGCCTGTTAGTTCGGGAACACTTTGGTAAGCATGCAGTTATTTATTTTAAATTACTAGAACTGATCAAGATGCACACAAATGTAAACATGAAATTGGGACAGACGCTGGTTACAATGGTTTACATGTTAGTTCTTGTTGGCATCCAAGCATTAAAACGTTACCAAAAACAGGAACCAAACCTTAGAAACAGGAAATCACTGCTCAAAATCCTATTTTCTACTAATAAAAACTAAACAGAAAACATACTGTTCTGTAACTTTAGAAACTTGAAAAGCTTAATAGACTGGAATAGGGAGGGGGCTCAAAGCAAACTATTAGTACGAAGAAAGAGAATTAACTTCAATAGTAGGTAAACTAATTATATTTATATAGACAGCCCCTAACTCAGATGGTTCGACTTCAGGATGGTGCGAAAGTGGTACGTATATCGTAGATATCATACTTTGAATTTTGATCTTTTCCTGGGCCAGCAGCACATGGTACGCTACTCTCGTGATGCTGGGCAACGGCGGCAAGCTGCAGCTCCCAGCTACGCGATCACGAGGCTAAACAACTTACACAACCATTCTGTTTTTCACTTTCACTATAGTATTCAATAAATTACATGAGACAGTCAACACTTTATTATAAAAGAGGCTTTGTGTTAGATTATTTTGCTCAATTGTAGCTACTGTAAATATTCTGAGCACATTTAAAGTAGGCTAAACTATGATGGTTAGTAGGTTAAGTGTACTAAATGTATTTTCAACTTACAATATTTTCCATTTATGATTCATTTATCAAGAATGTAACCCCATCATAAGGTGAGTAAGATCTGTTCTTCTATAATCATTTATACCTACCATACCGACACTGAATATAAATGCTCACTGGAATAAACAGCTGATAGTACAGACAATTAAATGAGGAAGTATTCACATTAGAACACTAGAACAGACCAGAATAACATATTTTAAATTATTTTAGAGTATTTCAATGGAAAAATATACAAATGGGTGCATCCAACAAAAAACAGCTATAATTCCTCTTATTCTTATGAAAACCATAATTTTAACAAGCCTGCAGTCTGAGAGTAGAAATTCCTAAATCTATCTCAATGCCCAACTCTTAACAATGGACTTGCAGGGATATCAGTAATATCTGATAATTTTTAATCTTTAAGTTGCTTTGAGGTCCTCAAGTAAATGCACACAGAATAAATCTGATAGTGGTGATACAATATTTAAGGAGAGAGAATAGTGTTTTAGTGTCTATCAATACCTTCCATAAATGACTGGACTGAAACGTGAAAGCCCTGAAGATTTAAAAAGATTTAAAAACATGTTTATATATTTTACACACACTCACACACACACACACACACACACAGCAGTAACAAAAGTCAGCATCATCCATGATGAAGCAGAGAAACAGAAAATTTGGTCTCAGAATACTGCTCTGAAGAGGCAAAGAAAAGCGCTAGTTAAATTAAATTTAGTAACATTGTTGAGCCTAAATTCTAGAAAGAGATGACATCAGCTGAATAAATAAAAAGGGAACCTAGGGGATACCTAGAGACCAAAATAAGAATTCTATTCACTGCTTAAATATTCTTCCTACATTCAAGCATGTAATCCAATCCCTAAGGACAAAGAGAAATTATTCTCCTGGCCCAGAGTCCCCACTAGACTTAACATTTTGATAATACTCAACAACTAACCACACCCACTTTCTTTCACTGCTAGTGTGAAAGACTACTGCCTATTTTACTGCAGAGTGAAGCCACCATGTTCAATAAGATGACACAGACTATATAAATGAACAAAAATCAAAATGTGGCTCGATTTAGTGGGTTTTAGATTTTTCAATCTTCAGTTGTTCAAGTACAAAGAAATTGTATAATAAAAACAAAAGCCCCGTGTCATCAGCTGTGTGGTCCTGAATAATTTAATCTCTTTCATTTTCTTGGTTCCTTACCTGTAAAATGAGAAAGTCAGGTGCCCTGTCTGCATTTTTCAAGAACGTATGTATAGGGTTCAAGGCCAGGAATAAACCTAGCTGAACATCAGAGCTCTCAGCCTCTCCCTTCACTGAGGTATATATACAGAACCAATGAGGAGACCCAGTGATGAAGCCACCACTGTTTCTGACTTCATGGAATTCACCGGCTAGATACACATGTATATCCAGATACATATCTATACATGCATACAGACATCTATATAAGATATATAGGTATCCTGACTCTCGTCCTAGCCTCTAATTTCCAGGAAGGCAGAAACAGTAGTGGCTTCATCACTGCGTCTCCTCGTTGACTCTGCACAGTTTGCAGAACAATGGGGACCTCCACCTGAGAGGATTAGTAAAGACCTCAAGGAAGACTGGGCCTTTGATAAGTACAACTTGGACAGAATGAAATGGGAAGAAGGGGCATTCTAGACAGAAAAAAACCACAAGCAAATGCAAAGGACACTGAAGGAACAAGTCCCATACCATGAGAGATGGGATTATAAAGGTTGGGACTAAGCCAGGGAATGCCTTTTAAAAGTTCAGGATGGACAGTATGAACTTAATTTGAAAGTAAAGAAAAACCTCTTAAGTGCTAGGATGACAGCAGAGTTCAGGAAGATTAACGTGGCTGTGACACATAGGATTTAGTGGAAAAACCAGTGAAGAGTCCTGGTGAGGAATTAGGAATACCCAGACTTGGATAAATAAATAAAACAGAGAAGACCATTGCTCCCACTGGATATCCATACAAGACTTTAAACCATAAAGGAAAACATTTGCAAATTCACCCTTTTTTAATATAAACCTGGGTTTCGTCAAATGACTTAACCACTTAAAACTGACAAAATAACTATTTTAGAGTTAAAACCATCAGAAATGCATACATAATATTTAATCCTGGCCAAAGTTTCAGAACACTTCCATACATTTGTACAATATTTTGTACCACCTTAAAAAAATAATAATTTGTATCATCTTTCCGGAGGGCAATTTTGTACCATGACCCAAAAGCCTAAATACTATAACCCAGCAATCTGGAAATAATCATGGATAAAAACAAAGATTTATATTCAATTATATTCATTTTAGCATTGTTTATACTTGTAAAAACATTAGGAATAACTTGACTATTTAACTAGATGGGATTAATAGTAAATACTTAGAATACTATAGCCATTAAAACAATGTAGAATATATATTAAATAAAGGGCATTTCCCCATTTAGTGAGAGATTACAGAACAAAACGTACCATATGAACCCCCCCCAACATATACACACACACTACTAAAATTAATACACCAAAACAAAACCACTCCATGTGAAGCAAAAGTTTTAGTCTTCAAGACACCTAAATTTTCTACAACAAATACATATATATATGTATATACAGTGTCGTGCAGTTAAACCAAGATCTAGAAGAAATATTCAATGAATGCCTGAACATAGTGTTTCAACTAAGTTTAGAACTAAAAGTAAGGGCCTTCCTCCAAACAGTCTCAAAATTGATTAATGCCGAAGTTCCCTCCCGAGGCATTTTTTGGCTTTCTCAGGAGGTAAGTGAGGCCTTTCTTTCACGCAGCAAGACCCCTGCTCCTCTCTTCCTCAATGTCAGTACACACGTACAACTGTACCCATATTCAGTAACCTTAAGCCTCCAGAGAAACTGCAAGTGGTTTATCAAAAGTAAAGACCAGGGGGCCCTGTAAGAATCTCTGCAAAGAAGTACGCTCCAGAAGTGGAGCAGTTTGTCTTAAGATATAATCAAATTGAATTTTAATGCTAGAAACACATCTGTCGCCATCCCACAGAACTTCTCTCAAAGGTCACCTACAGCACGTTAACCAAGTTCAAAAAACACTGGTAATAACGGATGGTGGTGTACAGGTCTCTAAAATTCCATAGGGTCCACAACCATTTCTCAATCTTCATATTTTTTTTTAAAGATTTTATTTATTTATGTGACAGAGAGACAGCCAGCGAGAGAGGGAACACAGGAAGGGGTAGTGGGAGAGGAAGAAGCAGGCTCCCAGCGGAGGAGCCCGATGTGGGACTCGATCCCGGAACGCCGGGCTCACGCCCTGAGCCGAAGGCAGACGCTTAACGACTGCGCTACCCAGGCGCCCCTCAATCTTCATATTAAACAGCTTCTCTGTAGTATTCAACCATTCAATTCCCAATTCTTTATCATTAAACCTGTCATTTCTCCGAGCTTCACATAAGTTTTACAGTCACGTCAAATATGAAGCTTCTAAAACCGAACTTGGCATCATTTCCGCCTATTTCTACTGATACCACAAAGCACCAGCGCTGCCAGTGTTCCACTCCGACTGAAATTTCATGTTGTCCTTTGAGTCGCTCCCTCACCCTAGTCCCACAAATCTATGCCAAATGTCAAGTATTACTTACTTGAGTTTCTCAAATCTGTCACTTCCTTTTCATTCCTATTTCAGGCCAACTTCAGTCAGTATTTGCTTTAAATCAGGGCACAAATACAGTCATCCTAACTTCTGCCTCTAAGTTCTCCTCGAATTTATCTTACACAGCACCCCAAACCAGTCTTTCAAACCTGCTGTCCTTTTATGCTTCTGACTTTCAAACTTCCAAAAGCTCTTTTATTTCCTTCCTGGTAAAATCCAAAAGCCAATGTCCTCTGCAATCTGGCCCAGGGTATTTTCTCATAAAACCAGAGAATCTCAAAACTGGAAGCCTAGAAATCATGCAAATGAGGAAACTGAATGAACACCAAAAAAGGTTAGTTTCTTACCCCGGCCAAAATTAAGTTACCAAACCGGAAACTTAAAAACCTAAATCAGTATTTCCTAAGTTGCCTGATAATTAACACGAACGACACCAAGATGTTCAATACACAGATTGCCAGGCCCTTCTGCTGTGACTTCAGATTCACAGGAATCTGATCTGAGTCTGACCACAGGAATCTGTATATTTAAGAAGCACAAGGTGATTCTCATCTGCAGGGAAGTTTGAGGAAACCTGACCTAGATCTTGCAAATCTTCTATATTCTTTGACCGTATCAATCTTATATTTCAACTAGTGTCTTATACTCTGTTCTTTCCAAAAAGCTCTACTTACTGTCTCAATTATACCTTGTTTAGAGGTTATATCATGCTCCCCCCTACCCAGCTCCAAACCTTCCCATTCCTTCCTATTCTAAACTCTTCAAAATCTTCATCAATGCTTTCCATATAACCCCAATAATCAAGTACTAGGTAGATTTCATTTGTTGTAATCATGCTGCTAAGAATGGAAAATCAAAGAAAAAAAACCATGTAAGGGAATACAAATTAATACTGGTTTTAGCCTGAAAGAGAAAATGTCTTAAATACTAGTTAATCAGCAACAAAACTTTTCAAAACACTGAAATCAGAGTAGCTCTCACTTCTGTTACACTATTACGCTTCACCATCATTAGATACTGATTGTGTTTCAACCATGGCACTTAAGGCAAGGAGGTTAACAGTAGGTTAAAAAAAAAAAAATAGGGGTGTAAGTATTTTTTTTTTAAGTATACCCAGAGCCTGGATTTGTTTCTCTTCTCTATTATCACATACTTCTCATAAAACAAAAAAGCCCCATTTCCTCATAAAATGGAGAAAAACTCATTCCATGGCAGTTTCACCGCCTCAGTGATTTCCATTTAAGTCATAATCTATAATCTACAACATTAAAATTAGCTACTGATAAATACTCAAATATAACTTCACCAATAAATCAGAAAAATAGGTACCAAGCAAAAAAACCAAAGACAAGCACTAAAATATTAGGCCATTCCATTTAACATACAATGTGAAGCTCCCCAGAGATATCTAAATGTGATTTTATATTTAGTGCCTAAAAATAATCAAAATAAATTTCTGGCATAATGCAGGCTATACTGAATCTTAATTTCTCCTGTCTCAAAATATCCCTAAATTAGTTCAGCAAATAAATAACTTAAGATGTTATTAAATGGTCTAAGATTTAAATTATTAATACAGAACCTTAGGATCTTCAGAGTAGACCCTGATGTAACTTTTTACCCATTTTTAAGGCTTGTTTTACTGTATTTGTTATCGCTACTTTCAATTTTCATTATCAAAAACTAGTGTTTCAATTCACCTTTCATTAGGTCAGAAGGATGAAGAAATAAAAATCCTTCTCTTCATTAAATTCACATATAAAGAAACAATAAAGGTCAAAATCCAAAGCTGTACTGTTTTCTCGTCTTTAAATTGTAACTATAAGAATCTGTCTCAATGTGAGCTCAATCTCAAACTCACCTTTTCCCCACATTTCTTTATTGAACCAATTTTTTAAAGGATTTTATGAATGTTACTTTAATTAGCTCCACATACTGCTTTTAGAAACATTATCACCAGTTCTGCTATCAAAGGAAATAACATTTTTAAAAAACTATAAAACATAATGTGGCCAGAAAAAACAACTGTTGTGTGTAATGGCTACTTGGACTACTTTAAAATAGTTCTAATAATTTTTAAGACAATTTTTTACAAGTGGTCAGATATATAGCTTACCACTTTCTTTTTTTAAAAAATGGCACATTTAACCATCTACATAAAATATTTTAAAAATATTCATTAGAGTCAACATTTTACCACTTGCGTGCTTAAATTCTTACACAATGACCCACTGAGACTTGAAAGGATCTGGGCTTTCAAGGGGGAGGAAAGGGGATCAAGATCACTGATTGGTTATTACAAGGACAAAGGTTAGAGACTTAAATATAGACATGCATTTAAAACTACTCTGTATACATCTTAATGATTTCAAGATATAAGAAAATATAATCTAGTTAAAATGTGACTGGTGATGACTTTAAAGGTTCAATCAGATTTCCAAAGAAGAAACAAGCTTAATTGCAAACGTAGTATCCTGCTACCTACAAAAATCTTGGATAGAATCTCAACTACACCAAATCAGCTTTTAAAAAAAAATAGTCACAAAAAATGTCATTATGTAATACAAAGATAGCTATGTGAATTTATCGCACCAAAGTGACCAATAAATGAAATGCATTTAAACTATACAATGTTTACAATGTGCAAGATTAAAGAATAGAACCTAATCAACGATAGGATTGCAAAGCCTAAATGAAATGCCAGTGAAACAGAACAGCATGACATTTTCTCAGACACAACCAAATATAAAAACATATGAAATAGCTGTTTTAATCTTTAACTTTTAAAGCTTTCATAGTTTCCATTTCCAATCCAAAATACATCTAAAATTGCAAAGCTTATTCATAGAAATATATTATTGGTCACGTAAAAAAACCGAACAGAAGATTAAAAAGCACATATACCCTTGTCCTTCCAATTTTTCTTCTGACAGTCCATCTCTTGTCACGATCTGCCCTCCAGATGCAATGATCAATTATGCATACCAACAGAAAAGCTGTAACTGCACAAATCTACCCTGTGAGACATGAAATATCCGTTTCCTCAAGCGAAGTCTGCAGTCTCTGCTGCACAACTGCAGCAGGACTGAAGTCACCTGACGTCTTCTGGGTGTGGAACAGTCTGACGCAGTGCAATCTGTAACTAGGCTACTAATACTCAGGCACTACCGCCTTCCTCCTATGTGTTTATTGTTCTAGTCTTTTGCTTGTTGCTCATACCAAAGGGAGCTACTTTTGCAGGGGGAGGGGCAGGCTACCAAAGAAAGGAAAGAAAAGAGAGCTGTTCTTTTGGCAGAGCTAACCACTGATTCTATCTGCAATATACTTACAGCTATATGCAATTTTTTTCTTTTCATCGATGGGTGAATTATGCTGCTGGTTTTCAGTTTCATTTAAAACTCTAAAATCAATAGTTACCTAATAAGACAAAAATGGACTGATCCAAAGAAGGGTAATAGCTTAAATTTCAAGCCTGGGAAATGCTGAATCTCTTCTTACTTTCTCCTGAGTTTATTAAGGTTTAAGGCATTCAGCATTTGCACCCTTACGAGGGTATGAATCACAAAGTCAGATTATTAATATTTACCGAACATATGCTACTTCAAAAGAAAAAAAGGTTTTATTCAATCTCAGCAGTCTCATTATGTAATGCTATTTCTTCTTTTACAATAATGGAAATCCAGAGACTTACAAGTGTATATTTATTCCTAATCATCACCTGCTGCAACTTAATCTTTCAATAAATATCTATTAAACATTACTGCAGGTACTATTAATAGACTCTTAGCTTGAAGAGAAATATTCATGTGCTAATTATATCATTTGCCTTGGGAAAATGACATAAGACAAAACAAAAATTTTACTAATACAAAAACAACTCTATGTATAGGACTTTCAAAATTTTTGCTCAACTTTCTAAAACTGGCATTCATTCCAGTGCAAAATATTATGTCTTTACTAATGTTCCAAAACTGGTTTAACTGATGCTAGCATTTAACCAAGCTATAGAGGCAACATTTAATGACAAATCAGCTAAAATGTTCTAAAGTGTGTGACAGGATGAAGTATTATAAGATATATGGCCTATGTACAGAAGTACATACTTCTGAAAGTGATACAGCTACACTGAAATTGGTATAATATTTTCTGGAACTTGCTGTAAAATTCTGCAAAATCCTTAGAATCAGAAGTAGTCTGGTCAATGACTCAGTCCTTTCCTATCTGCTTTTCTAACTCCATACATAAATAAAGCAAAGCAACTTCTAACTTAAAATTTTATTCACTGGACCCATGTATAATGTGGTATTTGAGAACCCTGTCGCCAAGTCATACCGTGGCTGAAAAAGTCTGGCTTCTTCACGCAATACTATGAAATCTCAAACTATTCAGTTAAGTATGAAATATTTCCAAAATACTATCTCTAACTAAGAATGAATCCCTTGAAACTGTGAAGACATGTAAATACTTTAACATCAGAATAAAGCACTCAAAAAAACAGTGCCCAAACACTGCTTTCAAGTCAGAGATTACTGCACAAATAGGAGAGGGGGAAAAAAAAAGACTTCTTGAGACAAAGGTATTTACCATTTACACTACTTACATCTGCTGGTACTTGATTTGATTCAAAACATTTAAAAGTAGTCTCAAAGAGCAAGAATGTGTGATAATAACAACCATTCATCTGAACACTAAATACACTTAAAAGCTCCCCTGGCAGATTTAAAAGTCAAAATAGGAGCCCTGAAGTTTGATCTTATATACTGATACCCAATTCTTTAATTTTTAGGGTCTTTGCAATTCAAACTATTAAGTTTGCAGAAAAACTTACTCATATAAATCAACTGACATTTTACCTATTTCTCTCTTAAAAAGTTTTAAAAGGTTATTTTAGGTTTGGTTAGCTAAGCAAAAAAAAAGTACTGAAATTTAAAAACTTGATGATACAAATCTGTTAAAAACATAAAGCCATATAAGCTATGTTTTTAGTGAGGATCAAATGAAATAGCATAAGCAAAAGGCCTTAGGACAGTCCCTGACAAAAAGTAGGCCTTATATTAGTCCTAGCTAATTAACACTATTATTATGCTACAAATAACAAACTAGTAGGAGATAAGGTACATAAAACACATCTAAGCGCATATATGAAGCCATTCAATTCTAGGGAATAACCCAATACCTTTCTAAACAAGTACAAGCATGCATGCGCGTGCGCGTATACACACACACACACACACACACACACACATTATTGTGCTTTGCTACACAGTTCCATTATACTCCAGCTCAGAAAAATTTATATACGGATAGTTTATAGGTCCTACTTCACACTAAATACAAACATAACAGACATATAAAGGACATAAATCTGTTAAAAACTTACCTTCATTTATTTTGTTTTCCTTCAAATATCTAATATTTTGTTTAAAAAATGAATTCTTTCAAGGACAATTTTCAAATAGAACACACATCCCAACTTGTAAAACAGCACTTTGATTATTTGGGACAGGAACCTACTTTTACCTTAAAAGTAAAAGCTTCCAAAGGAGACCACAGAAGATGGGGGGGGGGGGGAATGACGGAAGACATTCTCCTTTTTAAAATGTAAAATTAGCCTTACACAGAACTTTTGAAATGAGTTTTCCAAAGCTCAAGTTTGGCAACTTCCCCCATTCCTCAGTATCCACATCCCCAGTGGACAAAGCATGACATGAACAAATGAAAACTTGCCCAAGCATAACACTATCTCCTTTCCAAAGGGTACCATGCTCTAAAATTACCTACACTCTCTAGATTTCTCTTCTCCTCATATCTTAAATCAAAACTCTCATTTTCTTAGCGCACTTAACCTCAGTAGTAGGAAAATCATGATTAAATCAATTCCTACTAAAAATTTTAAAAAATTCCTTTCTCTATATAACCTTCTCATGAAGAGAGAGAGAGTGTGTGGGTGTGGGTGTGGGGGTGTGGGTGTGTGTGTGTGTGTGTGTGTGTGTGTGTGTGTGTGAAGGGCAGGATTTCAGACTCAAGACTGTACATTGGAACAGGCAGCAGTACATAAGCTCTAAGTCCGCTCCAGCCAGCCTTCCCATTTCTTTCCTTCCTCTACTTCTGAACTCCAGAAAAATTAAAGTTTGTTTTCTTTACAATGTTTAGAAATCAAGGGAAATAAATGAAAAAGGGGTGGTCATTTGGATTTAAAGTGATACTCTCTAAGCTGGGGATTGCTAGTATACAATTCTTGATAGCTAAAATAAGTATTTCTACTTTCTGGAAACAGAAAACAGTATTTTTTTTTTAAATAAAGAAACAACCATAGTTACACAGGAATTTTAAACTTATTTCAAAACTTAATTATCCTGAGCTATACAAAAATATAAAACTAAACATATGTCTCATTACTGAAAGGTATTAAACAATGCTGTTTAATACCATAAGCTGTAATATAATGCCCTCTATGGACTAAATTACAGCACTTCAACATTAACTACTAAATTGAATCTGAAGACATGGAGAAAGACTTCAGTCTAGAAAAAGAATGACAACACAAGTTCAAATGGTAAAAAAAATAATGAGTATTTTAAAGTCTATAAACAATTTCATATAAGTTGCTAAAAACAAATACTAAAATCCACAGAGAAACTGAAAGTGATACACTACTCAGTAAGAACTAAATAAATGCTGGCTTCATGTATTATAATCTAAAATAAATATACATATTCCAAAAGATGCAAAGCATTTGAAAATTCAGAATCAAAAAATTAATAGTCACTAGGCTCTGAACAGATCTTTTAAAACTTATATGTTTTCATCAAACTACACAGGTTTGGGAGAATCTTTAAAGTCATTCCGTATTTAAAATAACATGACTCAATCATTTGTTTGATTCAGCACAATGTGTCAAAATCCTTTTATAAAGTCATTTTTAAAGTCACTTGTTAATGTAAAGCAAATATCCACAACTCACTAAATTTCTCTCGTCATCTGAATTTATTCCATATAGTCAATTATAAAGTGTTCCGTAGACCTATTTTCTATACATAACACTAGATGGCACCAACACCCATCCAGTAGATCGTCTTACTGGGCATGCAATCCCAACAAAAACCTTGTTCAATTTTCTCACTCCTTCTGCCTGATACTAGGGAACTAGAGATCAGAATATGATGGCAATAGAAAAATAACTCCACCACCAAGAAAGCATGTGATCTCTGACCAGAATTCAAAATCAATTTTAAATAGCGAAGAATCAGGTGTAAAAATAAAATAATACAGGGGCGCCTGGGTGGCACAGTCATTAAGTGTCTGCCTTCGGCTCAGGGCGTGATCCCAGCGTTCTGGGATCGAGCCCCACGTCAGGCTCCTCTGCTGGGAGCCTGCTTCTTCCTCTCCCACTCCCCCTGCCTGTGTTCCCTTCCTCGCTGGCTGTCTCTCTGTGTCAAATAAATAAAATCTTTAAAAAAAATAAAATAAAATAAATAAAATAAAATAAAATAAAATAAAATAAAATAATACATACATACATATTTTCCTATGTGAAAACTGAAAATGTCCACTAAAATGTAAAGTAAAATAAAAATTGTTCGGAAAACTGTAACATAACAGGAGTTTTCATCCTTTGTAAAGAACTCTCATAAAATCGGAAACAGATGAACATCTAAATTTAAAAATGAGCAAAGGGTATGAACAGGCAATTCACAAAAGAAAAACAGCCAATAAATATATGGAACATGTTTACTTTCACTAATCATCAAAGATCAAAACTGCAAGATACCACTTCATCTTATCAAAATTGGTAAAGGGTTTTTTGTTGTTGTTTTTTAAGTGCCATATATAGAATGTCTGGAAGGATACCTAAGAAATAAGTCACAGTACAGGACTCTGAAGGAGTATGAAGTGACTAGTTGAGACAGGAAGAAGACTTACTGTCATTGTGCTCTTTGAATTTTGTATAATATGGAAGTATTACCTAATAAGCAAAAGAATAAATAATATCAATTGTTGGTGATAATAGAGAAATAGGTGTTTTCTTACTTTTTTAGAGGGGGAAAAATCAGTACAACTTTTCTGACAGCCAATTTTTGTCAAAACTCTTTAAAACGCTCATACTCATTTACCTAGGGTTTATTTCTAGTAATTTAGAAATGAATAATTCAGGTACGTAAAACATATTTAAATATAAAGAGGTCAATAGCAGCATTATTTATAAATTAAAAAGTCAGAAGCCATCTAAGAATCCAACAATAGCAAACTAATTAAATTATATGCAATACCAAGAACAATAAACATTAAAAAATCATGCAGCAGCAGAATGATACAGAAATGTCAGCATTATACAAGATACTGCTAATTTTAAATTTTTTTAAAAATTTTATTTATTTATTTTTGGGAGAGAGTGCGCGCATGAGCATGGGGGCAAAGGGAGAGGGGGAAGCAGACTCCCCACTGAGCAGGGAGTCTGAGAGACAAGGTACTTGATCCCAGGACTGTGAGATCATGACCTGAGCCGAAGGCAGACCCTTAACTGACTGAGCCACCCAGATGCCCAAGATACTGCTAATTTTTTTAAAGCTATAAACAATGTGTAGACTATGATTCCAATTTGGCAAAACACTTATTTTTGTACTCCATCATAAAGTATCCACATGCATAGAAAATAGATGAGAAGAATATATTCTAAAATATTAACAATTATGTCTGGGCTATCTGATTACATATTTTTTTCATCTCAAAAGTTTTCTCTACTACTCAGATTTGTACAATGAGCATGTATTACTGCAGATTGTTTCATGTACCACTGGTCTGACTTTACTGATAGCAGGTCCTTCAGACAAATTCTGACTACTGAAAGTACTGAAGCTCAAATAGATTAAAACATCTGTCCATGGTCATACAGCTAAACACTGAAAAGGCAGGATTAGAACTCAGGTCTATAAGATGCCCAAAATGAAGTTCTTTCAAACACACTATATTTAGTGTTCTCTAACCTTCATGGTACATATTTCATAATTATTTTCAATCTGTATTGGGCCCATACTAAGCACTAAATAAATCCCCATTCATTTGACATTTAAGTCACATTTGTTTAAATAAATATAATCAATTCTTTTATTAACAACAGTCCATCTCTAATTTAGCTATATTGTAAATTTACTAACAGATTTCCAGTTAAAGGTATTTCGACTAAATTTGTTAAGAGTAAGCATTTTAATTTTTCAGGGTACTTAAATTTATTATTTTTATCAGATTAACTGCTCAGTGTCATAATTAAAGTCCAACTACTAATTACCAAAAAGTGTCCAAAATATGCTCACTAAAAATACATTTTAACCAAAATACCAAACCTTAATATCTATAATGCTTTACTGAGAAATTTCAAAGGCTATATAGTAAATTCTTCATGTAAGAAAAAAGTTTTAAGTCATTTACACTATCTAAAGAAAGATTTTATTCATGAACACATTTAACAAGCATATATTAATTTGCAAAGGATAATTTTCAATTCTTTACCTAGATAAATGGGCTCTTTTTAAGTGAGCCTTTTATTAAAATGCCAGTACTACTTGGGGATTCTTTGATATCACATAGTTGAGTATAATGAACGAACAATCAAGTTGGTAGTGGTTTACACTTCATTCACCCATAGTTCCAACAGGTCAGCAAAACACAATCTATACTCGTTTATGAAGAAAAAATATTCGTGCATTATTGGGAAACCAAGCAACCAACAAACATATTAAGCATTCACTATTCTTTTTTTTTTTTTTTTTTTAAGATTTTATTTATTTGACAGAGATAGAGACAGCCAGCGAGAGAGGGAACACAAGCAGGGGGAGTGGGAGAGGAAGAAGCAGGCTCATAGCGGAAGAGCCTGATGTGGGGCTCGATCCCATAATGCCGGGATCACGCCCTGAGCCGAAGGCAGACGCTTAACCACTGTGCCACCCAGGCGCCCCTAAGCATTCACTATTCTTAAGTGATGATCTCAGTGGTTTGGGTGAGAGACATTAGCACCTTTCTTTACCAACCAACAGCTTACCAACAACATAGATAGCAGTTGTTCACCACTAGAGGGTTATTCAGTCTCCACATGGAAGCAAAAGGTGTTACCTTCATTTTGCTAACCCTACATGTGGAAAACCATGCCAGAAAATGTACACGATAAACAACTTTCTTGACTTTAAAAATGTCTTATATTGGTAATGCCCCAACACAACAGGTATGTAATAAAAGAAAAGCACCTTGGTTGCCTGCTAAATTCACGACTAACCTTTCATTCCAAAATGGAAAACAACTGAGAAGAGAACAAAACCTAAGTTGGAATCCCAGTTCCTCACCTGTTGGGAAAAAGATCTTCCTTGTGCAATTAAATAAGAATATAAATAAGAAAGTTAGCTCAATGTCTGGAACACAGAAGTTCAAAAGTATTGTGCTTACTATATAATTTGCTAAGTAACCTTGGGATATTGTCATCCATAAAATGGTTTCTTCTTTCAGATTACGGAGGAGACTAAATATGTGAAACTGCTTCATGTTTAGGAGGTTTCCCATAAATAGCGGTCTCCCCTTTCTGGGTAAAATGATAAGAGTTCAGCTTCTTTTCTCAGTCTTTCAGAAGTCTCAATTTATAAACCTCCAAAACAGAAAGAAAACCTAAAACTGAAAGGAAATTCAAACAAATTAATCTAACTATATTTCAAATCAGTATTATAACCACACTAAGGTTGGGGAAGAGAAAAGGAAGAGGAGAGGAAAAAATGTGATCCAAAGTAACTCGTACTTGACTATACACATTCAATCTCGGAGGCTTGGGGTGGTAGATTTGCAAAATAACCCTGAATTTATTTTACTGTGTCTACTATAATGGTATTAGAAAACATTCTAAAACTATTTAGAAATATTAGAGGGTTAAGCAAATGAGTAAATGTATTGGTAGTGTTAGCAGCTAGAGTTCTCACTACAGAAGAAGCATACAAATACGAAATGAAGGAATAAAGAAATAATCCTCTGGGAATGGCTTGGAATTGGAGGTATCTGTGTGAACTCATGATTTCAAATACATGTGTATGTGCTTAGGTTTATTTGTACGTATTTTATGTTTGTATATAAGCATTTCCTACCTCTCTCTGTTCACTGAAAGACTAAAATGAGAAGACCTCAAGGAGGCAAGGAGTACAACTAGGGTCCAGCTCTTGATCTGTAATACTATTCCCAACTAAAAAGAATCTGGGATCCTTTGAGAAATGCTTGATTCCAGGGCTGGGACAGAGTAGGCATAAGATGAGCCTACATTTTGTTATGCTAGAAAATAAGAAGCGCTTCCCTCTCCACCCCCAAAAAAGGATAGCTGCACGTCCTTGAGCCAACTTGAACAAGGCCCTTCCAAATCTGGGACAATTTACAACCAAAATAATTAAGTACAATAATGAATTATAAGCCATTAGGGGGAAAAGAGAAATTCATAAATTCATATTGGTAATTATAATAAAAATCATAGAAAAGGAGGGCACTTGCTGACAGCAGAATGCCATGGACAAGAGATAATTTTTGATTCCAACACTCCCTCCACATTTATCCTTTTGCAACCTTCATGGTAAAGACTGAATCAAGCAAGAATCATCAGTAGACACTAAATCTAGGAGGGAATTTTGATGGAGAGCAGGATATTTGCATAGACTTGCAAGGTCACCCCTCAGACTGATTAGCTGTAAGGAAAGAAGAAAGAAAGTATATAGTACGGAAATGAGGGACCACCTTAACCAGATGGTAAAAATTAATCTCATTAATGAGACTTATGAATAATGGGTATGTTCAGATATGATCCCATGAGAGAGGTAAGGGGTACTACATCATCTCATTTTGGCCATGAATCCATAATCTCAATCTAATCACTGAGAAACAGCAGATGAATGCAGAATTACAATGTTCTACTAAAAAGGGAGAGGGGGAAGGGCCTATGTTCTTCAAAACTGTTAATGTCATAAGAGATAAATAGTGGAAATGTAACAGATAAAAGGAGCGAAAAACAACATGACTACTAAAAGCAAATTTTGGCCCTAGATTAGATCTTGTAGTAGAGGACACTATACAGGGCACATTATTAGGTTAAATGTCACATTTGGATATGGATGTTAGATTAGAAAAAAGTATTTTATCAATGTAAATTTATGAAGTTAATAGCTGTACCAAGGTTACACAAGAAAATACCTTTTTGAAGAATTTAGAGATAAAACAGAATGTATATAACTTAGTGTCAAATAGTTCAGGAAAAATAAGGATGTATATAGTATTACAGATGTATATCTATAGATGTGTGTATATATATATATACACACACGTATATATATATGTATAGATGTATAGATGTATATCTAGTTATTTACAGAAGAAGATCATAACTAATAGAGCAAATAGGGAAAATGTTAATAGGTTAAATTTAAATGAAGATAGTAAGACATTCTTTGCACTATTTTTATTTTTGCAATTAAGTTTGATGTTGCTTCCAAATAAAAGTTAATTTTTAAAAAGCAACTGTCCTTTAAAAAAAAAATTCTAAATGATACCATTATTTATTTCAATTCTATTTAGCATCTACTGTATCATAAACCTGCCTTTCGCATTGACTGGTTTTTCAGTCTAGTCTGACAAAAACCTAAATGTTTCTTTTCACTTTGCCACCCACGGCAGTCTGGAAATCCACTATGTCCTTAGATGCAAGTGAGTAGGTTTCTACATACTGACCATAACATCCATACACATACGCTTGCCCCAAATACACCAAAACAGAACCTCAAAAAATTTTTATCATATTTTATATAAATGAACAGGCCTATGTGTCTACTCACATTTGCTATCTGTAACTTCCACAGAATCTTCTGTTCTGCAAAGCCATTCCTAATATCCCAAAGGAAGAGCTAGCCTCTCTGTACCCTTACTATGTGTTGGTGATCTTCTACTTTCAATCATTACATACTTATATCCCTAACCTGACATTCCTATGCCAAATTTCCATGCCATCATCTAAGGAAAGCATTTCAACTGTCATGTGGTAGCGCTACCTGTTAGTCAATTATTCTTTCAGAAGTTTCACTATCTTGGTCTATATACAGTAGTATAAATGTACACAATTATTAGAATATTTTATCTTCTGCCTGTTTTATTTTTTAAATGAGTGAAAAGTGAAAAACTAAAGTGCCAATAATAATCACAATATATTTTAAATAAAAATGGAAACCATAAATCTTTTTAAGAAAGAACATATATGAAATGCTGAGCCTAGATCATCAAAATCTGCCTCTAAACAATGAATTAAAGAAAAAATAAATAAATGTTCTTAATTATGACCTGAGAAAAATCAATATTTACATGTTATTATTAAAAATAGTTTGATAAAATTCTTTTATCAAGGGAGAAGAGGAAGACTAGCATTCATTTTTTTCATGACAAATTTTATCCAAAAATATCAGTAAGGCATCAAAGCCTATATCACAATATCTTGCTCATCCTCCTCACAAAATCAGCCTTTCTTCCCAAAATTAAAAATGAATTCTACCAACAAATGCCATTTAAGAAAACAAGGAGAATAAACTGAATTATAAATTATCTGAGGAAATAGTATTTTGTTATTTAATATTTATTAATGCTTTAATGTTTGAACATATATTCAGTAACATGACCCCAAAATTTTTTAAAACACACCCAAGCATATCACAATAGGGATGGTATAAAATTTCTGGCCATGTGAGAAAACAACCTCCCTAATGTTCTTAACAGTCTCTTGCTACTCTTTGGTTCATTTGACTTCAGTACACTTAACCATGGTTTTTCTAAGATGGGGAAGCACTTGTACCTTTATAATTTATGTTACAATGTTTAGCTATGTCCTTACCAGTCTGTTTCCACCAGTTGACTGAAAGTTGCCGGAGGGCAAGACACTGTCTTAGTCATCTTCCTCCACACCTCTTCCAAAAAAACTAATACAATGCTTGGTATAAAGCACCCTGAAGCAACTAGCCACTGCTTAAAACAGATGCCTATTAAAATTAAAGTCCAAGAAATCATCAGGTCGCAAGGACCTAATTCAATTCCTTTCTTCTTACAGAGAAGGAAATTTATTT
Source organism: Ursus americanus (assembly GCF_024610735.1). Taxonomy (NCBI): domain Eukaryota; kingdom Metazoa; phylum Chordata; class Mammalia; order Carnivora; family Ursidae; genus Ursus; species Ursus americanus. The sequence goes on from NC_142133.1 coordinate 22,917,016, forward strand.
CTAGAGAGATAAAGTGGTTGTCAGTGGGACAGCAGAGACTAGAACTCACATCATCCACGATGTTTTTATTACACCACAATGGGTCTCCTTTGCATGACTTCTGTAGCATACGTATATTGGGTGTATCCATAGAGTTTTCTATTCACTAGTGAGCTGCTAGGACACTTAATTTAAAAAAAAAAAAAAAAAAGATTGAGTAAAAGAAGCGTGAGCAACAGTTTTCTCAGAGAAAAGACTTCAATAACTATTTTCTAAAGAGAATGCTCAACCACTGCTTTTACTTCCTTCTTCGACCATCCCTACTTAGCCTTCAAGGTACTGCCCTCTTCCCTTACTTAATTCTAAACTATTAGGCTACAATCAGTACAGGCCAAGATCCCTAGGTTTAGTAAAATCAATCCAAGGAACTGCTGACTCCCGAGTGCTCCAATCTACTAGAGGACGGCTAACAGTAAGTTCTGGGAGGAAATGTTGGGTTAGAGAAAGTGGGACTTCACAAGCTATTATAAAGCATTGCTCACATCACTGTTTATCCATGGTCTTCACCCACACTGTATCATTACCATGCTGCTCTGGGATTCTCAGACTCTTCTTTCTACCACTGTCTCCTAAACCATTTTATTGTGCTGTTTAAAAACCCTATTCCAGGGGCTCCTGGGTGGCTCAGTTGGTTGAGCATCTGACTCTGGGTTTTAGCTCAGGCCATTATCAGGTGAGATGGAGCCCCACGTCCAGCTCCATGCTCCGTGCAGAGTCGGCTTGAGATTCTCTCTCTCCCTCTCTCTTTGCCCCTCTCCTGTATTCTCTGTCTTTCCAAAATAAATAAATGTCTTAAAAAAAAAATCCATTCCACTGTGAACTGTTTCCCCTAATCTTCAACCTCTTTACTGAACATTCCTACCACTACCTCCTTTCATGAAACCTGGCTCTTCCCTGCAGATACTGCTTTCCACATGTAACTCTAAATGGAGGCTATTTATTCTCTCACACCTGCATACTTGAGGGAGAGGAGGAGAGGTCAGTACCCTTCTTAGCTCACCAAGGCTGCTTCGAGACTACTATCTCAGAGGCCTTGGGCAAAGTCCTAGTTATTCAGCTATGACATTCTCTATCTTTCCTTACTGCCTCCATCTACCATCCTGCCAGCTGCCCTATTTGCCCTTTTACCAAAGTCTTTTGTCCCTGATTTCTAATCTTCTCCACCCCAAGTCCTGTCATCATCCTGAGTGACGATATGAGAGCAATCCAACTTCTTAGCCTCAAGGTTCACTTGACCTTAGCTCTAGCAACCTTCACCCGACTCAACTTCAGTCCCTGCCTCATGGCCAAACTTTGGCCATAATAATCCATCTAAGTTCAACATCCAGCAAATACACACGCACAACCCTACTTTGACCACAACCTCCAACCATTCCTGTGTTCATATTTTTTTTCTTTTTACTCTTAGTTCTTAGATCTAATTTGGACCACAAGTACTGTGACCTTCTATTCATCTATCTATCAACTCCCCCTGCTCTCTTCTTTATATTCTTCAACTTAGATGCCACAGTCCATCACATCAAACTACTATTATCTTCAATTACTTCGATTCACTGTCCTTTCGCTGGGCCAGGCCCCTCTAGCAAAACACAAGCGTGAATCAATACAAGCATTTGCCTTCCCTGAACCTATACCCAGGATGTTAAACACAATTAAAGAAAAATCATCCTGTCATACAGACTACCCTTCAACCTTGATTGGACTCTTAATACAATGCCTTTGTTTCCCTAGTCCGACCTCTTCCACCCAAGCATGTTCCAGTTCATTCTCAGCAAATGACCTAACATACCACCATAAAGAATAAACACAAACCATCATACACTCCCCTCAACTTCCAGCCACGAAACCAGCAGTTACCAACACCCAAACTTTCCCTTCCATTCACTACAATCAATGTCTTCTAAAACTGTTCCAATTCCTCCACCTGAATTCTGGATCTCATCCCATATACCATCCCCTCCTGACTTTTCTTTTCTTTTTTTTTTTTTTTTTTAAGATTTTATCTATTTATTTTGACAGAGACAGCCAGCGAGAGAGGGAACACAAGCAGGGGGAGTGGGAGAAGAAGAAGCAGGCTCCTAGTGGAGAAGCCTGATGTGGGGTTCGATCCCAGGACGCCGGGATCACGCCCTGAGCCGAAGGCAGATGCTTAACAACTGCGCCACCCAGGCGCCCCAGCCCTCCTGACTTTTCTACTAGCAACTTTATTTAGACTTTCACGCTCATCTTTAAGAAAAAAGGCCCTTCCTCAACTCTATCCTCTCCCTTATTATTCTTGCTATCATTCTTTCTCCAAGATCTTAAACATTTTTTTTTAAGAGACAGAGTGCAAGAGCAAATGAGGGGGATGGCAAAGGGAGAGAAAGAATCTCAAGCAGGCTCTGAGCGAGGCTCGACCTCACAACCCTGAGATCACGACCCGAGCTGAAATCAAGAGTTGGATGCTTAACCAACTGAGCTACCTAGGCCCCCCATGATCTCAAACTTAAAAATTGTCAACATCTAGTATCCATTTACTCAAGTCTCCTTCATTCACTCCTCACCCCTAGCCCTGTCCACCCACAACACCTATCATTGTTAGGCCAACACCTTCCCTACTTTTTGACAAATTTAGTCCTTATCTTAACCAAACTCTCTTGCATTTGATAATACTGAATAATTCTTCTACCTTCAAAGCTTCCCCTTTTCTTGGCTCTCCCTAGTTGATATCTGTGGCATCAATTACTATCTCTGAGCCCATAATAAATATCCACAAACAGCCAAGGTCTCTCTCAAAAGTTTCATATATATAACATCCATCACTTCTTGGAGGTCTCATAGGTACTTTAATACCAAAATATTCAAAACGGAATTTTTTATCTTCTCTCTTTAAACCCACTTTATTCTCTCATGTTGCCCCAGTTTCTCATACTGCCACACATGTATTTGGAAACACAAGGAACCCAGGGTTCCTGGAGTCATCTTTACCTTCTTCCCTTATCCTTCATGTCCATATCCAGTCAAACATCAACTCCTATGTCTCCATGCTCATCCCACCGCCTTAATATTCCTAATGTCCTCTTTCTTAGATTATAGCAACAATCTCTAACCTGGTCTCTCTGCCACTAGTACTACCCATCTCCGAAACATAAGTATACTCAATAAATAAATAATCACTACACATTTTTATAGAAAACACAGCTAAATTAGAACGCTAAATAAAAAAACACATGCGCAAATCACTCTACACAAATCAAGTGTGTGGGAAATGTAGTGTCAAAAGAAAAAAACGACAATCCCTACTTTTTGGAAGAATTCTTAACAGCATACCTCAATTTATACTCTTCAACAAAATGTCTGCTACTCAATATGCTATACCTATTACTGGAAAATGTAGCAGTATACTGAAATATTGGAGACATGTTACAGAAATGTCCTTTCATAAAAATTTTAAATGAAGTAATTTCTGGGAAAACAATAGTAAATACATCTGAAAATATTTTGTTTTAACACCTCTTGCTCTTCATGCTATGAGGAAATACTGAAGGGAAAGAAAAGAAAGACAGACATGAAGCCAATTCTAATATAATCTTCCAGTTCCGCAGTATAATATAAAAAGGAGCAATGAATAACTGTGTGGGAAAAAGTTACAAGCAAAAGCAAGTAATGAGTACAAGAGGAGTTAAAAAAAAAAAAAGCACTAAAACTTCTGAGACAGTAGAAAAGAATTTTTACCAATGTGATATATTAGAGACTATAAATGTAATATACTACAGAAAAATGTAGTGGAATGTTCCATGATAAGTCAAAAGGTGGCAAGAAAGTACAAAACAATGTATGGACTGATTACCTGAAGTTTTACTCAGCTCTGCTGAAAATATAGCAGATGGTGATCTGGTCTCTTGCTCTGTATCAGAAGGGGTTTTTTTCTCAGCTTCTTTCACAAGGACTGTGGGTTTGACTATACTGCCTATTTCTGTTTGAGTGGCCAAAGCAGAAACATCTGGAGGCAGTAAGGGCCCCTTCGAAATACCAGACCTGTCTTTGGAGAGTTCATCTGGGACATGGACTTTATCTTCATCTTTAGGTTGTACATTCTTGAAAGAAAGGTCGTGAGGTAACTCTGAGCAAGGTAATGACCCAGCTTCATCCTGGACATTAGCAATCTCACTTTTGTGGGATACTTCTAGATCAGTGTATTCCCTGGTTAATTTAGGAGAAGAATCAGTTTTAGAACTGACAAATGTAGGGAACTCATCTATAATCTCAATTGGAGACGAATCTGAGAATGTTTCACTCTCCCTTACTTTTGCTTCCTCAGCAATAAATAAGCCAGCATCTGAATAAACTGCAGTATTGAGCTCCTTCATCTGCAAAGGAACTTTCTCCTTTTGGGTCAATGCTGAAACTTCATCAGGTGACAAGTTATCTTTTGTGGTATCTAAATTGGGCTGAAAAGATTCCAAATACGGCTTTCCCCCCTCAGGTGGTAGTGAAGCACTGAGTTTTTCCTTATTTTCATGTTCCATCATCAACTGAGAAGCTTCCGTGAGATTTTCGTTCACAAGTATCACAGCTTCATCTTGTTTTTGTGGAACTTCAGGTATTGAATCATCACTAAATAAGTCCACCGGTTCAGAATCGGGTGACGAATCCTCAACTAACTCAGAATGATCAGCCACTGGCTGCGCGACTTTTGCTATTTCTGAGTAATCAGAGAAATCTGAGGACGGTTCAGTAGAGAGCTTCGTTTCTTTAATTAAATCACATGCGATAGAGATGTAAGGAGCTTCTGTCTCTTGAACACCTACATTAACCCTTCCAGGCTCTTCCATTTCTTCCTTTATACCTGATACAGTTTTTAGTGGTACATTCATGGCCTCTTCATACGGTGGGGGATTTTCAGGCTCAAGTTTTATGCTTTCATAATTAACTGAAGGAGGAGCTTCTAATTGTGATGGACTGGGCTGCACTGCAGAAGCACCAGCACTAGGAACTACAGAATTTAATGGTGCTTCCATAACAATGTCAGGCAAAACTGGTGAAGGGGTAGCTTCAGATTCTTCAAAAGACGGGCAAAGCTGTGCCGCCACAGGATAGAGGGACTCCTGCATAGCTTCTGATGCTTGAACCAAGTCCATTTTTGTTTCGAAAGCAATCTTTGTACCTGTAGCCTCATTCAATTCACTTTCACACGCTTCCTGTACTAAATCTGGGGTTAGACCTTCAGCCATGTTTGCCACGACTTCCTCAGCCACCTTTGACAAATTATCTGTTGTGACATAATCTGCCTCAGAATCCTCCTGTGTTGCTACAAGGAAAGGGTTTGATGTCTTGGTACTAAAATTCTTCTCCGTTACAATTTGGGCCTTTTTTTCTTCTATCTTTTTTTCATCTGTCTTATTTTCTGAAGTATGATCTTCCAACAAAGGAAAAATGTTTGTCGAAAGGTTTTCAGTTGCTGTCGGGTTAAAGGGAGCACATGTGATATAGGCTCCTGAACCATCTTTTACAGCCTCTGGTGTACTGGGAAAAGAAGTATCATCATTACTGCTTTCACTATCTTTTTCATGATTTGTTTGCTCAGGGCTGTCAGCAAAACATTTCTTATCCACTTTACTCTCTAACTTGCTCTCTATATTACCTCCAGCAGCCAACACATCGCTGTCTTGCTTAGAAGGATCTTTTACATCCCAAACCCGCTCAAACGGTTTGAAGTCTGCATATTCTTCCCTCATTGGAGCTTCTGCTGCAATTCCCTTTTCATTGAAACTGTCCTTTGTTTTTTCTGGAGACATAACTTTGTCCTCTTCTTTAACTGATTTATTAGTAAGGGCTATGGGTAACTCTTGTTGATTACGAAGGATGTTATTACTAACTAAATCCTCCTTTTCATCTTTATTCTCTTCCCTAGGATTTGCTACTATTACAGCAGATTCTGCTTTCGGAGAGCCACTCAATGACAGTCTCATTTCTGAGTATTCCAAGTGCGAAAACTCTGTTAAATCTCTGTCTACAAATGGATTTTTTGCCTTCTCAGTGAACTCTTCAGAAGCGTCAGTTGAGGTTTCTTGAAGTGTTCCTTCGGTGGGTAATACTGGTAAATTACCAAGATATTCATGTTCTTTAAAAGAAGCAGCTGAGAGGGGAGACAGAGAAGGAAGAGAAGCAGCAGTTTCAAGCAGGACAGATGGAAAATCCTCTTGACCAGTGGAAACAGTGTTACCTGGCTGCTCCTTCAAGTCCATAATTTTTTCTGTGACCATGGACAGAAAGGAAAGTTAGAGAATGCCAGCGTTCTCAGAGTTAATGCAAGTTTTATGACAGATTCAAAATACTGTTAGTAAAGAGTTAATGTTAACTAAAATTAAATGTTAATAACAATAAATAAGTAGTCTTGAATCATTACTTAGAAAATTAAAGCTATTGTCAATAAAAGGTGCATGGCTACAGAGGCAATTACATGCTATGAAAAGGCATAAATCGAGTCTCTGGGAAAAAAAACCTCAAGTATAATCAATTGAGAAAAGCTACTTCTAACTAGTTTTAGAGGAAGACAAAAGAATTTGAGAAGAGAGTCTGACAGTGCAGAAAAGACACCGAATAATTAAATGCCAAAGAATGGCATTCATTCTATGAAAGCCTTTCAGCTATAAGTAAACTGCATTTGAAAAAAGGACTAGTCAACATATAAATGTAAATCAAGGGTCCAAGAATTCCTTACATATATCCAATTTATTAATCAGGTTCTGCCCATTTCTCTCTTGGACAAAGCATATAAAATATAAATTTCAACTTTTTCAATAGACAAACATTCTTGGAACCATGCTAATTTTTAGTAAACTCAAACCACTCTGTACAGAGTTAATAAAACTAAAGAGTTAAAGTTAGAATACACAGAGGATAAAAGGCTAGCAGAAAGAACTTGCCTGTAGAGGAGTGTATCACAGGCTCAGATGCAGCAGGAAGAGCAAAAAGTGTCTCATCTGAAAAACAAATAGAATATAACCTCAGCAAAGATAAAGACAGAGTTTGAAGGAGACTAAAGGTAAGAGGAGCAAGCAAGGGTTCAGTTTGTAATGAGTTAAAACAAAACTTTTACAAAGAAAAAGCCAAGACGGAAAAGAAAAAGTAGTACTATCAGTAGTACCATTAATTCAGATTAAATTATCATGTATATTATAGAGATGATTAAATGATATCCATAGAACCTATCATTTCTCAAGAGGCAATAACAGGGTTATGTTAAAGAAATTTCAAACACCAAAGTGGCTTTAAGATATTCTTCTTCTCAGTTAACACATGGCATCCAAACTTTTATTCACATTTTCAGATAGGTAAATTTTTTGCCCTAATCGAAGCCAAAAATTTTAAAAATGCATTTGAATAAAATTAATAATTACTTTTGCTTAACCCTTTTTTATTAGCATATGTTCAGTTCAGAAGAACACTTTCAGAGAATCATGCATATTTTCTCATATTCCAGGTCTATCTCTAAAGAAAAACATTCTAATAGTCACTGTACACTAGTCTGTGAGGACATTAGTGCTATGTACCACTGTCCAAATTGCAAAGAAAACAGTAATTGTCATTAGGAAGATAATTATTATCATCAGTCTTGTTTTGCTTAAAATTAACATTGAGGGATACTTTTTTTTGAGAGAGAGAGAGAGAGAGGGAGAGCGCACACATGATGGGGGGTGGGGCAGAGGGAGAGGAAGAATCTTAAGCAGGCTCCACACTCAGCACGGAGCCCAAAGTGGATCTCATGACCCTGAGATCATGACCTGAGTCAAAATCAAGAGTCCAATGCTGAATCCACTGAGTCACCCTGGCATCCCAAGGGGATACTTGTTATTCTAAGTGCTTTACATGCAAGAACTCGTTTTATTCCCTACAACTCTATTGTTATAAGTGTGGAGTTAACACCCCCCATTTTACAGGTTAACAACAACAATAAACAACTGAGTCACAGAGGAGTAACTCACTCAATACGTAACTGGTGAGACTCCTGTCAATTCAACTCCAGAGCTCACTTTTTCAAACCCACATGTATGTTATGAACTGAATGTTTGTGTCCCCCCTCCCCCCAAATTCCTATGTTGAAGCCTTAATCTCCAATGTGATAGCATTTGGAAATGGCGCCAGCTGGGAGGTCATTAAGATTACAGGAGGTCATGACGGTGGGACCATGGTTTGATAGGGTTAGTGCCCTTATAAGAAAAGACACCAGAGAGCTTGCTCATGCCTGTGTGACCACACTTCCTCCACTTCCCTGCTCCTCCTCTTCCTCTCTCTGAGGGAGCCATATGAGCACACAATGAGATGGCAGCCACCTATAAGCCAAGAAATGAGGCCTCAGAATGAAACCTACCCTGCCCAAATCTTGATCTCAGACTTCCCAGCCTCCAGAATTGTGAGAAATAAATTTCTGTTGTTTAAGCCACCCAGTCTACGGTATTTTGGTGCGGCAGCCTGAGCCAACTAATACCCTACATATTGGCCTATTAAGCGTGCACAATGTCACTTTATATCTGCAGTTGGAAGATCCTGAGCTAAAGTTCTTCTGTGGTTTACACTAGAGAAAGGCAAAAGACAATTTGAAATAGCCTGAGGAATGACAGGAAGGTATTCCTTTAGTGCAGAGGACATAATAAATCTGGGCATTTCTATCTGGAAGGACAAGCTAGGCAAGGTTGATCAACAGAAAAAAACAAAGAGACGTGGCTATCATGAATATGAACATGTCTTCCAAAGATATTCCCCTTGATGAATAAGACAGTTGAATTCACAATGTCATATAAGTTTTAGATAAATCCACATTGGGCATGATACCATATCTAAAGGATTCTTAGATGGGATAATGAGGGGAAAATCCATGGTACGCATTTGAAAAGGTCTTCTATAACCTAGAGCAATAGGTTGGATGGGCAACTCATCCAAACCAATAAGCCAAACCACCTTATGCGATTTTTTTAAAACATACATGTGTACACACTTTTCATTTTTAAGATTTTATTTAGTTGAGAGAGTGCACGTGTGTGAGTGGGGAGAGGAGCAGAGGGAGAGGGTCAAGCAGACTCTGCACTGAGCTAGGACATGGGGCTTGATCTCAGGACCCTGAGATCATGACCTGAGCCAAAAATCAAGAGTCAGAGGCTCAATGGACTGAGCCACCCAGGCATCCCCGTGTGTACATACTTCCAAAAGACAACTATGTCCTCTTCTTTGTAAAATTAGGGAATTGAAGAATTCCTTTCACTTAAAATAATGTATTATAATCTTGTGGAAAACTGAGATTTGGGGATCAAAGAGCAGAACCACACAGCTGCTCCATCTAAATAAAAGGCAGCAACTCCTCAACAAAATGGCTGTCTTTTTCATCTAGTTAATATAATTAAAGCCACTAATGCAGAGGCCAGTCTTCTTGGAAAGTGAACTCGAAACATGTTACTGTTAAAATTAGGGGGAAAACAAACTACAACTAAAATTGTGCCAAAAATTTAAAGTATTTTTTTAAATGTATCCTTATTCCTATCTAACACCAGACTCTCTCTTATAGTGAAAACTATAAGCCTGGCACTTGGCCGAATGAGAAAGTTTACAAATTGGTATTTCAAATATTCACTAAATTTTGAAAAAAGAAAAATCATAGATTCAGTCTAAAATCAACCATGAAACAAGTATTGCATTTCTAAAAGCACTTAGAAAAAAAAAATCCAGAAAAGGTCGCTACCATTTGGCCCTCAAGAAGAGTGTTGCCCTGACTCCTCCTAAAGCGATCATGGGATCATGGGATCACACTGCTTCGGTTCAAATCCCAGATTCATCACTTAGAACTCTGTGACCCTGAGAAAGATATTACTTATCCCTACTGTGCCTCATTTCCTCATCTGTAAAATACGGATAGTAACAGTATCTACCTCAAAATGTTGGATGGGAGAGAGGGGGGAAGAATTAGAAACAACCTGTCCTAAGTCAAAGAGCTAGGAGGCCAGACAGCAAGGATGTAAATATGTCTAACTCTCAAGTCCATGTGCTTTATCTTTCGGAGGGATAAGTATATGCATAAGTGCAACCTGTGTAAATTCTTCTTTCTTTATCAGTCCCTCAAGTTTGACCTCCTGAAATAAGGTAAATCATCAAGCAAATACCCTGTAATTACCTGAAATATTTGGTTATTTGCTTCTACTTCACAATATAGTAACATTTATAGAGATGGTAATGTTGACCAGGCACATTTATTTTAGATGCTCTTTCAATGTTCAAACCACCCTAATAAAGTTAGGTACTTCTGTTATCCTCATTTCAGAAATGAAGAAACAGGCATAAAAGGCTAGGTAACTACCCCAGACTCACAAAACTGAAAAACGATGGATCTGAGATTTGAATTCAGAGTATACAGGTCTATGTTCTTTTCTTTAACCACTCTGTAGTACTTCCTTTCCTGGACTTTATAAATTGAGAATGTTAAAATTTTAATAAATAAAATTAAAGATGTTAAAGAAAAATTTTGATTGACAACACATATATCATAAGCTACCAAATTCTAAGGCTAAACAATTATTTTGTTTTGAAAAAAAAATTACTGATTTTAGGTTAGTCTTCCTTTTTCTGTAAAAGATCCTAACTTTCACAAGTGAATAATAAACTATTTTATAATCAGGGACACTATATTAAAAGTGTAACATTTTGAATTACTGAGACATGTTATATACACACTTATACTACTACTAGGTTTACAAAAAAGGTAATCAACTCCCCCTTGTATGATCTATGATTATGTCAAATTCTAACCACTGGATGAAACTGAAACTTCGATCATCAACTTCATTTGTGTTATTCTGAACAAACAAACAAAAATAATATTAAGGACTCAATTATACCCACACTAAGTAAAAACACAGTGGCATATTTAAGTAAACAAGTTTTTTACTAATTAATATGCAAAAGGGTAGCCAGAACTTTTCTATTAAGTCTCTTTACTGCCAAATTAATATTCCTAAAAGAACAATTCTATATATTCTCTTGCACAAAACATTTAAAAGCTCCAGTTATCCACTGAATTATACCTAAAACTCTTAAAGCCCAGCAATATATGGCCCCAAGTTAGCCATCTAAACTTATTTCAACGACTTCTCACACAACATATTAACCAAACATAACTCTTCCCAACCAAACCCCTCCTTTCACTTCCTGCATATCAGAATGCTCACATCCAGTAAAACACAAATTCACCATATTCAGCCTTACTAACTTTCTTTTTAAAACATACCCAACCTTGGGGCACGTGGGTGGCTCAGTCGGTTAAGTGGCTGCCTTTGGCTCAGGTCGTGATCTCAGGGTCCTGGGATCAAGACCCACAGTGGGCTCCCTGCTTGGTGGGGAGTCTGCTTCTCCCTCTCTCTCTGACCCTCCTCCCCACTTGTTCTCTCTCTCTCCCGCTCTCAAAAAAAAATACAAAATAAAAAAATAAAAAATAAAACATACTCATCCTTATTTTTGTTAATCTACCACATTTCCAGTTATCTAAGCTCAGAGAATTAAGTAACTTATTCAAAGTCACATAGCTAGTTAATGACAAAGCTAGAAAATTATAATTTAACTATCACTATAATCAGATATTTCCTTATTACCCTCAGTAAAATGAATAGACTCACTATACTTTTGACAGTATGAAGAATGAATACGCTTCATAAAACAACTTTTTCCAAATGAACTATTCTTTGATGGCCCTAATGCTAGTTTCCTTTCCTTACTCAAGTTTAAATCTACAGTGTAAATTTAAACTGCTTCAGGGCTATATATTTTGAATACTAATTATTTCCATCACACAAGGATCGGTTTCAAAATTAAAGTTCACTGAAGAGATTTATTTTTTTAAGTCAGTCACGTTTTTAAAAAGTTAAAGTGGTACGTCAGTTTTGAACTTACTACTGGTCTATTTAAAATATGCTATCACAATCTCACTATTGTTCACATACTCTTATACTGAATATTTTTCTTAATATGTTCATTTCAAAACCTGCTTATCAACCAAAAGTATAATTCGTCAATAAAAATCATAACTGATAAAACACAGGAAATAAACTGCATTTTAAAATCACAGAGAATTTCTGCTATGAGAATAATTCTATCAGATTAACTAACATAAATAACTATAAAACAGGGAAAAACATATGAAGCAACTATCTTCAGACACTGGACAATAGGAAGTATGGGGTGTGATTCCTGAGAAGTGGGAAGCACACCAGATGATGCCCTGGCTTTCTGCTTGAAAACCCTTTGTCCACAGCACATGGAAAAGGAGCCCAAGAATACTGCACTCTTGCTGAGCTGAGGAGGCTGCTGAGTTGTCTGGAATTTGTGGCGCAAGGTAACATAAAAAAGAAAACTTCATAGAAAAGGAGCTCCAGAAATCTGGTTAGAGGGTCCTTTTAAATCTTTGGCTCAATTATGCTGCACATATATGGCACAAGACCTACAGAGGCCAAGCAGAGAATCTATGACAGTTGTGAGCTGAACAGATATTTTCGAGGTCAGACGCTGTACTGGAAGACATGACCAAAAGTTTCTGACAAACCAGAGTGGAGACGTCTTGCTAAACACCCCAAGTATAAAAATGAGACCCCAGAAAAGGCACACTGTAAGAGGAAGACTACTTTAACTCTGAACTAAAGGCTACCTAGTCTGGATTACATGGCCTAGACTTGGACCAAGTCAGCAAAATATGGCTCATGGGACAAAGTTATATTGGAAGACAGCCAAGTCCATTTGTGTGCATTGTCTATGGCTATGTTGTCATATAAGGGCAAACCTGAGTAGTTACAAAAGGACCTATACAACCCACAAGCCTAAAATATTTACTGTCTTATTCTTACAAAAAAAAAAAAAAAAAAAGCCAACACCTGCTCTAGACCCTACCTTTAAAATCAGGACCTGAAAAGATCAGGATGATTTGCCAGCAAACTGACTTCCAGAACAACACTAACAACACACCCAAGACGACCAGTACAGAATAAAATACTACTGGACATGAAAAGACACACGGAAATATGAGCATAAATTAAAAAAACAGCTAATATAAACAGAGAAATAATCTAAACATTGTATTAGCAAACATTAAAATGTAAACTAAAATAGCTATTAAGTATGTACAGCAAAAGACGGGCATAATAAGTGAATGGACAGAGAATCTTGGTAAAGAAATACAGCTGAGAGAGAACCAAATAAAAATTCTATGACAGAAAGCTATATTAAGTGAAAGAAAAATTCACTAGATGGGCCTAAAAGCAGATTGGGCAGTGAAGAGAAGATCAATAAGCTTAAAGAACGAGCAATTAGAAACCATCCAAACTGAAGCACAGCATGGGGGAAAAAAGAAATGAAGTCTCAGCAACCTGTGCGACAACCAAGAAGTTACAGTATATGCAATTGGAGTCCCCGAAAAAGGCAACAGTGACTGAAGCAGAAAAATAAGTAAATAAATAAAGACATAATGGCCTAAAATTTGACAATGTGACGGAAAATACCAACTCAGAGAGCCAAGAAGCTCAATGAATAAACACTGAGTAGAAAAAACACAAAACCGCAAAGAAGTACACTGTTGAGATCAAATTGCTGAAAACCAAACACATAGAAAATCTTAAAAACAAAGGAAACAGGCAGGGAAACAACAAGAATGACCTGACCTGTCACTAGAAACAATGGAATGCAAAAGATAACATCTTTATATGATACAAAATCTACCAACCTATAATTTTATCTGTCAATTCTTATTATTCACTGATTGCCTGCTCACTAAACTGATATTCCCTAAATCAATACTTACAGCAGTGGATGTGTGCAGAGCAGCGACCCCAACGTACATTCCCAGGTGAGGTCAAACAAGGCAAGCCTATGCCTTCTTGTTTCAGCTCTCATACTCAAGACGAGTGTACTTTTTGCAGTTTATTTAGTGCCATATTTTTTGCATTTTTTTTTTTGTGATTTTGTTGGTGACTTTGCTATTTAAAATATCCTCTAAGAATAGTGGACTGTCTAGTGTTCTGTGTAGTGTTCTTAACCACAAGGTGGCCATGATGTGCCTTACAGAGAAAATACATGTGTTAGATAAGCTTCATTCACGTATAAGTTACCGTTCTCTTGGCCATGAGTTCAGTGTTAATAAATCAACAATATACATTAAATAATGCATCTTTAAATAGAAACACGTAAAACAAAGTTACATATTCATCATTAACAAAAATGGTATGACTAGAGGTTCACAGGAACCTAACCCTGCATCTCCCCTAGAGGCAATGATTCAGTATTTGCTAATTCAGTGTTTTCCGTGACTTTATAGAACTTAACTACCATGAACAAGACTGACTGTATTCATCAAAAATATGCTTCAAAAATACAGATGAATAAAAATATTGTCAGATAATAAAAGATGAAAACAAAAGCTGAAAGAAATTATCACCAAGAGACCTGTACTACAATAAATGTTCAATGAAGTTCTTCAGACTGAAGGAAAATGATACTAGGTAGTAACCTGGATCTTCAGAAACAAAGAACAAAAATGTTAAATATCTGAGTAAATACAAAATATTCTCGTTTCATAATTTCTCTAAAGAAATGATAAATATGAGTAGATACACACTATTATTCTCATTTCTTAATTTCTTTAAAGAATTGATTTCTGAATCTCAAATAATTACTATATGCAATTAAGTGGAATAGGCAGACATACTTACTACGTAGTATAAACTCAGTTTCCCTAAGTTCAAGTTGATTGTTCAAGTCCCTCTCCTGCAATACAGCATGGCAAGTCTGTCACTTGGCCCTCTCAGTGTTGATCTATGGGAAATGGGGCTTAGGGCACCTGCACAAGAAAATGCTGATATGCCAGCTATTATCACTTATGTAAGTAATAAAGTCCTTTGTCTCTGACCCAGGCATCTGTGTCTTCTGCCAGCATTCAAGAAACTATGGCAAGCTATCCTGTTAGCTTGTTATGGGATAAACCCTATGTTTCAAACCCGAAAATGCCAATGTTCCATATATTGCTCTCTAGACTCAATGCAATCCCAAATTCCCTGCAGACATTTTGTAGACATGAACAAGCTGATTCTAAAATGTTTATGTAAGGGCGCCTGGGTGGCTCAGTCGTTAAGCGTGTGTCTTTGGCTCAGGGCGTGATCCCAGGGTCCTGGGATCGAGCCCCAAATCGGGCTCCTCTGCTGAGAGCCTGCTTCCTCCTCTCCCACTCCCCCTGCCTGTGTTCCCCCTCTCCCTGGCTGTCTCTCTCTCTGTCAAATAAATAAATAAAATATTAAAAAAAAAAAAAAAGAATGGGTAAATGAGAAAGTATGATGGTAGGTATAGGTGGTAGTTTTCAGTCCTTGTTCAAAAGCGATATGTCTTATAGCCCTAATCCT